>NW_006439192.1:13947997-13965184 GCF_000325575.1 Pteropus alecto | reverse complement strand
TCCTAATGTATCTGTAGTTATATTCCCTTTTATTTTAATACTAATTTTAACACTAATTTGGTTTATCTCTCCTTTAATAAGTATTGCTGGAAAAATTTCTATTTTCTTTTTCAAAAATTCTGATACTGGCTTTATTGATTGTTGTCAGAGAATATATTCTCTTTGATATTGATTCTTTAAAATTTGTTGATTTTTTTTGTGACACTATGTGATCAAACATTACAAGTGTACTCAATAATAATAATTAATAATAATAATAAATAATAACATATTCTCAGGGTTCCTTAGAGAAGTGGTTGATTTCAGGGCTAAGGCAGGGAACATAAAAGATAAGCCTGGAGCATCACCTGATGTCAAAAAGTAAGAAAGTTTTTGAAAAAGAATGGGAGCATGTTGAGTGGGCAAAGGAGTCAGCCTGAAGAGGGACCAGTGACCGAAGGTGTAACAATTTGAGAAACAAAATAAATAATGAGAGTATTGTTTTTTAACCTGCAGAATTTTAAAAAAACCATGAGTACATAATATATAAACAAATAAATAAATAGGTGGGGAGAAAGAATGGTTCTCTCTTACAGAAAAACTCCATAATAAATGTGTAACACTGGAAAATAGATCGCCATTAGAACACCACAGTGGTCATTCTTGTGGGCAAGATTCACCAGTGCATCCTCAAATTATGCAAAAATTTGAGGAAAACCAGGATATTTGCCTAGTCTCAAAATATCTCCCTTAAGATATTTGATTGAAAAGGGGAAATTATCTCCCTTAAGATACTTGATAGTGAAGGAACTTGGCAGACTCCAGTTAAAGCAAGTGATTAGTGTTAATATATAAAACATATATGTAATAAAATATAAAGGCATTATGAACTTTCTGATAGGATGTACTGAAAAGGGCAAAGCATAATTGTGGCATTCATGCTAAAAATGCATAAACACTATCTAATCATGATAAAACAGACAAATGCAAATTGAGATATATTTTACAAAATAACTGACCAATACTTTCCGTAAGTATGATGTTTATAAAAGACAGGGAAAGACCGAGAAACAGTCACAGATTGGGGAAGACTAAGGAGAAATTGTGACTAAATGCAATGTGAGATCTTGGGTTGGATCCTGGACCACGAAAAGGATATCAGTGGGAAAATGGGTGAAATCCAAATAAAGCCTTTAATTGTGTTATACTAATGCTAATTTCTTAGTTTTAATAATTGCACTATGTTTATGCAAGAATATTAATATAAAAGGAAGGATATATGGAACTGCTTTTGAGGCTGTGTGGCTAGGTGCACGTAAGCATGTAGTATTTTTATTTTGTAGAAGATTCTGTGCTCCTTTTATTCTTATTAATGACTTTTGCCTTTCATTTTATTTTGTCTAATTTTAATATTGCTAGAATATCTTTCTTTTAATTATTATATGCATATTATTCTTTTCCCATTCCTTTATTTTCTTCTTTTCTGTTGTTTTTATTTTTTACATATTTTTGCAAGGAACTCACTGATGGATTAGAAAATACAGTCATAATTTTTATCTTTTCAAATAAAAATTTAATCTATTAATATTTATTATAATTACTGATATATCTTAGCTTTTAAGAATATTTTATTTTGCGTTTATTATCTATGGCTGTGTTCCTCAGCATTGTTCTCACTTTCTTATGAATGACCAACTTCCTAACTAGACACAGGGCTAACTGCAAAAAATATTAGATGTCCCAGCCATCCTTGAGTTAAGCGTGAGTATATGACTGAATTTTGGCTAATGGGATATAATGCATACCAGCCTTCCAGAGTCTTTATTGAGAAGTCTTTGTCCATTTCAGCCTTGCCGTACCTGGTATATGAATGGTTCTTTAGACCATGAGGATGAGGACCACACCCCAGGGATGGCTGAATGGTGAACTGAATAGTCTCTCAGGATACCACTGAACTGAGTAACCATACCGGCTCTGGACATTTATGTGATTAACATGAGCACACACACACACACACAAATACCTCTCTTATTTAAATCAATATGTGGAGTGAGTGTGTGTGTGTGTCTTGTAGCTAAATTCAATCTTAACAAATATACCTTTCCCCATAATTTTTCTTCTCCTTTGACTTCTTCTGGGTTGATAATTTTCTACATTCTCTTAATTTTCTCCGCTTACATGGAGAGGTATATAGATCTTATTCTTAATTTTTCAGAAAACATATTTACATATTTAAAATAAAATTATTTTTGTTTTCTTTTAAGCAAGATAAAGACCATATTATAGTCAAATAGGCATTGCATTTACATGTCCGCATTTTGTTATTATTACCTAGACTAATTGCTCAACAATGGAACTTTCTGTTATGATAGGAATGTGTTGTTATCTAAACACCTGAACTGTCTAATCTAATAGTCACATATGGCACTTAGCACTTGAAATATGTTTAGTGTGACTGAGGAAATGAATTTCTAATTTAATTTAATTTAAATTAATTAAATTTTAGTAGCCACCTTGGCTAGTAGCTAAAATATAGGACAATGCAGATCGAGTTTTAATTTTCATTTGATCGCTATCATTTAAACAAGAAATGAATCACGAATATCTAAGCTGTTCTGCCTGGAGTCCTGTCTCTCTCCTCTTTTGACAATTTTTATTTTTCAGAACCTATCTTAAATCATATTATCATTCATTAATTACCCTCATTTCCTCATGAAGTCACAAAATATTCTATCTCAAATCATCTAATCTAAGGTCTTTATTTGACAGGTGGGGAAAAAGAGACTTAAGAGAGTTAAATTAAGATTATTAAGTTTAATTAATTTTATGTGACATTTCATATTCTGTCCTGGTTACTGACTTTCAAAAAGTTAATTTCAACATACTTGTGTAATACAACTACATCAAATATTGCTTGTAATAACTGTCCATTGATTAAGGATTATAAATATTCTTTTTTGTATTGAGATTTTTTAATACCATTCTATTCTATGAGTCTGAAAGGAAGTGCTGAAATGTACCATTATTAATGATGGTAGTATAAAGTTAAGTCTCACTTGAGAATGTTAAAATAGTAGAGTGAAAGGACATCATCTTGAAATAAGTTTGCAAGGTGTTAGTAGATCTTACATATTTGCATTTGTATTGTTTTAGCTTGATATGATAATCTGGTATAAAATACTGTAACATCCAAGTTAAGAGAAAAAAACAGGCAAAATATATTTTCACTCTAAAGATTTAGTTTATATTATTCATTATTAGTTCCATTAAAATAATGAATAATATGACAGACTTTTTGAAAACTAAAGACATCAAAATGACTGAAAAATCAACATATTTTTATGTTAAAGTGCATAAAGGTTTATATCTTAGCATCCTGAAATGCTGACAAGAAATCTTTTTTTTTTTTTTTTTTTGGCAAAGAAAAGTGCTGCATGGTAATTTATATATATTTTAAGATGAATAAGAATAAGGGCTTTAAAAATTTAAATCTCATTAGACTAGAATAAAAATTTAGAGCTCACAGAGACCTTGGAAATAATCCAATCCGGTCCCTTCACAAGTAATTACATTGAATTTTTAGGAAGTTAAATCGCTTCTCTTAGAAAACACAGAGAATTAGCCAGAATCAGAACTACAATTGAGGTTTGCTCTTCCCTGTCAAGTGTACTTTCCACTAAGCCAGGCTGTCAAGTTTGTTGAGAATGTATTTTAAAGAATATGAAATGGTATTATTACTATAAGATTCATTCTATAGGAAAGTTCATGTATCTTTTGCTTAATTTGTAAGATAGAATGGAATGTATGGCATCTGCGTATCATCAACCCTATGTGCTAAATGAACTCTTTGCTGCCTATTATCAAAGATAAACTGAGGAAGATTTATAACTAAATACCTTGGCCTCAACAATTCTCTCACTTTCTATTGTAATGTATTACGCCCATTTCTCTCTGTTATTTGACTGTCGTCATCAACCTGTGTAGAATTTTTCTTCGTGAGAGGGCTTATTTATTCAATGGGATTTTGTTAAGCATGTACTACTGACCAGAAACTGCTAGGCACTGCAGTGACAAGAAAAATGAAATAAAGAGATCCACGACCTTCATGTAGAATGCATGTTGTAGTAATTGTAATCCTTACATGTTCTTTATGTTCACAGCAAAAATAATGTCTACGGACACAGAGAAATCAATAGAATCCATAGGGTCAATAGACACAAAGATCTTAAGTAAAATGAGAACAGGAAAGTATTGATTAGTTGGGCAAAATGAAGGCCATTGATAACCTTGGTGATTTGAAGAATGAGATGAAATGATGGAATGACTTCTGAGGAAATGATAATGGCAGCACTGAGTGCTCAGCTGAGAACTGAAACTGATGCTAGAAGGCAGTTGATGGGTTGCAAGAATAAAGTATCAAAGCACTGGAAGTCTTGCTGCAGATGAAGAATAGCTGATATAGCAGTTAGAAAGTGAGTGATCTGGAAATACGATTTAGTCAGAGGCAGCCATTGGGGAGTTTAGATTCCAGAGGTAATACAATTAATTCATCAGTTTTCTCTAGAGAAACATAACCACTAGGTTATATTTTTGGAGAGAGAGAGTGCGAGAGGGAGAGAGAGTAGGGGAGAGGGAGAGAGAGGGACAGGGAGACGGAAACAGAGACATAGATAGAACACTATAGACTGAATTGTGTCCCCTCAAATTCTTATATTGAAGCCCTACTCCACAATGTTATATTTGAAGATGGGACTTTTGGGAGGTAATTAGGTTTAAATGAAGTCATAAGGGTATTGATGGGATTAATATCCTTACAAGAGGAGAAAGCAGAGAGATTGCTCTCTCTCTCCACATCTGAAGGCACAGCGAGTAGGTGACATCTGCAAGCCAGGAAGAGTCTTCACCAAGAACCAAACTGCTAGAACCTTGACCTTGGATTTCCCAAACTCCAGAACTGTGAGAAATAAAATTTCTGTTGTTTAAACCTCAGAATACTTAGTCTATGGCATTTTGTTATGGCAGCCCGAGCAGACAGGGAACAAGCGCAAGGAGCTAAGGAACTGGCTCATGTGATTGTGGGGTCTTGCAAGTCTTAACTATGTAGGGCAGGCCTGCAGGCAGAAAACTAAAGTGTGAGTTGATGCCCCAGTCTTGAGTGTGACATCCATGGGCAGGGAGGCAAGCTAAGAGCTCAAGCAGGATTGAATCCTGCAGTTTGGGGGAGGTCCAGGGATGGGTTATAGAAGTGAAAACAGAATATCTGCCTTTGAGATTGACCATGAGCCTGTGGAGAGATACACTGTTGGATAACTCATCCATGGAAGTCACTCATTTGGTGGTGACACTAGGTAGGTGATGTAACTAATGTACCTTTCTCATTCTTAGAACACATTCCGAATCTTTTTGCATTTTATCTCTTTGATGGCCCAAAATGTATCATGAAGATTGCACAGCTGATAATATTTTCAATCTGTTTCCAGCTTAGTAAATTTGCTATATTTTTTCATTGGTAATTACTATATTTAATATCGTCATATAGCTTTTTCATTGTGGCCTAACAGTAGATTATTTTCTTTAAAAAACACATTTATTGTTGCCAATACTTCTGTCATTTCAAATGTATTGAGTAGTTAGGAAATACGGTATTATATGTAATTAGCCTATGTTCTAACTAGCAACTTCTGATTTTAAGGAGAATTTGACTTTGTTATCTGTATCATAAAATCTAAAAGACAAAAGCAATGCACAGATGGTTATGCAGAGGGAGCCCATGCTTCGTATTTGCAAATTCATAGACACAGAATATGCATTTATTTGCAGCTTGAACATAATTAAGCTGAGTAGAAGCCATTCATTTGTACCATAGTAATACTGTTATACATTTAAATACAGAGAGATTCTTCGTTTTGATACTAAGTTGACAATAGCTTTATTTGGGAAAAATATAATAGTTAATCCAAAAGAAATACTGACAAAAAAATTAAGTGTGTAAATCTTCTCCATAATAAAAATATGAAATTAAATTGTTTTCATAGCAATTGCAGGAATGAAGTATAACTATTAAAATGCTATTTTATACTATATATATATGTTTAAATAAAATATAGTGATCCAACCAATAAATAATATATTCCCATCAGCTCTATGCTTGAAACAACCCAGTTAGCCTTTATACAGCAGATACATTTTTACTTTACATATTATCTTATAAATACTGGTTTAAAAATTCATGAAATTAGAGAATTTTTTAAAACGCATCTATTGGACATTATACCACAGACAAACATTTTTACTCAAAAAGAGAAAAAAGGGCTTGTATATTTTATAAAACTCCCACTCTCTAAAGGAAAGTAAAAACTGTTCAAAGATTGGTTGATTGTAACTGGGCTTTATAGGATATCAGCGAGGAATTCCAAACCATCACATCTTTTATCTCTCGGCCCATTTAACCTCCACCTTTTGGGGCTCGAATGCATGAAGTGAAAGAAATGAAGATGCCCACCGAAGCACATATGGAATATTTCACAGTCACCTCCCCTTTGCTATGGTTTCTTGGACGACATTAAGTATATTGCTTTCACCTATACATAGCACTTTAAGAAATTACGCTCCTTACCCCTGCTTGATGCACTTTTATAGTGCTGTTAATGAATTAGTCTTCTAAATACACTTTAAACGTATTTAAAAGTTTTATGTGCTGTATTTATTGCAAAGCTCCTGGTACACTGAAAAAGTATATGCAAGTATCTTCATAACCTTCTTTTGAAATTCTTTCATATTCATTGAGTAAATGGCTAAACTAGCAGGTAAATAAATTGCATAAGTTACTGACTCTGTGCCTGTAGACACCAGAGGCAAATGGTCATTAATGACTAATTAATTTATTCTGTGGAGCTTATCATTCTGATAATGGATAATGTGACTCTCTAAATTCAAATTAATTTCCATTGCTTTCTAATAGCATAATTTTCCTTTTATATTTATGAAACACATTTGTTTCATAGATAAACAAATGTACATTAGGCTGTATCAAGAAACACTAAAAACCTGGCTTCTCTTTCTTTTCGTGTACAATTTAGTATTTTGAAAGTGTTCTCCTCCTTTACTTCTGTGTCCCTTGTCAACATTTGAAGACAGCCAGTGTGCACTGTCATTTCTTTTACTTAATAAGTGTACTTGTGAGTCTTTCAACATTTTCTCATTGAGCAAGTGTAAATGTTAAGAGCAGCTCTGTTGCTTCCAATTGTTGCCGAGTGGCTGCGAGTTGCTGGATTTACCTGGATGAAAATATCAAAGAGAGTGTAAATGTTGTTGGTATTTCCCCTAATGTTTTCTTTAAGAAAATATTAAAAGTTAGAGGCACAAGTTCTAACATTTAATTTACTTACATTTCAAAGTTATTCTCTGAGCAACAGTCATTATATTTACTTGCTCTTCATTTTTACATGTCCTTCCTCTTTATTAACAAAAAGTGCCAACTGCTTGCTCGGAGTTTAAAAATTAATTTCTAATCTCATATTTTTGAGATGAGTGTTCTTTAAAATATTTTGTAATATTTACTTAAAGTATAAATAGATTGAGATACATTAATTGACTCTGAATTGACCAGATCAATTTCTGTCTTCTAAAATAGACATGTGCCATGATTTCTTTCCCCAAAGTTCCATTAAAAATTCTTAGCTTGACTTTCATTGGCCCGAATTTTATGATAAACTCATTTCTGACTTAATCTCTGTGGATGGGGCTGTGATCAATGTAAACCTGGGTCACATGACCGTGGCTGGTGCTAAGGGCTAGTTTAGATAAGCCTTACCTAAACCATATGTGCTAAGTATGGAAGAAGGGGATGTAGTTCAAGGAGTAAATTAGTACCCAATATTAGGTGCTGCCTTGACATCTGAAAGCAGGTAGGCCTTGAATAGCCAAACCGTAATATTTTATATCAAGAATTTCTCAGGCATATTTGGTACATAATACATTTTTTCATGTCATTTATTAATATTTAATAAAACTATTTAATAAGATATAACACTTTGGAGAGATGATATATTCTTCACTTATGGAATGCTATGTTTTTAATACTTATTTAGAATGCCATAGGAATATCTTAAATCTTAATAATTTTAATAATTCTATTGAATGTAGTCATTACAAATGGATATTGTATAATGACTGAGAATTATTATTATTTTTTATTTTTATTTTTTATTTTTTAGGCAAGGCAACCCTTGGTCGACCTCATAGATTGCAAGGACCTTGTCAGCTTACAATTCCTTTTTTAAAAAGTTTTTTTATATTTTACGCCCACAGCACCTGGTCTTCCTAGGTGGTCTCCCATCCAAGTACTAATCAGGCCCGACCCTGCTTAGCTTCCAAGATTAGTTGGGATCGGGCTTGTTCAGAGTGGCATTGCCATAGGTGTCTGAGAATTATTTATGTGTTGCTTTCCTTAAGAGATCTACACTAGAAGGAAGATTAGACTTAAACATCTCAAATTATATCAACTATTTAAGTTGAATTTCAGTTCTTTTGTTCATTTCTCTAGATCCTTTAAATCCCTTAAAAGCTGTTTCTTCCTTTATATAATTTGGGAATTTAAATACAATTCTTATAAAACCAGAAAAATTACTGAGATAGTTATGTCTCTTTTCATCATAAACCATTGGTGAAATAAGATTAACCTGAGACTTTCTGACCTACAATACTAACATATTGTAAAAAACATATTACAAATTCTAATTTCTTCTTTGAGCAAACTATGAAAAAGAAACAACTTCTATTTGTCTTCTGTGGCCTTTACCACATATCCCCTTGAAAGACCATATTAAAAAATAACATGTGATGCAAGGTATGATAAATTTTCTGCACATTTCTTGTTATGCAACAGGGGATCACTTAAGCCAGTAAAAACAACAATAACCCACAATCCATGATTAACTAGTGCAGATTGGTTGTGATTTTAAGTACATTTTAATTTTTATTTGAGCATGCCAATTCGCAACCATGTAAGTGTTCTGAGATAATTTTCTTTGTTATCTTTATGTCTGAGAATAAAAGCAATTATGATAGTTTAGATATAATTGGAAAATACAAATGTAATTATTCTTGTTTTGGGAAAATGGTGCCTTAAAGTGAGTAAAGGAAGTAGTCTATTTTTAAGTCTTACAGAGGACAATCACAAAAAATCCGAACATTTAAAAATAAAATATTGTAGATGGAAAGGGGACTAAATATACTCACTAGCATAGCAGTCTGACATAGGGGGGGCAAAAAATGGAGATTTGGGAATGTTTCATATTAGATAGTGAAATATTCCAAATTGTAAAATCTCATCAAGATTCTACTAGGTCCAGAAAATTTATTTTTGCAATCTATATTAGTAATTTTTTAAAAAATCATATTTTACTCCTCTGCAGTTTCACATTTACAATATAGACATAAGTAAGATATAGTTACAAATAAAGTGGCATATTCAAAAATTCCTATGATCTTATTTCCAGACAATTATTTTTTGAATTTTTATACATGTTACAAAAGTCAAATCCTCTTGAAATGTAAACAGATGGCCAACTCTGTATCTATAACTTTGGGTCTTTGGAAAAATGTGCATGCGAGTGTATGTGTGTGTGTGCATAATCCCCATTCCTCTTGCCAAAGGAAGAATGGGTGTTAAAACATAAGTTGCTATACTTCTTAGCACCTACCATAGTTGTAAATATGTGATGATTTATGTATTGTTTGTTATTGTTTGTCTCTTCCTCTAGACTCAAACAATGTAAAGGCAATAGTACTGGAGTACTAGAAAATACTTACAATATATGTACATCTGCATATAATATACATATCATATACATGTATATTTCTTATTGATGCTGTAACAAATTACCGTAAATTTACCTACCTAAAACAGCACAAATTTACTCACATAATACATATGCACTTTCTGTCATTGTGCCTGTGTGTGTAATGGATAGAATTCTCATTGTATAAATTTAGGATTAAAATAAATGTATTTTTATTTATTTTTCAATAATACAGTTTTATTTACCTTTTGATCACTGATTTTATAAAGGTCTCAAAAACAACTTCAGTCATGTCAGGGTTGTGTCCATAAAACGTCAAAGCCTAGGGTGTGAGTGTTTGAGGGGTGACCAAGAGAGTCCCAGTTCTTCAGCCCCTATAACTTTGCCACTGAGATGTCCTCATTCCTGTTAGAGAGAACACATTACTTGGAAACAAGAGGTCATCTAACTCCTATGTTACATATATTCATCCATCTTTTTATTCAAAAGCTATTCATTGAGTACATATGTGTGTTAGTCCCTGTACACTTGGAATATAAAACATGAATAAGGCTTCATCCCTAAGCTCAAAAAAACTACTACCTAGTAAGATAGACTCATAAATAAATAACTGTAATACATTCTTTTAAGTGCAATGACAGAAAGTGCATATGTATTATGTGAGTACCAAGAACAGGGATCTAATCTAGCTTGGGAGTGGTGTAAAGTTTGATTAGCAAAGTCTTCTAGATTTGCTGACAGGTGAGCTGAAACTTAAAAAATGAGAGTTAGCTAGAAGCATATACGTACTGCTAGAATCAAACCTTGAATTTCCTTGAGGACTAGAAATATATTTTCCATTCAGCTCAACAAATAATTATTGAACGGTGATGCATGCTAAGGAGAATTATGACGACTCATGAGAATGTTCAATACCAATACTTCCTCTTGTCAAGGGGATTAGGGGAGCTTCTCTGAGAAAGTTACAGACATTAAACAAATAATTACAAGTGTGATGAGCGCTGTGGAGCAATGCTATGGTAATGTGGGGAAAATAATTTAACCTAGTCAAGAGGGTCACGGACTGCCACACTAGGAAATTGATGTTTAAATTGCGACCTTAGGGATAAGCAGCATTTAACCAAGGAAAGGAGGAAGGGACAAAAAGTAGAGTAGTGGAATATTCTGTCTGGCAGGAATGTAGGGAGAGGCTGAGTGTAAGTTCTTAGAAATCAGGTTAGGAGTTTGAACTTTATTTTTGACTTTTTGGGAAACCTTTAAATTTCAAATTTGGAAATAACACAATAATTTTAAAAAGATCCTTATTTTTAAAAGATCCTTTTGGCTGTAGGAGGTAGAGCTTAAATCAGAGCTGGGTACTGGAAGAAGAGTTAGGAAGCTGTTATAGCATCCAGACAAGGGCCCAACTGACTTGGCTGAATGGTGTCAGTGGGCATGGAGTAAAGTCAGTCCATTCAAGGAATATTGAAGAGGTAAACTATTTATTAAGTTCTTATGTTGAAGGCACTGTACCAAATTCTGGAGCTACTATGATGTATGGCACAATTCTTGGCACATCGTTGTTAAATATTTTTAAATTGGTTGATGTCGGAGACAAAGAGTAACAAAAGACAAAGACATGGGTCAGACCATGGGAGTTGTGTACTCCACGTGTCATTCCAGTGTCATAAGCAAGGGTAAGCGAACATTGTGGCCTTTTCATTTTATTTGTCATTTAGTGCCTGTTTGGACAATGAATTTGAAGGGACAAGAATCTAGATATGAATAGAAGTAAAAAGACCATGGGAATAGTTCAGATGAATGATGACGGGACCTGAATCAGGATAGCACTAGGAGATACAGAAAGAAAAGAAATGCTAGTGAGATATAGTTGAGAAACAAAATTAGAATTGATGACTGAAGTATAAAAAGATAAAAAAAAACTAGTTAATTATGATTCCCGAGTTTCTAATATCAAGGTTGAAAGGACAAACAAGATATAGATGGCAGGCACAGAGTAAGCACTCCTGAACTACTTATGGATGACTGACTTGTAATTACATCCTGGATTATCCTGCCAATTTAAATCCGATTATAATTCTGATTTAATTTTTATCTGATTTTTTTTTTACATAATGAATCCAAGTTTTTATTTTTATATAAATCATTGATGATAATTGATTCGCTGTTTTTTTTCTTTCTGATGCTTTAATATAACGTAGTGTGTATGTGGGGGGAAGGGGGTCCCAGAAGATAATTTCTTGGGAAAAAAATTCGTTATTAATTTATTCATTTTTTGTAGTCAATACACTTTCTCTCATGTTTATAAACTGTTCACTTCTCTGAGCATTGGAAAAAAATACTAAATAGTTGTTTATTTTTATATGAATAGCTTTCAGACAAATTGTTTACTGATATTGATCAAATTACAATGAAAACTGCACACGCATTTCCCACAGTGCTATTATTCTCAGATGGTCACCCCAAGCAAAATTACATTCTGGGTAAAAAGGAAGAAATACATGAAACATACACTCCTGAGACCAACAACAAATAATTACAAAATAGCTTCCAAATTCCAGACTGTCAGTGCCATGCAATACAACTCATGTCCTTTGGGGTTTCCAACATTTACTGGTTATTGCTGAATGCATTTCGTCACACATCTTGTGACACGTCAAACTTTGAGGCTGCAATTTTTTACTTCATTTTGTGAAAGGCATAACTTTAATTTTATAACAATATAGTAGGTATTGTCAGTATTCATATCAAGAAAGAACAGCCAAATACTCAATAATGAAACAAAAACTTTTCATGGAAGTGCTTTAAGCTCTTGTTTCCTACTCTATTTCTTCCCAAAATCTGTTTGTTTGTTTGTTCGTTTGTTTGTTTTTAGCTCTAGTTCACTCCTGTTGTGATCAAAGCTCGACTTGCTATTCCTCCTACAAACTTATTGGCTTCAGTCTCATATTTGATTAATTTATAGATACATTAGTTAGAATTTTTTAAAGACAGAATTACAAACACATAAATATTTTTCGTAAATAGATAGAAGAGAATTATGAGGAAAATATTTTTTATGCAGAATTTTTTCAAAGTACACAAAGAAAAGAACCATTTTCGGCCTGTCTAGGTTGCCAGCCCTGGGAACTGCTCTTCGTGACCTCCAGTCACTACAGGCTAATTACACGCTCCTCTGAATTCGGTTAAACAGCCACAGCGCACCATAGAGCTCCAGCTCTGGGGAAAGTTTGAATGAAGCTGACTTGCTTTCTTTAAAGTACATAGGATTTAAAAGTGATATTTAGGAAATCATTATGCTAAACAGAAGCCGTTTGCGGAAGTGAACTGCTGAGAATATCTTGTTTCTTTAGAGCTTTCCAAGACAATGAAAACATCTAAAGATCTTCTTGATCAGGCAGCTGTAACAAAAAAAAATAGTCTGGTTTATTACCTGGTAATGACTTTTAAAAAACATCAGAGCCACAGGTTAAAGTCCCTTCCTTTCAGACAAAAACTTTCAGGTTATTTATTGCTAGAGCCTGTCATACTAAGAAGATAAACGGGTCCTTGGTTTGATAAATATTTTCTCTATAAGGTGAATGTTTTTAAGCAGGAGGGTTTTAAAAAGTTAGGGTGTAGGCAATCCACCATTGTTTCAGGACACAGTTTTCCCAGTGGGGATTTAACATTTTCTTTGTAAGGAAAATGGCCCATTTTAACAGTTCCCTGTAAAAATTGGGTCCTAAAAAACAAAGTTAAAGTTCCCTACAACCTCTTACTTTTTATAACAGGCAATCTGTCAACTTTCTATTGTAAATTTTCTTCTGTCCCCAAGCAATCAGTCCTGGTTAGTTACTACTGTCTTATGAAATAAATAAAATAAAAAAATAAATAAATAAAATAAAAGATAAGAAAGAGAAAGGTGGAAGGGTTCACTCTTAATGCTGTCACTCCTGTCACTGCTGCCGGGAATCACAGGTGGGATATGGACCCTATGGCTAGTGAGGCTTACTTAGATAGCCACTGAAAGTAATGTTTTTGCAGACTGGTGCAGCTGGCTGCGGATTCTCAGCAGGAGACAGAGAATGTCGCTTTCCCAGTAAAATTTACAGGTACTATCCATCCATGCCAAATAGACTGGAGTTCCCAATGTTCACTTTGTTATCAAACTGCGATTTGAGTTGGTCATGAGTACAACCACTTTCTGTAATGCAAAATCGCCAGCTCAGAGGTCTGAGTGGGGGCCAGAGTCAGCTGCTCCACAAAGCTCAAAAAATGGGTCCTCAGCTACCTTATTCTAGATTCAGGGGCCATCACTATTGTACTAAATTGTTTTGATTCTCATGGGCATTTTATCTTAGTAACATGTTGCTCTTCACCATTCTTCTTGCTTCTTTACACATAGGTCTTAGAGAGGGCCTTCTCCATCACCCCAGCTTGCATACACACTCTCTTTGGGAGGAGATGTTGAGTTTTGATCAGTTACTTTCCAGGAGGCTTTGGGTTTTTTGTTTTTTGTTTTATCAAATCTATCTCTTCATCAGTAAACTTCAAGCTTTAATTATTAAATTAAATAAGCTTTAAATAATAAAGATCTTCCATTAGGTATACGGCTACAATTTTGTGTGTACCATAAGTTTTTGAAAAGCCTTCTACCAGATCTGTATCCGTACCATACCTGTGTTCCCTAATCTATCCCTTGCTCTATTTTTATCCCTATCTCTATCTTTTTCCCTTTTTTCATTCTATATCTCCAAATAACATATTTTTTTAAAACTTTTTCTGGGCTTAGCTCTGTTAAATTTTACTAGTAATAGTTCATCGATAGATTAATAAATTGGTGTTTTAGGATCTCAGTGGTGATTTTGTTTTGAATTCAAAAGGTAGCTGAAAAAGAAATCTGGAAAAAAAATTAAGGCACCATGAGGAAAATCTTCAGAGCTTGATGAGCAGTGATATGAACTGATGATGAAAAGCAGACATCAAAGATAACTCCATGCATAACCATGTGATCAAAGTAAACAGTACTGGTGGGATCAGTGTCATTAGAAGAGTCCCTAATGAACTCTAGATGCCAAAATCCTTGACAAAATATCAGCAAACCAAATTCAACAATGCAGTAAAAGGATCATGCACCAAAATCAAGTGTTATTTATTCCAGGGTTGCAAGGCTAGTTCAACATCAGCAAGTTAGTCAATGTGATATATCACACTAACAAAATAAAGGATAAAAATTATATAATTATAATTATATAATTATCTCAATAAATGCAAATAAAGCATTTGACAAATTTCAACATTTATTTATGATAAAAGCTCTCAAAAAAGTGGGTATAGAGGCAATGTACCTAAACATAATAAGGGTCATATGTCACAAACCCACAGATAACATTATACTAAAAAATAAAAACTGATTTTCCTTGAAGATGAGGAAGGATGTCCACTCTTGCTACTTTAGTTCAACATAGTATTAGAATTCCTAGTCACAATCATTTAGCAAGAAAAAGAAATAAAAAGCATCCGCATTGGAAAGGAAGAAGTAAAACTGTTACTATTTGCAGATGACATGATACTACGTATAGAAAACCCTAAAGATTATATCCAAAAATATTAGAACTAATAAATTCAATAATATTGCAAGATGCAATATAAACACGCAAATATCTGTTCTGTTTCTATATACTAATAACAACCCATCAGAAAGAAAAATTAAGCAAACAATCCCATTTACAAACACATCAAAAAGACTAAAATACCTAGGAATAAATTTAATCAAGAAAATGAAAGACTTGTATACCGAAAACTATAAGAGATTAAAGAAAAAATTGAAGATGACACAAATAAATAGAAAGATATTTCATGCTATTGGATTAAAAAATATCAATATTATTAAAGTGTCTATACTACCCAAAGCAATCTATAGAGTCAGTGCAATCCTTATCAAAATTCCAATGGCATTTTTCACAGAAATTGAGCAACAATCCTAAAATTTGTATGGAACCACAAAAGACCCTGAATAGCCATAGCAATTTTGAGAAAGAACAAAACTAGAGGTTTCACACTCCCTGATTTCAAACTCTGTTATAAAGCTATAGTAATTAAAACAGTATGGTATTGGCATAAAAACAGACACATAATTCAATGGAAAATAATAGAAAGCCTGGAGATAAACCCACATATATATGGTCAATTAATTTATGATAAAGAAGCCAAGAATATACAATGAGGAAAGGACAATCTCTTCAATAAATTGTGCTGGGAAAATTGGACAGCCACATGTAAAAGAATGAAATTGCACCCCTATTTTACATCATATACAAAAATCAACTCAAAACAGATTAAAGACTGAAACATAAGACCTGAAACCATAAAACTAGAAAAAAACATAAGGAGTAAGCTCTGTGATATAGATCTTGCAATGATGTTTTGAATCTGACACCAAAAGTAAAAGCAACAAAAGATTAAATTTTAAAAAGTGGGACTAAATCAAATTAAAATATCTTCTGTACAGCAAAAGAAAGCATTAACAACACACACACAAAAAACACAACCTACTGAATAGAAGAAAATATTTGCAATTCATATACCTGATAAAGAGTTAATATCTAAAACGTATAAAAAACTCATACGACTCAACTTGCCCACAGACATTGAGCTAATTAGCACTGAATCAGATTCTCCAGTCAAAGGGGTGGCGATCTTTGGAATTGATCAAGTAAAAGCTGAAGAAAATATGTGATTGTCAAATTAACTCAAAATCTCAGTTTTTTATATCACATACTTTTTATAAAAGCAAATGGAACAATGATGAGTATAGTATATGTCCATAAACTTTTAAATATTTTCTTACTTAAAAGTCACTATCAGTTAGATCACCAAACTGAAATGAACTTGCAACGTCTTTTGAGGTTCATACAAGTTCAGTAAGTTGATCAGAAATCATGTGACTGTTATTTCAAGCTTTGGCAGAAACCACTAGAAAAAAAGTCCCTCAGTAGTCAGAAGTTACCCTTTTCACTGTCTCAATTAGAGATTTAAATAGTGAGAATATTGGGGAATTAAGATTTGGCTTAGTATTCTTATGATTTCTCCAGGCGGGCCGTCACCACTAGGTACTGCATATCTTAGACGTTAGCTCTTTTAAGATTTTCTAGTCCAGTGGGTTAGGAATGTACAGATCACTTTTGGCTAAATATCCATGCTAATTTCTTCCTTCCCCTACATTTTATGGACTGGAAACCTCCTCTTACTTTTTATTTTATGAATTTGAAACAAATGTCAGAATTTTAGATTAAAAAGATATTATTCAACATGATTATGACATATTCAGCAAAGTTTACCTATAACTAAGCCAATGTTACTAATAATAGTAGAACAAGATATAGTTATTTCATATTCAACTTTGCTCTCTTTTTTTCCTTCT
>NW_006439192.1:13928591-13947937 GCF_000325575.1 Pteropus alecto | reverse complement strand
ATCATTAATGAATACTGTGTTGTGTTAAAGCATAACACTAATACTTCAATTAAAGGCTACATTTATGGAAATCTTCATATACTATTTTAGAAATTCCAGGGAGTAGAAATTAGAACTATTGAGGGTTTTACATACATAGAACAAAGTTCCAAATAATACAATTACGAAACGCAAAACACAGTTTGCTGAGTGGCCACCAAAAGTGTCTGGACTTAGCCCCCTGCTTGTGTTAACGTGGTTTAGCACAGTGCCCTCATATAGTGAATTGGTATTATGGCTTCTGGAGAGGGCCCCATTGCTCTGACGTGTGGAGTTTCTGTCACAGCACACCGGTGACATCAGAGTTCTCTGACTCATTTAGCTGAGTGGGTCAGTGCATGGTGACATGAACTCAAGTTGTGATTCTTCCCGGCTTCTCAAAGAGAAAAACTGCTTTGCAACCACAAACTGTAGGCCGGCTGCTCTTCAGTCATAATGCTCGCAAATCCAATATTTCTGCCACAGGACAAATTTAGCGCTCATAGATTAAACATAAGGCTCGGAGCTTCATCAGCCTGCATTAGAATCACAGCTCGGCCTCTTGTTAGCTGTGTAACCTTGTGATAACAGTTTGACTGTTTGAAGAGGTCAAATTGAATATTTAACTTATCAGCTTGCTGGGAGATTTAATGTGCCTGGGAAATAAGATTCAATAAGCATTAGCTATCTTTATTAATTATTTCATTTGTGTATACGCATGGATGGTTTCATGTCTACTATACCAGTAAAACGGTCAACATTTATTCTTCTGTTGAGATCACTCTAGAAGCACTTCAGTTGTCAGGTTCTATATATCATTTGGATTATTCAATGTATTGCTTAATTGGTTTTTGAAATGTTCTTCAGTTATCTGTTCTCTTCACAGTACTTAATAAAATTTATTTTCATCACAGTAAATTCTTTTTATATAGACTTGTTGTAAATTCTAAACACATGATGAACACCCTTTAAAAAAAATCCCATTTTGAAATAAATTTAAACTTACAGAAAAGTGACAAAATATACAGAGTTCTTGCATACCCCTCATTCAGCTTCCCTTGATGTTTACAATTTACATCATCAGTACAATTATCAAAACCGAAGACGTTATCAGTGATACAACATTATTAAACTACATATGTTATTAGAATTTTACCAGGTTTCCCCCTAGTGTTCTTTTTCTTTTCCAGAATTTAATCCAGGTTTCTATACTGCATTTAGCTGTGAAACTTCCTAGTCTCTTCTGATCTGTGATAGTTTTCATCCTTTCCTTGTCTTTCATGCCCTTGACACTCTTGGTAAGAACTAGTCAGTTATTTTGTGGCATATCTCTCAATTTGGCTTTGTCTGATGTTTCCTCATGACCAGATTTTCTGTATTTTTTACCAAAACAACACAGTGTGATTCTGGGTCCTTCTCAGGCGGTACATGGTCTTGATATGTCTTATTAGTGATGATATTAAATATGATCGCATGAATAGGATAGTTTCTTCTAGATTTCTCTACTATAAAGTTGCTATTTTCTCTTCATACTTGATTGATATTTTAGGATTCTTTGAGACTATATCATGTTTTTCCTGAAATTTTTTGCCACTATTTTTAGCATTCAGGAGTGGATTTTGTCTCCAGAAATTATTATTGTCATGTGTGCCTAATGGTGAACTTCCCTCATTCTTCCTACATTTATTAGTTGAATTCTTTTAATATGAGGAAGAATTGTTCCTTTCCCCATTTATGTATTTATTCAATTATATCTTTATATCAGCATAGACTTATGGATATCTATTTTATTGTGCATTAATAATCCAATTCTATCATCTATCTGTTACTCAGATTCTTCCTTCTTTGGCCATTGGTGCTCTTCTTCCTTTTGATGGGCCTCCATATTTTTTGAACACTTTCTTATTTTATA
This sequence comes from Pteropus alecto, assembly GCF_000325575.1. Lineage (NCBI taxonomy): Eukaryota > Metazoa > Chordata > Mammalia > Chiroptera > Pteropodidae > Pteropus > Pteropus alecto. The sequence continues at coordinate 13,946,007 of NW_006439192.1, read as the reverse complement.
CACCAGAACATGGCCCATGTTCATCTTGTATTTTTTCCTGCCCAGCCAGTCATGGAATCTGCCATTTCTCCAAGTAGCTCTGGTTCCTTTTACTGATGAATATTCTTAGAAGCCAAGATCTGGGCACTTGATGTTGAGCAACTTTTCAAAAAATAAGTGGTAATTCAGAAAAAACGACTATTTATAGAGCATATTTTTTCTTCTCAAAATACAAATAGCTTTATGTAGTCCTATAGGGGAATGTATATTCTTATAATACATGTTACCTACGTGATTGACTAGAATAATGTTGGTGAGAAAATTCACACTGGTTTTAAATAAAAATTTGTTAATAATGTACTTTTATAAAGCAACAAGAATCAAATCTTTTATTCTGAAATTAAATTTTTGTGTTTTATGCACGAGACAGATGGGCTGCAGTTTCCTCATCACTATTCCTCATCACTATTGCTGTTGGAGTAGAATAGAATTGTTAAATGAATGAAGAAAATAACTACAATAATTCAATTCCATGGTCACCAGTTCATCAATATATATAACTTTAGTAGTAGGTAGAATCTTCCTCCTCCCTCACCCTTCTCCTTACTTTTCCTCAGTTTCTCAGGATATAAATCTAGCTCTTCTGTTAGGAGACTGATCAGGGGGATAGACTCCATGGTTTCTCCAGCTAAATCAGTCTCTGCTGGTAGCTGCTCTTCCTTATACTTCTTAACGATCCAGGAGAAAAGTCATTTCTTTTCTCTTCCTGTTCTGCATATCTCCCCAGCTGTCTCAACTGTATAAGAATTAAACATTCATTGGTTAATTTTTCCCAAACCATAAAGCATTTTAAGCATATGTGGGGAAAAGGAAGGAGTGGAGGGGAGAAAATCCCCTGATGGGCCTCCTTTGCCTAGTTCTTTTGTTACCAAAGCCTCTTTAAGCCTAAGGTCAGGGCTAGAGTGTATGTGCAGGTGTGTGGTGCTCAGGAGGCTCTCTCTTCTCTAGATTACTTGACAGGACTGCCTTCTCAAGATCCTTGCTTTTATAATGAAAGATTCCTTATTTCACTGAAAGGAAGGACAAACAACCACTATAAAAATTTAAATAAAATACATATAAATTGTGCTGTAGAAAAATAGAGAAAGGCGTAATACTTCAAATAAATAGTTAATGTTTTAACACTTTTTATTGGATTTTATATTTCAAATATTTCATGAGTGGTTTATGTGTGTTTCCTCTCACCAGTGACAGACATCTCTCAGAGATAAAGTTCTTAATGCTATTCCAGTTACAGAACGCTGAGAAAGAAGTTCTAACACAGTGTTCTGGTGAATCTCTAACAATTGTAGTCTGGATAAAGAAATACAATTAATTTTAAAATCATATTTATGATTGCATTGCAAGATTTCTATCTGTATTGTCACTGATTTCTAGCTTTATAGAATTAATGTGGATGGAACAGTTAATTCCAGAGGTATTATCTGTTGTCAAGTTATGCTTTGTTTAAATGACATAAAATGTATATAAATTTTCAAATATCTATAATGAATATAAAGTAATTAAAACATTGAGAAATAAAAATATAAGGGCTAACACTACTCTTGGAGTAAAACTCATTGACTCTTTAAATTGTACCTTGACACAGCTCTTTATTTCCTAGGAGTAATGGAGCATCGTTTTCATTTGTTGATGTTTTAAAAAATAAAATAACTTAAACTCAGTTCAGTTCTTTATCTGAAGCTAAACTCTGTGTCAATTAGCTAATAAAATTAAAAAAAAAAAACCTTTATTAGTTGCAGTCAATGACGTTTCCTATTGACTCCATGTTTGAATAAAAAATTTATATAATCTACCTTAGTTAAACTAAAGAATAAAAGAATTAATTATACTTTTATATTCAGCGTGACACTTCCCCCTTTTAATGTATTTTTTGGTTTTTAACTATAATGGAATAAGTCTAAAATGATGGGATAAGTGAAGATACTCAGCATGGTGGAAAATGAAGTCGTCAAACATTAAAAGAATATAGATTACTGCAGACAGAATAATATAGATTATTACAGACAATGCAATCATAACTGGGAAACATAAATTAGGCCTTCCCAACAGACATTTTAGATCAATAAACCATTTTAAAAGCTTTCAAAGCTTAAACTCTTGGAAGCTTTTAAGATGCTGTGAATCTGAAAATGTATGTTTTACAATGACCTGAGAGCATTGGTGCAGATTTAGGAGAATGATTCTTAAATATGAATGATAAGTTAAAATCGTGTGATAATATTATATGAGTATACCCTCATGCATGTTTAAAGACATTGATATAAAAATTGGGTTATTTTAGGGGCTGTTTTGAATAACAAAGACAACAGGCAAGATATGCTTTGGGCTGAACCTAAGAGTTTTTCTAATTTGGAGATGGGTAAAAAATAACTAATTTCTCAGAAAACCCTAAAGATTCCACCAGAAAACTGTTAGAACTGATAAATGAATTCATTATAAGTAATAGGACACAAAATTAATATTCAGAAATTAGTTGCATTTCTATATACCAATAATGAAGTATCAGAAAGAGAAATTAAGAAAACGATCCCATTTATAATTGCATCAAAAAATAAAATAAAATTCCTAGGAATAAATTTAACCAAAGAGATAAAAGACCTGTATTCAAAATATTATAAGTCATAGAAGAAAGAAATTGAAGAAGATAAAAAATAAATGGAAACAGTGCTCATAGATAGGAAGAATTAACATCATTAAAATGTCCATACTAACCAAAGCAATCCCTATCAAAATAGTTTTAATGCAATTCCTATAAAAATATCAATGGCATTTTTCACAGAACTAGTACAAATAATTGAAAAATTTATATGGAACTATATAAAAAAATTGCCACAACAATCTTGAGAAAGAACAAAGTTGAAGGTATTATGCAACCTGATATCAAACTATACTATAAGTCTATAGTACTCAAAACAGCATGGTACTGGCACAAAAACAGACACATAGATCAATGGAACAGAATAGAGGGCCCAGAAATAAACCCTCGCATATGTGGTCATTTAATCTATGACAAAGGTGGCAAGAATATACAATGGAATGGGGTAAAGACAGTCTACTCAATAAATGGTGTTGGGAAGGGTAAAATGCCATAGATGATAGAGGCTTTACACATCTCCTCTTGCGACCACACCAAAGTTGTGACAGAAACATGGAGCAAACAGCAAGCAGAGTCACAGAGTCTAGATGAACAGAAGCCCTACAACTGGGAAGAAAAATAAGAAATCACCCTGCAAGGGCAGGAGGTAGGAGGGGGTGAAGAGGCAAGGCTGCCCAGTCCCTTGCAGCTGAGTGAGACAGAGGCTATTGCAGCTGCAGACTCCTCTTAAAGGGGCCGTGTCTGTGACTGAACTTTCGTGGTGACGGACTCTCTCCCTCTGAGCGCCAGCACCTGGTTGGCTGCACGAGAGGCACCAGGGATTTACATTGAGTTGTCAGAGCAAGGGCCAGAGGCAAGGCTTTCTCCTGGGCAGAAGTGCTAGTGGTATCCATTGTTCTTCTGTTGAGCCCTCCCCACCCCCACTGTGCGGACGCAGTGCCACCATAGCTGAGATGTCATCAAACTTGATAAGAGAGGTCCCTCCGTCCAGAAGATTCCCTGAAACTCCGCTTCCCCCAAATAGCAGCCCTACCCAAGCCACATCCAGTTGTGTTCTCCGCGAGTCCTATGCCCCTGCTGAGCCGTACAAGTGCCACACCGGTGGCAGCTGGCATCAATTTCTGGTGTGGCCTCTTGAAGTAACTATAAGCACAGTATCTGTGGATTGCTTGCTGAATCTTTCTTACCTGGGGGCACAAGATGGGGCTAAACTTAGCCTGCAGCTTGAACCCTCCCAGGACTGTGCCTCTGGACACCTATTACACAAAACCACGCTAATGACAGGGAGACTTAGGAACTTTGCTTAGTACATAGAAACAGGCACAGAAAGGCAGCCAAAATGGGGAGACAAAGAAGCAAATCCCATAGGAAAGAACAGAACAGACCTCCAAGGAAAATGGAGTCAAGGAATCTATCAGATGCAGAGTTCAAAACACTGGTTATAAAGTTATAATGAACTTAGGGGAACTGTAGATGAAGTCAGTGAGAACTTAACAGAAATAAAAAACATAAAAATGAAAATGGAAATTATAAAAGGGAACTAGTCAGAAATGAACACATTATCTGAGATAAGGAGTATATTAGAGGAAATCAACAGAGTGGATAAAGTGGAGAATCAAATAACCGCTATAGAGGATGGGAAAGTGGAGTTCACCCAATCAGAACAGCAAGAAAAAAGAATCCAAAAATATGACAGCAATTTAAAGATCCTATGGGACAAAATTAATGTAACAACATCTGCATCATAGGGTATCCCTAACCTGGTGAAGAAAATAGACATACAACCCCAGGAAGCCAAAGTCCCCAAAAAAGATGAACTCAAAGAGGCCCAAGACAAATCACCAGTAAAATGCCAAAGGTTAAAGACAAGGAGAAAATCTTAAAAGCAGCAAGAGAAAAGCAGTTCGTTACCTAACAAGGGAGCTCCCATAAGACTGGCAGCTGGTTTCTCAAAAGAAACTTTGCAGGCCAGAAGGGCTTGGGAAAAAATATTCAAAGTGTTGAAAACTCAGGATCAACAACCAAGAATACTTTATCCAGCAAAGCTATCATTTAGAGTCAAAGAACAGAGAAAGAGCTTCCCAGACAATAAAAAGCTGAAGGAGTTCATCACCATCAAGACAGTATTACAGGAAATGTTAGAGGGAATTCTTTAAGAAGAAGAAAAATATATCAAAAACAGGAATAAAGAATGGTAATAACTACATATCTATCAACAAGTACCTCCAATGGAAAAGAATTAATTGCTCCAATTAAAAGATAGAGTGGCTGAATGGATAAGAAAACAAGACCCCTACATATGCCGCCTACGAGAGACTCACTTCAGATGAAAAGACATAGACAGACTAAAAGGAAGGGGATGGAAAATGATATTGCCTCGATGGACCTAGAGAGTAGTGCACTGAATGTAGTGAGTCAGATAAAGACAAATGCCACGTGATTTCACATACATGTGGAATCTAAAAAAACCAAAATAAACAACTGCAACAATGAAAATGGAAACAAACTCATAGATACAGAGAATATTTTGAGGGCTACTAGATGGGAGGAGGGTTAGCAGGGTCAGGGTCAGTGAAAAAGAGCAAAGGGATTAAGAAGTACAAATGGATAGTTACAAAATAGTCATGGAGAAATAAAGTGTAGCGTAAGGAAAATAGTCAACGATGTTGTAATAAATATGTAAGGGAGAAGAAGGGTACTAGATTTAGTAGGGTGCTCACTTAGTGAGTTATATAGATCTTTAAGCCCTGTGCTGTACAACTGAAACTAATATATTATTGCATGCCTACTGTAATTGAAAAAAAACTCATTGAATTGTACACTGTAAATATGAGCAACTAATTGTCTACTATATTTCAATAAAACAATAAATACTTCAAAAAACTAAAATAAATGGTGTTGGAAAAACTGGACAGATATATGCAAAAAAAAATGAAACTGGACCACCTTCTTACACCATATACAAGAATAAACTCAAAATGGATTAAAGACTTAAATGTAAGTCCTTAAAACTCCTAGAAGAAAACATAAGCAGTAAACTCTCTGACATTGCTGTTAGTAAAATTTTTTTTCTGATACATCTTCTCAGTTAAGGGAAACGAAAGAAAAATAAATGAGACTACGTCAAACTAAAAAGTTTTTGTACAACAAAGGAAACCATCAACAAAACAAAAAGACAGCCTACTGAATAGGAGAAGATATTTGCCTATGATACATCTGATAAGGGGTTAATATCCAAAATTTATAAAGAACTCATACAACTCAAAACCAAAGAAAACAAGCAATTCAATTGAAAAATGTGCAGAGGACATGGATAGACATTTCTCCAAAGAGGAAATACAGATGGCCAATAGACATATGAAAAGATGCTCAATGTCAATAGTCATCAGAGAAATGCAAATTAAAACCACAATGAGATATCACCTCACACCTGTCAGAATGGCTATCATCAATAAATCAAAAAACAGCAAATGTTGGCAAGGATGTGGAAAAAAGGGAACCCTCATGTACCATTGGCGGGATTGCAAATTGGTATAACCACTATGTAAAATAGTTTGGAGTTTCCTCAAAAAATTTAAAATAGAACTACCTTTTGACTCAGCAATTTCACTTCTGGATATTTATTCAAAAAAACCCAAAACACTAATTCGAAAAGATCTATGTACACCCATATTCACAGCAGCACTCTTTACAATAGCCAGAATATGGAAGAAATCTAAGTGCCCATCAATAGACGATTAGCTCAGGGCTCCCTATCCCCTCCAGGCTGTGGACCGGTGCTGGTCCGAGGCCTGCTGGAAACCAGGCCGCACTGCAAAAGGTGAGTGGCGGGTGAGCAGGCAAAGCTTCATCTGTATTTGCAGGTGCTCCCCAGCACTAGCATCACCACCTCAACTCCACCTCAGATCATCAAGCATTGAGTTCTCATAGGAGCACCAGTCGTTGGTGCCAAAAAGGTTCTGGACTGCTTATTATTAAGTAAAAAAGTTGTGGTACATATATACAGTGAAATATTACTCAGCTGTTAAAAAAAAAAAAAAGAAATCTTACCATTTGCAACAACATGGATGGACCTGGAGGGTATCATGCAAAATAAAATAAGTCACACAGAGAAAGACAAATACCATATGATTTCACTTATATATGGAATCTAAGGAACAAAATAAACAAATAAGCAAAATGAAAACAGACTCATAGGTACAGAGAACAAACTGATGATTGACAGACGGGTGGGAGATTTGGGGGGGTGCTGGATGAAAGAGGTGAAGGGATTAAGAAGTAAAAATTGGTAGTTACAAAGTAGTCACAGGGATGTAAAGGACAGCATAGGGAATATAGTCAATAATATTGTAATGATTATGTACAGTGCCATGTGGGTACTAGATTAATTGGGGGGATCACTTTGTAAATTATGTAAATGTCTAACCACTATGCTGTACAGCTGAAACGAATATAAAATAATATTGAATGTCAACTCTAATTGAAAAATAAATTTTTAAAAAATAACTAATTTCTCAGCAGAAGTTTAGTTGAAAGTGAAGTCCTTTATATTTTTTAAACAGGGACAAAAGATAAGCTGCAAAAGATTTTAAATTTATAGTCAGCCAGATGAATGCATAAAATCGAACTTAGTGACCTGAGAATTTATACTACCAGTTTATTGCTTTAATTTAGAGACTGAACAAACTAATGTATTACTTAATGTATCTCAAATTTCAAGATTTTAAATAGAAATAGTCAAAATATCACATTTTTAGTAAATTTTGAATAAAAAATATTGGGGAATTTTATTTTATCGTTATTGCAATTGTTTTTTCTACTTTTATTGAGACATAATTGACATATAACATTGTGCAAATTTAAGGTGTACAATTTAATGATTTGATATATGTTTATATTGCTAAATGATTTTCACAATAAAGTTAGTTAACATATCCTTCATCCCACATAGTTATAATTTTTTGTTGTTGTTGAGAGAACTCTTAAGTTCTACTGTCTTAGCAGCTTTCAAATATACAACCCAGTATTGTTAACTATAGTCACCAGACTGTACAGTATATGCCCAGAAATTCTTCATCTGGAAGTTTGTACTCTTTGATCACCTTCACTTATTCTGCTCCCCATCCCCCATCTCTGGCCACCACTGACATGTTCTCTATTTCTGTGAGTTCTTTTCTTTAGATTCCACATGTGAGATGATACAGTATTTCCTTATTTTTATGTGTGAATAACATTTTATTATTATTATTTTATACACATGCACCACATTTTCATTATCTATTCATCCATCATTGGACATATAAGTAGTTTCCATGTTTTGGCTATTGTAAATAATGCTGCTATCAGCATGGGGATGAAGATATCATTTCCAACCAGTGATTTTATTTCCTTTGGATATATACCCAGAAGTGGATTGCTGGATCATATGGAATTTCTATTTTTATTTTTTGAGGAAAATTCATACTGTTTTCCACAGTGGCAGCATCAATTTACATTCCTACCCACAGTAGGAAGGGGTTCTCTTTTCTCCATATCTTCACCAACACTTTTTTTTTTTGTCTTTTTGATAATAACCATCTTAACAAGCATGAGGGGCTAGCTCATTGTGGATTTGATTTACATTCCCCTGATGATTAGTGATATTGGGCACTTTTCATGTACTTGTTGCCCATTTTTAAATTGGATTATTTGATTATTTTGCTTCTGGGTTGTGTGAGTTCCTTATGTATTTTAGATATAAACCCCTTATCAGATATGTGGTATATAAATATTTTTCCCATTCTGTATGTTAGTTTTTCATTTTGCTGTTTTTTGTTTTGTTTTGTTTTTTGTTTTGTTTTGTTTTGCTGTGCAGAAGCATTTTAATTTGATGAAGCCCCACTCGTTTATTTTTGCTTTTGTTCTGTGTACTTTTGGTGTCATCATTGTCAAGACCAATGTCAAGATGCTCATTCCTGTTTGACACAAGGCATTGAGACTATACATGGTATGAAACAATCTCAAATCCTACAAACATTGTGATAGAGATTGACAGAAGCTACAAAACTCACTTTGGTTTCCCTTTGCTGAATACCCATTGCTTTTAGTTTTGGTTCAAACTCCACACTTAGCTTCTCATTTCCAGTGTTTCTTGATGCACAATTTCCGTTTTAGTTGTCCACTCACTTTCAGGTTCATTAATTGGATTTCATTCACATATATAACATGTTTCCAGGAACTACTAGAAGGTTAGCTATGTTATTTGCCTTGGATTTTCTTCCTTTTTCACTCATGTGACCTGGAGTTCCCTTCTCTCTTTATTTGTTGCTCTTTGAAATTCTTGGGCTGAAATCTGTCCCTCATATCTCCCCTCAGATCATTCTTACCTGTTAGAGGGTCCTTTCCAGATCTAATCATGGACACTTTCAGACATGATTTATATTCTACCTCTGGCTTCCTATACCTTCAGATGGAATTCAGAGATTACCTCTCCATCCTATATGGTCTCTTTTGTTTTAAATTAAATTTAATCTTTGAATTTTCTAATACTGTTAACAACTTGGTAAATTTCCAACACTTGGGTCATATGCAAATGATGAGTTCTGAAGCTTTTAATTTTTTTTTACAGTTATATTAGCAGATATTTTTTCTACCTTAGTCTGTTTGTATTTATCTCCATGATGGAAAAGTTTGGAGAAAGGAAAGCCTGAGCTAATTATAATGTTGGAAGGTGGGCAGTTATTTTCCAAAGAGGATATATTTGTGGACATTTGATGAATTCACCAGAATTCTTTTGTTCTAGTCCTCGTGCACATTAGTTGTTAGCATATTAGAGTGAATGTAGCTTTCAAAAGCACATTCACAGTAACCAAACTCCTACCAATGTCAAAAAGAGAAAGATCAATGTATTAACATAAGAAGCAGATCCATTCTGGTGAATGACAATTCTCGTATCGGCAGGACAAGTTCATTCCTTTTCAATTGTCTGAAACCAAATTATGATTAAAAGTTTGCTTGGTGAGACGGAGAGGAAATATGACTAAGTTTTTGGTGAATGAGACAAAGACAGCTCCATTCAACTGTCTTCTCAGAGATTCTTTGAGCTATGTTGACTATGATCCTGTCAGTCATCATCATGATAGAAGCAGGAGAAGATTTATTGAAAGGCTATTGGTTAACTCACAGGATTGTGGGAAGCTTGGGGAGCCAGGATCAGAAAATGAGCAGGAATAAAGTAATGCTGTGTCAAAGCCATGATTATGTTGCCTGTGGCTGCAGTTGGCACTGGTCACTGGGGCCACCAGAGGCCCTCCAACACTGGGTCCCTTAAAACTCGATGTGCTAGAGCTGCCCCTCAGTCAGAGCGATGCCTCTACTGCTTCCCCTCCTTGGCTTCCTTAGCTCTGAATTCTAGGGCTGGTGGGTACCTCAGACTGGCTGAGCTTCCTACCAAGAGACATATTGTATGGATATCCCAAGCATAAAAACAGTTTAGATAGCAGGTAGCTAAAAAAGGAAGGAAGGAAGGAAGGAAGAGAGAGAGAGAGAGAGAGAGAGAGAGAGAGAGAGAGAGAGAGAGAAAGAGAGAAAGAAAGAAAGAAAGAAAGAAAGAGAGAGAGAGAGAGAGAGAAAGAAAGAAAGAAAGAAAGAAAGAAAGAAAGAAAGAAAGAAAGAAAGAAAGAAAGAAAGCAAGCAAGCAAGCAAGAAAGAAAGAAAGAAAGAAAGAAAGAAAGAAAGAAAGAAAGAAAGAAAGAAAGAAAGAAAAAGTGGAAAAGTGGCACATTCGTTAGAATTCTTTATGGCCACAAGAGGCATCATCTCCCAGACAGTATAGGACAGGCACTGCTGACATTGTGACTGGGATTCCAATAGTAGAGTTCAGTGTCAGGCCTAGTATCAAGTTTCAGCTTTGTCCCTTTCTTATAGTGTTGGAAAATAATAAAAAGTGCTTAGTACACTCCTTGGCACAGGGGCAGCGCTCATTAAGTAGACATTACCACTGTAGTGTCCAGTTCTGCCCGCTCACCTTCAAACTCACGTGTCCTCTCTGCACTGGTTTAGTCCTTTGAGACCTGGCTGATGATCGTGAGTAGTTCTGCTGTCTTCCTATATGTGCTGGTTTCACTGTTTACCTGCCAGGGGCGATGTGATTTTCCTTATTCCCGAGTGCTGAAAAAAGCTTGTCTTAGTGTCTACTGACAACATTTATGAGGGTTGTTATATAAAGAATAAATAAGATTACACATGAGAAAATGCCGGGCATATTACACAGCACATATTAGGAATTCAATAGGTATAAACTTCTATTTTTTTTTGAAATGTTCTTTTCACCTTTTGTATCTCAAGATAAAATTACACAAAAAAACATCAATTCATAAAAATTTTAATTGATTTGTAATTTTGTTCACTATCACAAAGGTTGCCTTACCCTCTTATGCTCAGTCATGTAGAATGATTTTGGCACTGTATTCTGGCTAGAGGCAGAGAGGTAAATGAGAGATATGCCCCATTATATCAGTGCAGAATAAATTTTAGTTTTAATGACATTTAATAAGCCATTTTAAATTTGGAACAAGAAGTTTATCTACTCCCTCATTCTTTAAGATACAGACAGGTCTTTCCTAGCAGAAAATGCAAAATTATCTCTGTAATTTTCTTTTTATAAAGCATATAAAATTTATTTACATCTATTTTGTGCTAGAACCATTATAAGATTATATTATCTAATTTGATTCTCAGAACAGCTGTGTGATATCTAAGTTATTTATTGATACCATTGAAAAAAATTTAATTTCATTTAATTATGTATTAGTTTCAGGTATACAGCATGATGGTTAGACATCGCATAATTTATAAAATGATCCCCCCGACTACTCTAGCACCCACCCAGCACTACACACAGCCATCACAATAATATTAACAGTATTCTCCATACTTTATTCCATACCCCCATTGCAGTTCTGTAGCTATTAATTTGTACTTCTTCACCCTTTCACCATTTTTATCCACGCCCTCGACCCCCGCCCTTCTGGCAATCACCAGTCTGTTCTCTAAAAATTTTCTCTGAAAAATCTTTTGTAAGTAGGTAATTTTATTTCATTTTAAACCAGGTTAAAGATAAAGACCAATTTTCTAGGTCCTTGTGTTTCCTTTGACTAACACATAAGATATTTAACATATTTTTCTGAGAAAGGCACCAAAAATTCTAAGAATCAGTAATAGAGAAATAAAAGAGCTTATACACCCCCTGCATCAAAACTGAAAGAAGTCAGTGTTATTTCACTTTCCTGTGAGATTTCTATTCATTGTCATGCAAGCAGCATGACATAGTGGCTGAGAACACATGCACTGGAGCCAGACTGCCTGGGTTCAAATTTTAGTTTCATCACTGATTAGCTGTATGAATTTGGGAAAGATGCTTAACTTTTTTGCACTTTTAGTTTCCCCATCCGTAAAATGGGAATGCTAATAAAAATTACCTGAGACAAACTAAATGAAGTATGTACTATGGTTTTACTCCTGTTACAGATGAGAATCAGACCGTTAGTGAGGAGGAAAGTAGCAAATGGAAACTTAATGTTTTCAAGTCAGAGCCTGTATTTTATCTTTAAGTTGCTTCAATATCTACATGGCATCGATACCAGGTAGATGTCCAATAAATGCTTCTTAGATTAACAAATAAGTAAATCTCAATTTATAAGTTTATGATATTAGTTTTTTGAGAGGCAAGGAAGTCAAATAACATTAGCAATATTCATTTAGACGTCCCTAGACTTCATGATGAAGGGTATTTAGACATGATTATAGATTTTTCTCCTTAAGAAGACAGAGAAATTCTAGAAACAGCATGGTATTTTAAAGGCAAACTTATAAGCGCTTGAATCATGGATCCACTATTTACTGAACTTATGACTTTGGGAAAATTACTGGGCTTCAATATTGTTATCTATAAAATGGGGGCAGTAATATGGAAATACAAAATTAGGTTGTGTATGAAATTACCTAAGATATGTATGTGCGCAAGATGTGCATCCTTCTCCTGTTTAAGTAGAGAAATTGTGTTAAAAGAACAAGGTCAAAGTGGAATAAAATTTGTGGCATGACTTTCTGTGATAACTCTAACAATTAGAGCGCTAAAGACGACTGTTGACAAGATTGATCTTTCACAGAACTGTGATGACTATGGAGAGGTCATATCATTTTTAATATAAAAATGCACCTAAAATATGTAAAAACATTGTCAGTGTTGGTTAGCTTAAATGTCTTCATGTAAACAGTCTTATTGTGATATAGACAAATGTGAGGTAATCACGTTTGAAGCAGACAAGCAAATCAAATACCAAAAAGTCAACAAGTACTTTTTAGTACAATACATAGAATATGCTAATCTCAGAAACCTAGTAATGAGCTTTCACAGAAGAAATAAAAAAAATGTTTAGCTAACTCTAAAAGGGAGGAAGAAATATTAAGATCATTTACAAAAGGGATAATAAAGCAAACAGAAAAGTCACAGACTGCAGACCAACAAATTTCTCTCGTAGCTGTATTAATTTTTGTTTACTTTTTATTTCTAATCAATATTGCAGGGAGCAGCAGAAATGCAAAAAATATAACAAGAAGAGAAATAAAGAAAATAGGGAATTTGAAAAAAACAGGAAGAAAGATGATTTATTATAAAATTTAGGGCTTTGGGGAAAGATCCAGAGAAATGACAGTTTGAATTTTTGAAGGGAGAAAAGGAAAAAGTTTGTGGAGAGTTCTTAGATTTGTGAGATCTGGAAAAATATTGAATATAAAATTTCTGTGTAAAAAGGGTATTTTTCCTCATCCAAGATGTTTTACATAAGACATTATTTAGACTGCTACTAAAAAAGATTATATCTGAGAAAAGAAAGATTTAAGGTTTAAACTTTCCTTGGCAGTAACTAGACGTGAGTTTCAATTAGCATTCAATATCGCAGGATAAAGTATGAAATAAAAATAAACTGATGTTGTAAAAGTACTATATACACAGGACATCAGTTCTTAGATCCTGAGAAATGAATCTTGGATTTTTCATGTACCAGAATGGAGTGTTAAATCTGTGAAATTCTCTGAAAACCAAAAAAGTTTAATTTATGTTATCATTAATCTTTATTCTCAGAAGAATGACTGCTCTTTCAGGACAGAATTATGAAAAATTAAGCTTGTATACACAATGAAAAGATTTGTTATTTTATTAAAAATAAGGCACAGAACCAGAGTAAGTAACTTCGTGGATTAATGCTACTAGTTCCAACGAAGTACAGCGACATTTGCCAAAATTTTTAATGCAGAGCGTATTTAAAATTTTGATTTCATTTATCATCTACTTGTTATCCATGGAAAGTATTTCTAACATAGAAAAGTTGCTTGGATTATTTTCTCCTCTAAGCCCTTGAAAGTCCTCCTTACCTCTTTTAAAGTTTTAAGCAATAGAACAGATTGCATACTACTAGCATGTCTGGCTGTAAAATTCTTAGTGACTACCTATTATTTTTTAAAAATTATCAATCTAGGTGAATCAAACTGATGGGAGTGCTAATTTTTATTTGTTTTTTTTCGTGTGTGTGCATGTGTGTTAACTTTTAATGTCACTTTTTCTTATATTAGTGATGTCTGATAGTAAAGCTCTATTCTAAAATACTTTCATGAAGTAAAGAATAAAGGAAATTTGGATGCAGTATTGACAAGTTAGAATCATTAAATTCTTGGAATCTGTAACTCTAACACATCTAAAAAGCACGCTATGTTTTTAAACAAAAGGTGTTCTTTTTGGCATATTTTCCCAACTATACACTTGCATAGTGAATATAATGTTATACCTCAATATTAGGATAAAATAAATAGACTATTAATGTTGTTACACCTAAATTTTAGGGCAAAATATGAATGAGGATGTTAGGTAAAATTGAATGAGAAGTTTAAATTTAACTTTAGCCATCAAAAATAGGCCAGTAGTCTATGAGCTATACCTCATCCACTCCTTGTTTTTGTAAATAAAATTTTGTAAATAAAATTGAGACACAGCCATGGTCACTTGTTTGTATATTGCATATGGCTGCTTTCAAACTACAGTGGCAGAGTTGAGTAGTTGCAACAAAGACTGTGTGGCCCGGAAAACCTAAAATATTTACTATTCATAGAAAAAGTTCACTGACTCTTGATCCAAAAGATCATTAAAAACAAATATTATTTCACAACAATTCTTACAACATGAAAGTTCAAAAGTCAAGGTTAGGGCTAATCATATCTTTTTATTCAATGATTTATTACTCAATTTCTAGGTTATATGGAAAACTCGGGGTTTCCCCCCCAAGAAAACTCTCTGATTTATTCAGAAGTTATAAATTTTGTGAAGAATTAGAGATGAGAAAAATCAAGCAGATTGTCTGAGGGCTCTTAATTTGGATCAGTTTAAAAAAAAAAATCTATAAATAACCTGTTCAAATATCACACAAAATTTTATCAGTTTGTATGTCTGAGCATAATCCTTGTATGAAGGTCCACAGTTTTCTGAGAATGTAATGATAAAAACTCAGATGATTTTCAGTGCAGTTCGTGACTTAGAAAATTTAAGAATTACTGACCCAGACAAATCTTAATCTTTAAAGATAAGGGGTATAGGCCAAGAAAATTAAATGACATTTTCCCAGATCTATATAACTAAAATTAAAAGCTAGAACTTTTTGTTCTCGGTTGAGATATTTTATTCATGTCTCACCATTTTTCCAAAACAAAAATTGTGACATAAAAAAATCAGAAAAATTAAATATATATAGAATTAAATGTCATAGGCAATTTTGTATCCTCTTTTAAAATGTGAGTTACTTTCACGACTTCGAAGGCAAGGACAGGGAGGTGAGACTGAGGTCTTGGGCCTGGGTCTCATCGGGTTCCTGGTGTTATGAGTGGCATTACCAAACAGGATGTACACAATTTCGTATGAAGCCAGTTGAGTTTATTGGCTTAAAGCATTGCCAAAATTCAAAGAGACAGCCAGGAAGGTCAACTGACCCTGATACTAAAACCTACCTACTATCCCAAAGCTGGAGACATTATGGTCTACACTGTGTTTATTTTTTTCCAGATTATCTGTTTGAAACAGTCTGCGGGAACCATCTTTTCACATTGATGTTGTTGCTAGAGATTGCAATGTACATAGTTCTGGTTACAATAAAGTCTGTCCGATTAACATTTATTTTTAATAATTCATGTGTTATAGAATGCAAGTCAATCTGAAAATTACTTTTAGTAAAATTTTTCTACCAGATAATAAAATGAAGTCATTAAGACTTCTATCTGACAGATACCAAACAACCATTACGAACCCAATTTCCTTTGCTGAGTTAGACTTAAATAAAATCCTCGCTTAATCTTTGGAAGAATAACTCTTCGTTATTAATTAAATCTAGATTTTTGCTGTTGAAATCACCACACTAGTTTAAGTTTTGCAAGGCTATGAAAAATGTTATTGCTGCTTCAACACATATAGTATACAACACATAAAAATGTATCTCATGCTTTGTGAACAGAAACAAAAATTCTCAAGCATTAACAATTATATCAATGGAAGTTTTGCATTAAATTAAGCTTGGGGGAAGAAAGAAATGTAGGCTGTAAACAGGAAAAATATTTCTCTTAAGACAGTTAAATGTTAACTAGGTGCATTAATCAAATTATGCTGTAATGCTCTGCAAAGTCAGCTATAAAAACTTTTCCATTACTTTTCTACTTTCACATTAATTTTTTGCAGTAAAAACTAACTGCCATATATAGCAAAAGGAAAATACCTAGCTTGATGTGTAATTTCCTTTGTAACCCAAGAACCTTTAAAATTTCTGTGTGAGAGGCTATTAATTACAACTTTACCTTTTATGGCAAAAAGAAAACCCTTAGCATTTTGTATAGCTGCCTGATCTTTTTGAGGGCAAAATTTTTTTTTTTGTAAATTTATAGTGACAAATGCAATGCCTGTAACATTTTCATAGCTCATTTTTGAAGGAAAGAAGGAAGGAAAGAAGAGAGAAAGCGAAGAATAAATTTATGTTAGACAATCTAACTTAATCAGAAAATTCTAGGTAGTGCTATATACATATTAGAAAGTGTCAAGGAAATGTATTTTGAAGGCCACAATATTTAAATATTAGGAAAAATAAACTGATGAATAAACATCATACCCTTTTCATTAATTTAATAAATGCATTTCAATCTATAAAAGTCATTTCCAGGGTACAACCTTCATTATGAAGAGGAATTTTCACTCAAATGGCTAACTTTGTAATCAGATTTTGGTTCTGCTTCTGTAGACATGTTTGCTGCATAGGCAGAAGGGCAGGGTGACCTTGAGATCAACTGAAGACTCACCCTTCCCTTTGCTTGTTCTGTCTAGATAACAGATGTATTGCCTTTGCTTCTTAAGCCCTATAAAAGTAAAGTTACCCCTGAGTTCAGGACCCAGATCTTTGGAGCACTAGCTCTTCTGGGACCACCAGCATAATAAACCTGAGTTCTCCAATTCTCCAAGTGGTGCTTGGTTTCTCGCCAGTCTGATTTTTCTGCAATAGTTAGTTTAAATTTCCTTATGTGAATGATGATGAAATAAAATTTTATAAGGTTTAGCCTGCTCAACTTTTTATTGCACTGTAGAAAAGAAGCATAGATAGGGGCACACAATGCAGATTGCTTTCTCCATGTTTTCATAGTTGGTGGTAAAGTTTTACATAAAAATGAGCTTTTGGAAACCTTTAGCAACAAATAATGTAATACTTTTATCTTCCT
>NW_006439192.1:13907332-13928541 GCF_000325575.1 Pteropus alecto | reverse complement strand
GTTTCCTGAAAAAATCTTTCAACTTACCACATTCGTAGAGGACTCTGCCATGGAGCTACTGCCTCTAGCATTTAGAGGCTCTAATTTTTCTTATTAAGAAGGCTTGTGTGAAGAAGAGTTAATTAGCCCAGTTTCTTTTCCTTTAGTGCAAGATTATGAGCACTTTAAGGAATGCATTTCATTCTCTGGGTTCATGAAATTAAAAACAAAAACAAATAATTTTGTATTTAATGTATCTAGTAGTTGGAGAAATTATGTATAAGCATACAGCTATAGGATAATGTTTTTTGGTCAGGAGGCATACTCAGGTAGGAGAAAGTAAAGTTCAATTTTATAGCAGTTAAGTTTTAGTTTATAATATATAAGAATTTAAAAGGTGAAAAGAAAGCCAAAACAGTTCTGGACTTCATAGAGACTTGGAGAATTAAAACTAATCTGCAGAAAGGCCATAAAATTATCCTAATTTAAGAAATGTATGAAGAAACATAGTTTGAGTTTGCAATTAGGAATTCATTAAGATTCTGAAATAATGTTAAGGAGTAATTTATTTGGTTATTTTGAAACATCTGTTTAGTTTGCTGACTGAGTTTGCCTTCTTTTTAGAATATGATCTACAATCAAAGTAAACTTCCTTTTGGAAGAGTAGACTTTCTATTCAAATGGTTGTAGGGGAAAGATGTGGGAGGGTCTAGTGGGGAGACTCTGGGTTAAACTCCTTGAAGGGGAGTCATATACATCTGAACTTCCCATATCCCCACTGGCTCAGCACTCAACTCAGAAATGCTAAGATTTTTTTTTTTGTATTGATTTGCTAAGGAATTTAGATATATTATCTTCAATAATTGTTGTTCCTCCAAAATAAAATGTTCCAAAATTTTTCAGATAAAATTAATTCTTCTTTCTATGAATGTGAATTTTGGGGTCTCTCTCAACTGGAATTTACCAGTGTTCAAATATCTTTAAAAGATCCTTTTTGAAAATATTTAAAATTACTTTTAGATAGCCTGTGGCCAAACTCAGATGGAAGTAGGACAGCTCCCTGCACCAGAAATTTGTCAAGTACCCAAAGCTGTGCGATGGAATGGAATTCTGCCTTCTGACAGGCTGATATTTAAAGCATATGAGTCTCATGTCAAACACTGAATTAAATATGATCCAGGACTTTCTGAAAGTCTATTTGAAATTTATATTGGAAGGAAATCCTCCAGGATCTGTCAGTTATCTGTTTCCCTAGATTTAAAAATCTTTATCACCAGAAAGCAATGCACTTGGAACATATTTTCCATAATCTCATGAATATGTATAAACTATCTCAAGTCAGTCATATTGTAAAAATTAGAAGAAACTTTATAGAAATTTTATCTTAGGGAATGTTTCTTCACATAATTTCCTAAGTCCTCTATTTTACTTTTTACAGAACCTAGCAAAAGAGATTAAAGAACTGTCCTTTAAAATCATTATTGCTATAATTAGTCAAGTTCAAGAAAAAGATAGAGTTGGGGATGGTGGAATAAACTGTCAGTGTTGGTCCTTGCTATACCTGTCATTGATTAACTAAATCATTTTGCTGTGTATACTGGTGTCAGACTTGGTGCTAGGCCTTGGGTACATGTTGGTGAAGGAGGCAGACTGCTGAGGCAAACGGCATTAGACTGTTTCCTGAGGTAGGGATGGCCATTGACTAGAGAAGGTGTAGACCCCACAGGCTGGCCAGTGGTATACAAGGTAGCCTAGAGTGAGCTCTGTCCATTAGGAGCAAAGATATTACCTTTTAAACTGGGATTCCTGATCTAAAGTATAAACCAAAAGTAATTCAAATGACTATTTTCTCAGTTCTTCAAAGGATGGTACATAGTATCATTCTAGATGCATAGGAAAGAAGTTAAGTCATTGATTACAATGTAGGTCTTGGGGTATGAGGGCCTAATTTTTTTTTTTTTTTTTATGAAATCCCAATTGAGGAATTTGAATGAGAAAATATGAAATTATCCAAAAGTGAGAAACAAAACATGAACTAAAGCAGAAATAGCATTTACTCTCTGTCAAGGACCATTCTAAATGCAATGAATGTGTTAACTCATTTAATCCTATTAAGTAGCTTTATTATTGTCTCAATTATTGATGGGGAAACTGAGGCACAAAGTAGCTTGCTTGAAGTTATTGAGTGTCCTTGAATATGCTCCTGGATATGCAAAGAACTCAAGGTCCTGACCGCTCTCCATCTGGGCCACTTCTCAGGCTTGTGTTTGCAGTAAACAACTTTGAGGGAGAGGGAAAGTCTCCCACAGACATAGAGCTGCCTGCCTGACTGCCCAAGTTCAGTGTTCCTCTCCTGAACACAGCTCACCTAGTGTGGAGGCTCCATGATGACCTTTGCATAGTCCTTGTGGAACTAGGAGGGCATGAGAACCAACACACACCAACATGAAGCTCTGGATAATGCTTTTGCTATTAATAATAAAACCTTTTGTCAGTGACTTGAGAGTTTTGTCTTCTATGAGCATCTATGAAACAGTAAAAGGCTAGCTTGTAAGGAAAAAATGCTAGCCCATGTGCAGTTCTGGACACATGGAGACAGCAGAGTTGCAGAGCAGGAGGGCTGCGGGCACCTTTGAGCTCTCCTTCCCAGTCACCATCCATTATTCCAAAGGAGCATGATCGAAGTTCTCAGGAACATTGAAAGAAACAGTATGCAAGAAGAACAGAGAATAAGCAGGGAAGACAACAAAGACAAGTAAACATTTCTTAAAGTGACTCTGCTGTTTATGAACAAAACAATGAAAAGGACACCGGAAGTGTGTGTGTTTCCTTTTTCAGTTCCTGTCAAAAGTCAGATTCATCTTGATAGAGTTTCTATTGTTTCTTATTTTCTTTTTTATCCCTCTCTATACTTCACTTTTCATCAGAAAGCTAAACTATGTTTTTCTCCTTACAAGGTCATACAGGAAACTAGATAACCTAGAACTAAGCTGTAGTTCCTCATTAAATTTTTCCCTCTAATGTCAGTTCATGTAGTATTGTCTCAGCAAGCAATCTAGACAGTGGAAGGTACTAACATTTCACTAATACTATTACGCTTCAACCACTAAGACACTTTTCATTCCTCTACAATGTAACATGCACGAATAGCACAAATCAGGGCAACTAAACTCAAAATTCTTTTATTGAATCCCTACTGTGTGCAATGCATGAAATATCTTCTTCTCCTTCACCTTCTCCTCTTTTTCTTCTTCTTCTCTTCACTTTTTAAGTTAACTGGAAATGATTTCAACTGTTTTTGGACTTTTCTCAAGCCACCAAGACTGGCAAATATTACAAATGTCAACATTTTTTTCTTATAATAATAATTCATAAACATTTGAGAAAAGTTGATAAGTTTTCCAGGAAACAGCACTTTGTGGTTAAAACTGGACATGGAACAATAAATTTTTTCATAAATTTTCAGTTATTGAAAAAATATTCAAGTTAAATTTGCCTTAAGGTCACTATATTTCATACTATTGTTAACACAATTTGAGATTATTCACCTACTTCTAAAAGGAATCTAAAATCCTCCTTCTAGAAGGAATTGCACCAATGTAGCTGGAAGTTGACTTCTGTCATTAATATAATTACTACTTATTGCCCTTTATATGTTATCCTCTAAAATAATGAACCCCATTTTGGAAACACAATCTCACAGACTCCTTTTCAGGCAAGCGTGGTGCCCACCCCCATATTGCAGATGGGACATTTAAATCAGAGTAGCTTTACATAGAGATGTTTCTCAATGAATCAATCTAGAGTCAGATAATCACTCAGGCTGGTGATTGTCAGAACCTAATATTTAATATTTAATACACGTTAAAACATTGTTATATTTTATGTTAATATATTTAAAACATTTTAGAAATTATATTCTAAATTCAACACCTATTAAAATTTTGGTTGAGATCAAAGTGGTTCCAGAGGATTGATTGATAGATGTGTATTTCATCCTTTCCTATTCGTTTTAAAATCTATTCTTAAATTATGATGACACAGAATTATGTGCTTGAATGGCCTTATATTGGACCCAATGCCTCTCTACACACTGCACTTTGATTTGATACTATTCTTTTGTTTTGAAGGATATAAAACTCATTCCTTGCATTTGTTTGTTCATTCCTCTATTCAATCCATCTATTCATCCATTGATTCATTCAAATTTTTATAGAGCCAGAAATATGGTTAGCACAGGGAAAATGATTGAGAATAAAACCAAACAAGGAACCCAGTCTCCTGGAGCTTATAGTGTAGAGACCAACATTAATCAAGCAATCACATGAATAAATGTAGAATTATGAACTGATAGCTGCCCTGGGACAAAGATACTTGGTTTTCTGAGGGCCCATGAAGAAGGAGCATGACTTTAATTAAGGACTCAATTGAGATGCCATTTAGAGAGGCACACAGGGCCAGAACACACAGGACCTTGAATGTAACTTTAATGATTGTTTTGATCTTTATTCCAAAAGCAATGGAAAATGATTTAATGAATTTAAGCACCAGGGCAAAATTATTAGAGTTTAGTTTTAAAAGATGGTTTTGCCTGAGGATGGGCCCAGAAGGAGAGAGATTATTCCTCAGGCTTGTGAATGTGATCCTTATGGGGATATTGTTAAGAAAATTGTTTCCTAAGTTATGCAGTACCCTGCTATGAAGACCTACAGGAAAGTTGTCCCTCCTTACTTGGTGCTAGGATTAGTTGGGCCTAACCTGAGTTACTATTTGTTTTTATCTTTAAATATTTAATAAATATTTATCTTATAAGTATTTATTTATCTTATAAGTGCTAAGGAGATATTTAGAAACAATGTAACTGATTATGCTCTCATATTCTCATTGGGTTCCTGAGAAGCTAACACCAGGTTTGTGGCCTCCCTCATGCCTTTTAGAGTATTAGACTCAAGGATATTGCATTTTTTGCTTCCCTCACGTCTAGTTTTATCTTAATCTTTTAACTTATTTCCCTTTGCCTTAATTCTCTTGCTAAATTTTAATCTTGTTCTATATCCCTGGAAAGAAAGTTTATAAATAATTAAACAAAATTATGAACACTATTAGTTAAAATACATGTGCTGCTACCTTCAGAGAAATGTCTAACAAGCAGAGAAATGTGTTGACGGTATACTTAGCATATATAAGGGCAAGACACTGAGCATACAATGAGAGTATGCGTAAAAACAATCTTTCTTTCCACTTGAAGATTGCCACTTGAAGACTGTGACAGCTAATTTTTATGTTATGAACTATATTGCTTCAAGATGTGTAAAACTGGCAAGACCCTAAATTCCAGAAATCATTTGCTCTTGGCTTTGGAGCATGCTCATGGT
Organism: Pteropus alecto; assembly: GCF_000325575.1. Classification (NCBI taxonomy): domain Eukaryota; kingdom Metazoa; phylum Chordata; class Mammalia; order Chiroptera; family Pteropodidae; genus Pteropus; species Pteropus alecto. Next base: position 13,923,187 of record NW_006439192.1, on the reverse strand, counting down.
ATCTGGTATTGCGCAATGTTTTTTGGAATTCATGGATAATTTGACTAGTTCTAGCTCAAGATATGAAAAAATATATATCTTATTTAGCACAGTGATAATGCAGTGCTTTAAATATATCCCAGCTTACATGAAACACAATAGTTTCTTAAATGGTACTGTCATGCCTCAGACATTATGATTTGCTAACATGTAAAGCCAATAAGAAATAGATAATTAGAATCTGAAATGAAAACCTAGAGTTTTGTTGTTCTTTCTCAGTAGGAGGATTTTTCACACTTATATCAGTCCTTAATAATGACTCCTTTAAACCTTGAATACAGTAGTCATTCTTTTAGGTAACTTTTATGACTAAAGGTAGGAAAAGAGCAAATAAAATGTCTCTTATTTATTTACTAGTCTTAAGACTCTAAAAGACTGTGATAAGATTACTGGTCTATGGGTTGACAAGCTTAACAATGGAGCAGAAACAACAGAAAACTACTCAACTGAGGAGTGGATACAGGTGAAGGCTCAACAAAGGAACCATTCTCTGCTAGAATCCAGTCTGTGTATTCCACTGCCTCCGGCTTAGAGTGGCTTCATCTGGTCCACATCTGTCAATTTCACCCAATAGTCCAGGGAGGATACTGAAAACTAGGTCAAACAGAATTGCTTTCCAATGATATTATGATTGTTTCAGTGTACAGACTTCTTTACAATACTAGTTTTCTAAATGCATGCTCTTAATCTGTTTTTCCAAAACTGACTTAAAATATGAGGTGGCAACATTTATCTGAAACCAAGAACATCACTTCTGCCTGTGGACTCTTTGTTGAGTGCATACTTTTATAGCTGCATACTTGCACAGTGTTTCTGATTGTGTCCACTGCCAAGTTGGACTTCTAAAATACATACTCTTGTCATATACCCAGGCTTGCCATGTTGCTAATTCATCCAAATTGACATTCTGTTCTTCGTTTTATTCTCTCAGGACCCAGAATGTCTACTTTTCTTTCCTGGCTTTGCTATAGGCCAAATCCTTGTTATCAGGTTTCACCTGGTCTACCCAGGCCCAAAGAAAATCATAACTAACTGTCAAAGAGAAGTGAAGAAGAAGATTGATATTTTTCTGAATGAGACTCTCATTATGAGAACTGAGGATAGCTAAGTGACTCTACACATTCACTGGTTTAAGGACCAAAAAAAGATGATATTCAAAATTATGTACATTACACACCATCTGATTGATTTTCTGTGCATGATTATCTAGCCCATTGTTCATTCTGTGCAAAACTGTGGAACTCAGGCATTCTTGTAGAGCCTTCTGGAGCAATTTGGGACAGAATATATAAAACATAGGATGATCACAATAGACCAATAGACCAAATTTTCTTCTATCGCTTCCAATCTCAATTTCCCTGCAAATGTAGTAGTGATTTATTACATTATTATGCTTCTTTTCCTAACATTTGCATCCACCTGTATCCATCCATTTGCTTATGATAGAAACCAGAAATTCATATCTGTTTCTATATTTAATCCATGACCATTCTAATTTAAAAATATACTTTATGTCCATCTCATTATTTTCTTCTCAATAGTCATTAGCCAGGTCATATTTGTATATCACACTGTCATCTTTCACCAGAGGAGGACACACCTGAAGGGCAGACTGGGCAGACGCCAGAGCCCTGCCTAAGTGAAGCCTGCTCCAGAGGGTCAGCCCCTCATCGGCCAGTCCTCACAAGCAATTAGCCTGAGGGTCAGTCCCTCCCATCGACATGCAAACAGCAACCAAAGCTTAACTACAACAGAAGAGCACACACAAACCATACAAAGGACACACCTGGAGTACTTGGCTCAGGTGACCAGGAAGACTGTGCCACTGGGCCCCACAGGACAATTACTACATAAAGCCACTCTACTAAGACCAGGAGACTTAGAAGTCATACCTAATACATAGAAACAAACACCAGGAGGCAGCCAAAATGAGAGATAAAGAAATATGTCCCACCAGAAAGAATAGCACAAAGCTCCAGAAAAAGAATTCAACAAAATGAAGACAAGCAATCTATCAGATGATGAAGAATTCAAAGCTCTGGTTATAAGGAAGCTCAATGAACTTAGGAGAAGAGTAGATAATCTCAGTGAGAACTTTAGCAAAAAGATAGAAAACATAAAAATGGAGATGGAAAACGTAAATGGAAACCAGTCAGAAATGACGAACACGATAATTGAGGTGAAGAATACAACAGATTAGATTAAGCAGAGGATTGAATCACCGATAAAGAGATGGGGTAGAAGAAGACAGCTAATCAGAACAGCGACATGAAAAAATAATTTTAAAAAATGAGGATAACATCAAATGTAACAACATTCTCATAGGGGTACCAGAAGGAAATGAGAGAGCAAGAATGTAAAAACCTATTTGAAGAAATAATGATGGAAAACTTCCCTAATCCAGTGAAGGAAATAGACATAAAGCCCCAGGAAGCTCAGACAGTTTCAAACAAGATGAACTCAAACAGGACTACACCAAGACACATCATCATTAAAATGTCAAAGGTTAAAGACAAATTGAGAATCTTAAAAGCAGCAAGAGAAAAGCAATTTAGTTACCTACAAGGGAGCTCCCATAAATCTGTCAGCTGATTTTTCAACAGAAACTTTGCAGTCCAGAAGGGACTGGCACAAAATATTCGAAGTGATGAAAACCTAGGACTTACAACCAAGATTGCTCTACCCAGCAAAGCTATTATTTAGAATCAAAGAACAGATAAAGAGCATCCCAGACAAGAAGAAACTAAAGGAATTCATTACCACTAAGCCAGTATTACAAGAAATGTCGAAGGGACTTCCTTAAGAAGAAGAAAAAGATACTTGTTAAAAATATGAATAATAAAATGGTAATAATACATATCTATCAACAAGTACTTCAAGTGAAAAAAAGAAAAAATACTCCAATCAAAAGTTAGGTTTGCTGAATATATAAGAAAACAAGATCCTTACATATGTTGCCTACAAGAAACTCATTTCAGACTGAAAGCAAAGGAATGGAAGAAAGATATTTCATGAAAATGGAAATTTAAAAAAGCTGGGGTAGCAATACTTATGCCAGACAAAATCGACTTTAAAACAAAGGCTATAATAAGAGACAAAGAAGAGCCCGGTTATCCCGCTTTTGAGTTTTTACCCAAAGAAACCCAAACCCAAAATACTACTTCGAAGGGACATGAGAATCCATATGTTAATTGCAGCATTATTTACAATAACTAAGATATGGTGACAACCTGGGTGTCCATCAATGGATGAATGAATAAAGAAGAGGTGGCAGTTATATATAATGGAATGTTACTCAGTCATAAAAAGGAATGAAATCTTGTCATCTACCATAACATGGATGGACCTAGAGGGCATTGTGCTGAGTAAGTGGGGTAAGTTAAGCAGAGAAAAAAAAATGTCATATGGTTTCATTTTACGTGGGATCTAAAAACATAAAATAAATAAACAAACAAAACAGCAACAAACTCATAGATACAAAGAACATTTTGAGGGTTACCAGATGGGAGGAGCTGTAGAGGGGTGGATGAACAAAGGGAAGACATTAAGAAGTACAAATTGGTAGTTACAAAATAGTCATGGGGATGTAAAGTACAGCATTAAGAATATAGTCAATGATATTGTAATAACTATATACAGTGTCAGTGAGTACTAGATTTATCGAGATGATCACTTCTTTAGTTATTCAAATGCTATTCACTATGTTATACACCTGAAACTAATATAATATTGTATGCCAACTATAATAGAAAAATAAAAAATATTTTTAAAAAGATACGTATTTTGTGTAAACTATTGTTTTCCATTCATTCTGTACACCAGAGACAAAAAAAAAAACAAACAAAAAAACTTATAAAAATTTCTCCCCTGTGGACCTTCTAGTGTAGATAAACTAATAACAAACAATAAAAATAACAGAATATATAGTGTTTTAGAAGGGGATGTATGGTAAAGAAAGAATAGAATATGATAATGGAAATTGTGTGCCAGGAGAATGTGATTTGCTATTTTAATAAATGACCAGTTTAGGCTTTATTGAATAGGTTTACATTTGGGAAGAGACTTGGAACAAGTGACGGTGTTGGTTATTTATTTGGCTATCTGGAGAAAAAAGTTTCCAGACAAAAGAAACAACTAGTTCAAGTAAGATAATGTAAGCTTTTTGATCACTGTCATTACTTTGGCTTTTACAATGACTGAACTGGGTAAGCCATTAAATGGTTTCAGCCAAAAAATGATATAATCTTATGCTTTTGCTTTTAGTGGATCAAGATGGCTCTGTGTGCAATAGACTGTAGTGGGGCCTAGGTAGACGCGGAAAGACCAGACAGAAGGCTTCTGAAGAATACAGGCAAGAGAAGATGGTCACTTGAATCAGAATATAGCATTGGAAGTGGTGATGCACCAGATGAGAGCTGGAAATAAATTAAGGAGCTAAAGATCACTCTGAGGATTTGGCCTGATTAACTGGAAGGATAGAGTTGGAATCAAGTCAGAGGGGGGTGAGAACAGATGAATATGTTTTGGTGGAGTTGGTGAGATCATGTTTGGAGATACTGGTGAAGAGTGGTTGGATACAATTCAGCATTGCTACGTGAAAGAGTAATGAACGTGGGAGGTGTTGACCTACGGATAGTACTTAAAGGGTAGAGAATAGCTGATATATCCATTTATCCATGGAGTAAATGTAGATAGAGAAGAGAAATAGACTAAGGTCTGAACCAGGGGGCATTTCAATGTTAAGAGATCTGAAAAAAAATTTTCTTCATAGCCAATGCTGGAATTAGATATACTGAATCTGTTTTAAAATTGGTGTATTTTCATTTGAATCCTAGCCAGAATTTTTCTGAAGGGGCAATGATTTTTCCCCATAGAAATGTAAAATATCCATAAACTCTTGTGTTTTGCTATATTTATAAACAAGTATTTGTACAGTAATAGAAGTTTGAATTTTTTTGGTTAAAACTCAATTAATGATACTTAATTTTATGATTGATAGTATATGTTCTTTATGGAATATGACTTTATCCTTAAACAGGTTCTAACATTTCTTCAGTGAGATGATTAATCTTAGAATTATGAAGTCTTTGTATTTAGAATATGGTAATAGAATTGGGAGAACAAAAGTTATATATATTTTTAGTCTTCTGAATAGTAACAATATATTTATTATACAGACATGTTTTATTAGAAATTACAGAATAATTTAAAAGTCGTGCTAAATTTCAGATTCAATTATGTTCCAAACAACTTTGAAGGTCAACTTTGGTTCTAGATAATTCTCTGATCTGAAGGAATTCAAGGGAGTTTGAGTTTTTCAGGGTTAACAAAGGAATTCAGGGTTTTGGTCTGGTTCAGTTCATGACCCCACAGAACCACCACTAAATAACTCTGAACCAACTGAAGCAGTCTAAAGTCAACTTCAGATTCATTGTGGTTCAGATTGATGCCCTGAAACCACACGAATATCTGTGGCATGGAAACCTTTCGACTACATGCATTCTGCTTGACTGTGGGCAACTTAATGGGCTATTTGGTGAATCACTTTCCTTTGGAACTCTGAGGTCTGGAGTTTGTACTACAACACTTCTTTGTATTGTTTATTTCGCATCTGTTTGTGTCAGCTGAGACAGGGAGCAAATGTTTAACCAAGGATTCCAAACTCTTAGCAATACTTAAGCAATACTAAAAGTATGTGGAATGTAATCTTAGTTTCTCAATTGCACACTGTTATTTCTAAATATAAAATCCTTCTAAGATTTTTTTCTTGATGTTTCTGTTCCTGTTCCTTAGGAAATATAATGAAGATTGTAGTAAAACATAAGAGCAGTTTACAGTCACGCAAGGCTGCAATCAGGGCCTAACACTGCCAGTTAACTGGGTGTAATAACATGCACGTCATCTAGGAACGTAAACTCTCAAGGTACTCGTTTCTTCACCTGTAAAGTGAGTCTGATAGTAATACTCTCTTTAGCTAATTTGAAAACCTAAAATAAAACAATACATTCAAGTGTTAGCCTAACGCCTTAAATCTACTAAATAGTCAGTAAATTGTAGTCATTTTTCTTTGTTACTACCAGTCATTCCTAGTCCGCAGACCTTTGAACTGAAACATCAGTTCTTCCTGGATCTTGGGCCTGCTGTATCTGCAGCTTACCCTGATTGGCTCTCCTGGTTCTCAGGCTTTCTGACTGACCAGAACTACGCAGTCTGCTTGTTGACTGCACATCTTGGGACGTCTTAGCCTCCATACTCACATGAGACAATTCATTATAATGTCTCTCTCCCTCTTTCTCACTCTCTCTCATCTCTATCTATCTATATATCTATCTTTGTATCTCTGTATCTCTGTATCTATCTATCTCTGTATCTATCTATCTCTGTATCTATCTCTGTATCTCTGTATCTCTGTATCTCTGTATCTCTATATCTCTGTATCTCTGTATCTCTGTATCTGTATCTATATCTATCTATCTATCTATCTATCTATCTATCTATCTATCTATCTATTCTATCTATCTATCTATCATCCATCTATCTATATATACACAACCACACACACATCCTACTGGTTCTGTTTCTCTGGAAACCCTTGACTAATATAGTAAGTTAATATTTAGGTTTTGATATCACATTATGATATTACTGTGCATTTCTCTAATAAGTCAAGTTCTTAAGCATCTTTGCATGGGCTTATTGACCATTCATTGACCATTTTGCTAAGAATCAATTCAAATTATTTGCAAATTTTTTTTTCTTATTGTTAATGTGTGAAAGTCTTTTATATATTCATTTTCATTTCATTGTCAGATCTATGTTTAGTACATATTTTCTTCTTATATGTAGAATCTTCTTCATTTTGTTGACACTGTATTTGAGGAACAGAAAATTTTAATGTACCAAGTTAAATTTATCTTTTTTTCCTTTTATTTTGTACTCTTGGTGTCCTATCTAAAAAATAGTAGATTGTGAAGATTTTCTTTCTGCTTTTTTTATGTAAGTTTTAGAAGTTTTAGCTTTTACATTAATGTTTATGATTAATTTCAAGTTAACTTTTGTGTAGAGTATGAGATAATAGTTGAGTTCATTTCTACTCCTGCATGGATACCTAATTGTTCTAGCTCCATTTGTTGAAAAGTACTTTTACATCAAAGTACCCCATCAATTTTGTCAAAAATCAATTGGTCACATATGAGTGCCTCAGTTTGTTCCATTAATGTATATTTCTACCCATACAAAAATATCGTATCATCTATATTACTATATATTTATAGTAAGTGCAAGTGTATTAGAATGCAATTGATTTTTGTTTTGACTTTATATCTTATGAACATGTTAAACTAAATTTCTTTTAGTTCTAGTAGCTTCCCGTAAACTTCTTAGGATTTCTACATACAGGATCATTTTCAGTTTTGCTAATTTATGTTTCATGTATTTTGAAGCTGTGAGAGTAGATGCATACACATTTAAGATTATTGCATCTTCTTGATGAATTGGGCCCTTTATCATTACAAAATGTCCTGACATTTACTTGATCTGATTTTAGCATAGCCACTTTTTCTTATGCTTAGTTTTGTGCGATATAGCTTTCTTACTTATTTTACTTTATTGAATTTATATCGTCTTATTAATGTGGATTCCTCGTAGATAGTATATAGGTACATTTTGCTTTTTAGTGCTCTTTTTAATTGGTGTATTTAGATACCACTAATTCCATTTGGACAATGGAATTATAGATATGGTTAGACCTCGGTCTACTATATTGAAATTTGTTTTGTATTTATTTCATCTTCTCTTTCTTCCTTTGAAAACTTCTTTTAGAGTAATTGATTATTTTATTTAGGATTCCATTTTATTTATACTATTGATTAAGTATACTTCCTTGTATTTTTTTAAAGTTATAACTCTAACAGCTTTTGTTCTAGATTATTTTTTTCAGTGATATATGTATAGCAAACAGCTTTAGAGGATAAAGATAGTGTCTTCTTCTGAAGCTGAGGATTGGTTTGTTTGAAAATTAGTATGATAAAGATAAAATCTCCCTCCTGGGCAAATGCTGGGCCTCTTTGCTTGTTTTTCATTAAAAGGATTGTGGTTTCCTAATCTCAGCTGTGATGTAGACCTATTTGTATTCCTTGACTTTTTCCCATGGTGGTTGGGAGAAAAGAGGAACGGATACAAATGTGAAACTCATGTTTTTTGCTGTGCCATTACTAAGAAAGTTATCAGTCATTGCAAGCCTTTGTTAGTCTTTGTAAGAGAGCTAACAAGAGAAAAGTCTAGAGACAGTTTGAATGTGCTGAGACCCTCTCTGAAGTTGGGACATCAAATTGATTTTCTAGCTTTTCCCACCAAGTCTCAGCATATAGGATGCATTCAGTTGGTCCACTTCAAATTGGAGAATTTTGTAACAGGTGCTGAGGAAGGTGGTCCCTTATTTTCTTAATATTGTGGCACAGTTTCCATAGAATGTAATATAGGAAAAGATGAGCATTAGGTAAGGCAGTTAAATGGAAAATAATTGAATAAAGAGAGACTGGTTATTACAAATGTGAAAGACTAATAACATAATGGTTGAGCAGAAATCTGATAGTAAGACTAGAGGGATATATAATAGTCTCCCTTTATCCATGGGGGATACATAACAAGACCCCTAGTGGATGTCTAAAGCCACAGGTAGAACTAAATTCTATATATACTGTTTTTCCTACATATACATACCTATGATAAAGTTTAATTTATAAATTAGACACTATAAGAGATTAACAACAATAATTAATAATAGAATAAAATGAATACAGTACTCCCCGCTTATCTACGGTTTTGCTTTCCACAGTTCAGTTGCCCATAGTTGGTTAACACATGGAGATTCGAGGAGAGTGGTGTGCTCAGAGAGCATGGACACTCCATGCCCCTTCCCTATAGGGTCAATAGCAGTCCAAAAATATTAAATGGAGAATTCCAGAAATTAACAATTCATAAATTTTAAATTGCATACTGTTCTGTGTAGCATGATGAAATCTCAAGCTATCCCACAGTATCACAATGCTCATGTTCAAGTAACCTCATTTTACTTAATAATGCCATTTAACTTTTATTAGAGTAGATTGTTATAATCGTTCTAAGTATAGTCATGTGCTAGGGGAAATGATTATTATTGATATTTTAGGGGAAAAAGAGGGAGAGTTTGATTGGAAGGGGATGAATGGTCCTTCACTGTGGTTCTGGATTATAGCTGGCCAAAACCAGAATTTATGTGAGATTAAGAGAGTCAAAATGAAGCAGGAGATTATTAATCTCTAGTAAAGTCATTGTGATTGCATGTACTGACAGAGGCAGAAAGGCTGGTAGGTTTCAGCTTGTTCTTGCGCTCTCCACTAAATGTCCCGTTCTTGCTAACTGCTGGCCCTGTTAACTAACATTGGTCCCAGGCCCAGCACCAGCTTCTCAGCAGCTGCCCATGGGAGTGATAGCAACACAGAGGCCTAGCTCCCAAAGGCCTCCCTACCTACTTTTTCTTCTCATTTCCATTTTGGTGGGTGTGTGTTTTGACTTTTCAGATGACTAATTGGTGACTACATATTTGATCCTTCAACTTCTCTCCTGGTCCCCACTTCCTGAGATCCTCCCACAGTTGCATAAGCTCTAATTTTTATAATTAATCCCTATGTCCACATCTAATGGAGTTTCTGCTTCTGTAATTAAACATTGACTGATACTTGGTTTTCTAAAAGCTAATATTTTATTTAAAAATATGTTACATATTTAAACCAAACTTATTTAATTCTTGGTGGAAAGAATCGAGGATTCTAGAAAAATACAGTAAACAAATTTTGATATATTTGTCATATATAAGACACATAGTTTACACACTATATTTTTGAACCAAACATTTTGTTTAGTTTTTGAAGGAAAGAGTCATTATTGTGAGCATTCTTTAAAAGACAAAACAAAACAAAAACAACCTTCCTAATCCAACAATGCATTTTTTACATATTTGTCATATGTGTGGCTAAATGTTCTATGGTATGGCGTGACCTTATCTTAAAATAAACACTCTTTTTAAGCAATGAAAATGTTGTAGTTTGCTAGAAATGTGAAATTTGAGTATATCCCGTAATATTTACTTAATACAGACCTTGTCAAAATGGGATACACCATAGATTTTTCAAAAATCCTTTCTTCAGGAATTTTTATGTGTCAAATTGATGCTGTTTTGTTGATGTTGTTGTTACACTTGGAAAATAAAATATTTGTATTCAAGGCTTACTTTAAGATGTTTATTTTAAATCAATGGAATCTAGACCAAGCATTCTACTTACAGTGAAACTTAACAAAAGGCCTATACAGATGCATCATATCATGTGTTCCTTGGCCTCATTGATGGTTTCATTCGATGTAGATGTGCTGGTTTACAAAAACTTTACTATATTAATGGAATGCAAGCCCATCACCAAATGACAACCAGACAAAGAACAAAATCTATCATTAAAATGTGGTCATTAAAATAATTAGTTCATGTTTAATACATATTAACAACTCACCAACATAGTTTGAATAGTGTCTTAAAACAACTTTTATTTTATTTTGTTTTGTTTTTGTCACGAAGTATAGCAAGGCACAGATCAAGCTTTATTTGCTTAACTACAGCCATTTCTTAAACCCTAAGACCATCTTCGAAGTTCTGAGAACTTTTAATACATCGTCTGGGGATGACATTTCTTATAGCTCAAAGATATGTGGTCATCATAGACCACTGTGCATAACTAGTGCTGTGCACTGACAAAGAAGGATGGAAGCTGCCCACAAATATGGACTGATCAGAAACATTCAGCTGAAAGTCATGCCTGAGCGTGGTAATAATGTTAGGACACTGGTTTTTGATGCATTTAGTATAAAATCTAGAAGGCTAGGCTTCTGTTTAAGAGGCTGACAGTGTAACACTAAGAGAATACCAAGCTATAAACCAACTCTTCATTTGATCCTTAATTTTCTCATTTTCTGTGATCATTTTATTAATTTAATTTAATAAACATTTAAGTAATATCTACATTGTTTTAGGTCTGGCCATTCAAAGATTAATAAAGCATAGACTCTATCCTCTAGGAACTAATGGTCTAAGGATACATGTTTAAATAGAAATATTTCAAAAATAGGCATTTAAATAGAACATAAAAATAAAATGTGTTAATAGCAATATTAAAATATGTACATCTTAAAGCCTTATTATAGAAGAACAGCAATTTTCTCTTTCTGGAAGACTGAAAAGGCTCAAACAAAAGGTTATCACCTGATTTGTGTCTGGAGGGGTTTTATGTATGCAGTGTGCTCAGTGGTGAGGAGTTCAAGCAGGTGAATTCATTGTAGGCAGAGAAGAGGATACATTATGCAAGATATAGGGGGTGTTTTAATTACAAAGAAGTTTCATCCTTTATTCACAAAAAGGATTTTTTTTATGTGACTTTAAAATACTTGTATATTCAATATTTAATATATAGCTATTGGGCTCCTAATATATACTAGGTATATATTATTATGGACACCTGTTCACCTCTTCACATCCATCAACAAAATAGATAAAGATCTTATTCCTCATGGAACTTAATTTATACCTGGAGATACAGCAACAACAAGTCCAGTAAGTAAGTAAATTATATAGTATGTTGGAATGTGATGAGTACTATGGAAAAGAATATTGTAATGGTAGTTGGACAGCCAAAACAGGAGAGGATGGGAATAAGGCTCTGTGTCATGGATAAGATATGATCTGATCAAAGACTTAAAGTAAGGTATAGAGGGGTAGAGTTTTCCAGACTGAGGAGAGAGTAAGCAGTAGATGTAGCAGATGCAGAATGAGCATGGAGAGAGCAGTATGTGGGCAGGGCAGAGGTGATGAGAAGGTTAGCCTGTGGGCTGTGGCCGGTAGATCTTACAGGGACTTGTAGAGCTCTATAGGCCATTAGGAAGACTTCTCCTTTTAATCTAAGTAAAGTTAGGAATGACTGATGGGTTTCTGAGCAACTAATGACATAGACAGGTTTTTAACATATTATTCAGCTGCTGTGTTGTAAGTAAAATGCAGAGGTAAAGCTGGAAGCAAGGAGATCTGTGAAGAGTTTACTGTACTAATCTTCAGAAGAAATTTGCCACTTGAACTTGGGTCCTAGCAATGGAGAGGCTGAGAAGGGGTCAAATTCTGGATTTAATGTGAAGATAGACCTATCGTGAATACCTAATGCTTTGGATGGGGTGTGATGAAGAGGAGTCAAGTATGACCAGGTTTTCTGGCTTGAAAAATGAAAAGATAGAGTTGCCATCCATTGAGAAGGGCAAAGCTGTGTTGGAGTGTGTTTTGGAGGAATTTCGGAAGTTCAGTTATAAATATACTAGGTATAACATGTCTATTAGTTGTCCAAATGAAAATGTCAAATAAACAGTAGTTATATTACTGATGTTCAGGAGAGAGCATTCTGGGTTGGAGATACACATTTGGAAGTCATCAGTGTAGAGATGACATTTAAAGCAGTAAGACAAGTTGAGATCACCAAGTGAGTATAAATAGAGAAGAGAAGAGACTCAAGACTGAGCTCTGGGACATTCTAACGTTGCCAATATGTGCACACACACACACACGTGCATGTGTGTAAAATTATATCCTAAACATATACATATCATGTATATATCATAAGATATAAAGATAAATACAAAATAGAAATATATGTTTATATAACTTTAAGATTACTTTTATTACTAACGACAAATGAAGGGAAGTAGCATAATATTATAAAAAAGAAAATTTGTGCTTTAAAATGCATACTGATATACCATATAATTATTAAAGTGGGGCATAAGATGACTTCTGAAGCTCTGAACTTTCCAGGGGCCATAGTAAGACTGAGTCCACATTGTTGCAGCACAAAGTGGTGGAAGCAGCCAAGCCCAGGCTGAAGGGGAGTCTGGGGTAAGATCACAGAGGACCTTGTATTCGGGGCTCATAGAAAGCTGGTTCATATTGTTATGCCCCCCTGGCTGTTTAGAGGCAACATCTGTTTTGAATCAACCTGGTATCTGCTGATGGTTCTGTGTCCATCCTGTACTAGTTGGTAAACATTTTGTATGTCGCCTTGCTCATATGTTAGGTTAAAGTGCATGAACTTTACCTTCCAGATTTGAGAGACTTGAAAGACCTGAACAATGACATGAACAAATTGGCTACCTCAAAATTTTGCTTATAGATTTATTTATTTTATTATTTACTTATTTTTTATTTTTAAAACTTTGGGGCAGCAGGGTACAGCATAGATTAAAGATGGAAGGTATTAGAAGAAACGTCAGTGAGGAGACCAGGTTAATTGTGTTTGTAACCTTGACTTAAGGCAGAGCAGTGGAGGGCCAGACTTGAGAGGGATTGAAAAGGAAGAAATACCAGACTGGAGATTCATTATATGTGGGCTGAGGCAACTAGATATGTGGCAGTGTGATGGCAATGTTATTAAGTAGACTAGAAAATAGTGACGAATGAAGAGTTTGAGTGTAAAATGTGTTTTCTATATGTTGAAATTGAAAGACCCATGAGCTAACCAATAGTTTGTACTTTCATTTTTTCACTATTGGTGAGAATTAAAGGGTTAACAATAAATATTTGGGAATGCTCAGAGTATGTATAGTGACAATTAAAAATGTGGGGAATTCAAGAAATCTTTCCACTGCCACAGTTCAAATATGCTACCAGATTAACGTTTCCTAAGCACCACTTTGATCTGTCATTCCTCTCCTTATCTTTGGTGATACTCATCGCTTGGAAAGTAAATTGCCTTCGTGTATCATAAAAGTCCTTATGATCTGATCAAACTCTGTCTTCTCAGCTTTATCTCCTATTGTATGCCTCACTTAGTCTGTTTTGATGAAATGTGATTTACTCTTCCATAGTCCCTGTGATATTCTGCATGCTGTTTGATTTGCTTAGTATGCACTTGTCCCTTTCTCTGTAAAATGACATATTCTCTTTGCTTAAATTCATACCGCATTCAATATTAATATATTTTGTTGACTTATGTCAAACTGTAATCTGAAAATCATTCTAAAAAAAATCAAAAAAATATAATTAAAATTAAAAAGATCTGAAAAATATAATTAAAGTCATTTAAATATAAAATAGGTTAATTTTTTTAAAGGAAGATTTAAAAACTTTCCTTAATAAAATATCATTAAAGCACAGATCATGCAGATTGTGGCACTGAGTTTACACTTTTCTTATAAATCTAGGAAGTAAATTTTTAGGCTAAATGAACTCTTCTCTGTTTACAGCTATCCTTTATAACACAGTGTCTCTTTAGGCAGCAAACATCTGTCATGTAATTAATATGTCTGGAAACATTTAAGTCATGGTTTATTAATTGTGGCTTGGAGAGTATTAAGTAAAACAACCAAACAAAGAGAGTCAATACATCTGATACTGGGCAAGCCAGAAATTGTCTTCTGTTTTCAATTAATTGATAATTTGATCATTCAAGCAAATTATGGAGGAAATGAGACTTTCCTTAGACACGACTGAAAAGACTGGTTGAGATGCTTTCTCTCAGGGAATCTTATTAAATTGGAATCATAGTGTTAGATTTAGAACCAACCTCAGTGACTATCTAAGGTGGTGTGCTTATTACTGCTCACTCACCTACGCAGCAGAGGCATTGACTGGTCCGTGCGCAAACCACTCCCATATCTGCAACCTAGCAAGATTAAGGTTTTGCCTAGTTCGACAGCTAGGTAGTGATGAAAATGGAATTTTTCAATAACTTCTTCCCACTATTCTAATTTTCTTAAGTGCAAACTCTTCTGGATTCTATTAGGTGTTAACTGCATATAAATATTTATGAATGCAATGTGTACATTAGAATATGCTCGCAGTACGAACACAAGAGGCAAACAATACTTAATAAAAGTTAACTATGAAAACACTTATTTTTCATGTTAATGAAGTACAACATAGAACAACTAAACTCCTTTTGAAAAATATTTATTGGAATTTATATAATGTACTAATTAGTTTATAAATTATTTTAAAATTGGGTCTCTTCTATGTCTAGCCCTATAGGTTTGGAGTTCAGAACAAGGTGATATTCTAAGTTAATACTGATAAGTTAAAATATAATTCCTTAAGGACAGTTTTAAGTTGTCTATCTCATTTTTCGAGGAAACTTTTTTAAAACGGAAGGATAATCGCAGACTGCATAGATCTAAAGTGAATTATGAAGTAAATGCACTTGCACAACCTTCACTCAGCATGACATATAGAGAATTTTCAGCACCACTGAGACTTCCCTCACGCTTGTCCTCATCACCTCCTCCCTCCCCAAAGTAATCACCAGTCTGATTTCCATCAGTCTAGAGTATTTTTCAAGGTTTGGCATTCATTTAAACAGTTATAAATAAAGCCACTGTGAGTATATGCACTTGTCTTTTAGGTATATTTCTAAGAGTAAAATTACTGCATCATAGTTTAGAGCTAGTAGATAACTAAAATCAGCTTCCCAAGACATTTTAGGAATTCAGTTTCTCGATAGCAAGATCTTTAGTTGCTCCTAATCCTTGCTGATACTTGTTGTCACATGCACGTGTTTCACATTAGTGTTCTCATGAGCACGCAGTGGTATATCATTCAGTTTTAATTTGTATTTCCTTTATGATTAATGATATTGAGCATATTTGGCCATTTGAGTATATTCTTTTGTGAAGTACCTGTTTATTATATTTTTTGTCTATTTGTCTATTAGTCTTTATAAATGTTCTTTTTATGTTAAGGATATACATATTCATTTA
>NW_006439192.1:13880239-13907230 GCF_000325575.1 Pteropus alecto | reverse complement strand
ATATATATTAAGTGTATGTATTAAGTGTGTGTATTCTTTTATACCTTTCCACTCTCTTAATGGTATTTTATTTTCAGTTCTAAATTTTTAAATAAAATTTTAGTAGTTTTCTTTTTAATATTTTCTTTCTGAGAACTCCCAATCCAGGTAGAAAAGAGCTATAACTTCTGCTTTACAGTATTTGTCCGATAATTTGAACTTTTGGGTCATCTTGAGTTAGGCATCAATGAATTGTCTTTCCCTTGAGAAGCAGTCACATTTTCCTGGCTTTTTTATATGAAGTAATTTTAGATGGAATCCTGAACATTTTGAATGCTGTGTTGAATGGACACTGATTTGTTACACTTATTTAGAGAATGTTGATAGCTTTCAGTTTTTAATTTATCATTATTATTATTTTGTGCAAGCAATCAATTCACTTTTGTGCAGACTGCAAATTGTAAATTCTGCCTCACTCTTTGTGCATGGTTGTTGAAATATCAGTTCAGTTCTCAAAGCCTTTACTATGCTTATTTGCCTTTCTATTGAAAATGCATAATTTGCATAAATTGTGAGTCTGAGATTTTGGTGGTTCATACACAGAATTATGTAACCTCATTCTCTAGCTGTCTGGTTGAATATTCTCCCTCTCTTCTCTACCCACATGTGCTCTGTCTTCTGATGCCGGAGAAATAGGAGCGAATTTGAGAGAGTGGGAAAATTGAAAACCCACTCCATACATTTGCTTCTCTAAGCTTGGCTTTTCTCTACAATCCACTTGTTTTATTTAATCTTCAAAGTTCTCAGGTAGTTCTTTGTATTTTGTCTGGAGTTTTGCATGTATACAGCAAAGGGGATGAGCTGTAGTGACTTGACAATGCTACAACTGGAAATTCCATATATATAGTATTCTGAAATGGCTATTTGGATGTCATTGCTATTTTGGTGCTCACATATATTTCATGATAAAGATATATCTGGCTTTATCTTTATTACTAAGTCAATTCAAAAAGTACCCCCACCATCCCATTAATTAATTTTAAACTATTTTTGAAGCTGAATCCTTCTTTTCCCTTGATCTGAAATATTTTTGCATAGTGCCCTTTAAATACTATTATTGTTATTCATTAACTTTTGATCTAGAAGGGATTTAGTTAAGTGAGATATTTGGTAAAGGCAGGGAGTACAGATTGCTCTTTAAATTGCTCACTTGCTATTTAAGTCTTGCTGAAATAAAGAAGAATTAATTTCTAGGGACAATTTTAAGTAGATTTCTCCTAGACATCCATTTAGTGATTCTGAGGTGGGATCTCTTTGTTACCCTGTGTATAAGGAATACAAGATAAATGAAGTCTCCAGAATTCTCCCTGTATTAAACTCTGTCCTCACATCTTGGTGGGCTAGTGAGGATTGCTTTCTTCAGCGTATTTTGTGATTGGCATTCTCCTTCCCTTTTCCTGGAATTAAGCAAGTATTCTGACTGCCTCAAAAGCGAGTGCCAATGTGATTAAAAAAAAAAAAAAGTCTTTCTAGATTTCTGGATATGGATGGCAGAAAGTAGGCTGGTGTCACATAGGAAGCTTTCAGTCAGATACTATTTTCAAAGAGAGGGTGGATTTTTTACGTGATGAGCATGAATTTTAAGGAAAAGAAACTAGATTTTTTGGAGGAAAAAATCTATAGATGCTAATATTTGACAACACTTAAAACTCAAAGCGAGATACAGTAGTAGTCTCTACTTATTCATGTTTTTGCTTTCCATTGTTTCTGTTATCATCTATAAACTGCCATCTGAAAATAGTAAATGAAAAATTCCAGAAATAAAAAATTCATAAATTTTAAATTGTGCGTCATTCTGAGTAACGTGATAAAATCTTGCACTATCCTGCCCTGTCCAGTCCAGGATGTGAATCGGCCCTTTGCCCAGTGTATCCATGCTTCCTGCTTGTTAGTCACTTAGTAGCGTTCTTGCAGATCAGATGGATTGTTGCAGTGCTCGTGTTCAAGTGACCCTTATTTTATTTTATAATGCCACATTCACATAGCTTTTATTAGAGTATATTATTATAATTTTTCTGTTTTAAGTTGTTGTTGTTAATCTCCTACAGCGCCTAATTTATAAATTAAACTTTATCATTGGTATACATATAGGAAAAAACATAGTATATATAGGGTTCAGTATCATCTGTGGTTTTAAGCATACACTGGAGTTCTTAGAATGTTTCTCCCATGGATAAGTGGGGGACTACTGTATATCATTTCTTATTTGGCATGGAAATTGAAGAGAATAATAGAGAAGAGAATCACTGAAGCCATATTTAATATGTCATATACTTTTAAAAAGTGCAGTTGTTAATTTTGTTGATATTTTCTATAAACTTATGATTAATGGCAAACTAATCAGGATAATAAAATAAGTTTAAGAAATATTTAACAGTTCATGCCAGTAATTTCTGCTGAAGATAAACTATTTTGTTAAGATGCAACTTTACTCTTGCCATATTTTTAAAGGAAAGGAAAATTAACCTAGTACAAAAAAAATAAGGCAATTAACACCAGGACATTTATTCTAAAGGTGATCAAGAAACAAAGCTCCAGTCTTTTAAATTAATGGCAGTTATTACAAATCAGTGACCTATTGTCCATAGACAAGAGGTCACAGAAGGAACCTGGTGAGCAACAGTGCAAGAATGCAGAGGTGATGCTAATGTTTCTATTTATGCCACTATAATTAGATATTAACCAGCTAGCTCTTCTTTCATTAAGCTCATTTATAATAGTGAAAGTACAGAGTTGGCTGTTTGCACTTAAATTATTATGAAGATTCATCCAAGACAAGAAAAAGTAGTATGGATGTTAAAATTAAGAAACAGTTTATCAGTAAATACATGTTTCAGTCAATATTTTTTAGTTTAGAAAAAAAAAATGAGTTGAAGAATAGAAGGAAAGTATGCAGAAAAGGAAATGTATAATTTATTTTTTCATCTTTAGCAAAGTATCAAGTTAGTGATTTTGTAACCATAGTAGTAACACTTACCAACCCCTGTTCTTGCCAGAGCCAAGACATTTCATTCTCTTCCTTACAATTAAGACCTCGATTTCTTCCTTGGCTTGGAAATGCTTCTGCTTTCCTCATAGATGTTCTGAGGTCAATCAATAGATTCACCCCAAAATAGTCACTTTTAAATATGATCCTTCGCTTACATTTGATCTCCCAAATAATGCTGTTGAGATACTTGCAATCATTTTCTTAATTTTATTCAAATAAATAAGATTTGTAAAAAGTAAGTATAAAAATAATCTTTACTTAAAAAAACATTTATTAAGCCTTTACTATTAGAGTGGTACAATTATTGAGTGGATAGTAGAGTGGATAATTATTTTATATATATTTAGCTTATGGCTCTATTTCTACTAATCGTATGACCTTGGACAAGACTCTCCAAGCTTAATTTTCTCATGGATAAAATGTATATAACAAAAATATTGCTTACTTTATATACTTGTTGAAATGATTCATGAGGGTAATGAATTTTATGTATTTGCCAAAGTGCCTAAGATATATTATGTGCTCAATATTAGTTAATAATGGTTAAAAATTATATGTTAAAGACAAGGTAATTCTTTGATTTCAAAATTATTTTAAATATTGATTTCCTTCTAGAATTTTTAACTAACATATACTCCATCTAGAAATACATGAGTGTCTTTTTCTGCACAATATACCAGTACAAGGTATTAGAATTGACAAATCTTATTTTCTAAGATCTAAACAAAGTTAGACTTGGAGAATAAAGTACATAGACAAATGCAGATTTATAGCCAAGGAGCATGTTGGGAGTCAGTGGACAGAAAATTACTAAGAGGAAATATTTGCAATAAAGGGGTTGTAGATTCTGGCTAACCCATCTCGACAGATTCTTGCTGAAGACTGGCCAGGGTAATCAGTTATCTCCTGGGGGATGGTGAAGGAAAAGGAATTTGATCAGATATTGAAGGTGATCAGATATCAAGAGTGGGGTCCAATTTTATTTTTCTGCATGTAGTTATCCAGTTTTCACAAAATTATTTATTGAAGAGACTATTCCTTTCTCCCTACTGTATCTTATTGACTCCCATGTCAAATATTAGTTGACTATATAAATGAGGGTTCATTTCTGGGCTCTCAATTCTTTTCCATTGGTCTATGTGTCTATTTTTATGCCGTTACCAAACTTTTCTTTATGACACCTTGGTAGTATAGTTTGAGATCAGGAAGTGTGATGGTTCCAACTTTGTTCTTTCTCAGAATGGCTTTGGCTATTAAAGGTCTTTGTAGTTCCATACAAATATTAGGATTTTTTTTTTTGAGGTCTGTGAAAAATAACTGCAATTTCGATAAGAATTGCATTGAATCTATAGATGGTTTAGGGTAATATGGACATTTTAACAATATTAATTCTTCCAAACCATGAATACAAGATATCTTTCCATTTGTTTGTGTTTTCTTCAATTTCCTTTCAAAGTCTTAGTATTTTCAGTGTACAGATCTTTCACCTCCTTGGTTATTCCTAAGTATTTTGTTATTTTGATATTTTTGTGAATGAGATTGTTTTCTCTATTTTTCAGATATTTCACGTTAATGTATGGAAATGCAACTGATTTCTGTAGGTTGATTTTGTATCCTGCAACTTTCCCGAATTGGTTGACTAGATCTGACATTTTTTTGGTGGAATATTTAAGATTTTCTACATCTGAGATCATACCATGTGCAAACAGAGACACTTTTACTTCTTTCCTGGTTTGACTTCTTCTTATTTATTTTTCTGGCTTGATTCTTCTGGGTGTGGCTTTCAGGATGATGTTGAATAATAGTGCTTATAAGAAAGGGCACTCTTATCTCGTTCCTGATCTTAGAGGAAAAGCTTTCAATCTTTACAATTGACTATGATATTAGCCTTGATCTTATCATGTATGGCTTTTATTATGTTTAGATATATTCCTTCTATGCCCATTTTGTTGATGGTTTTTAATCTTAAAAGGATGTTGCATTTTGTCAAATGAGTTATTTTGCTTCTATTGAGAGGTTCATATGATTATCTTTCATTTATTAATGTGGTGTATTACATTTATTGATTTGTGTGTATTGATCCATCTTTGTATCCCAGGGGTAAATCTCATTTGATCATGTATATGATCCTTCTAATGTGATCTAGGCATTGCTGAAAGTAGGGTATTGAAGTCTCCTACTATTATATTATTGTCATTATTCCCTTCATACCCTTTAGTATTTGCTTAATACATTTAGATTCTATGATATTGAGAGTATATGTATTTATCAATGTTGTATCTTCTTAATGAATTAACCTCTTTATCATTTATAATAACCTTCTTTGTCTCTTGTTACGGTTTTTGGCTTAAAGTCTTTTTGTCTGATATAATCATAGCTCCCTCAGCTCTTTTTTGGTTTCTATTTGAATGGAATACCTTTTTCCATTCCTCTACTTTGAGCCTATGTGTGTCCTTAATGATGAAATTTGGCTTAGATTGTGGTTGATTCTATGAATGTGATGGAAATTAAGAAAAATAGGAAAAAATAATGGTTTTCTGTACATAGTGCCCTATTAGCAATCAGTCTCTCATTTTCTCAACAGCAGGTCTATATACTCTTCAGTGCAGTTCCACTGCTGTTCCACTTTTTGAGGGCTCAGTTGTTCTCCCTCTTTAAGTCACTGCTCTTGCTACTATTGATTACCTTTCTCCTCTTTTGTTGATTGTTTCTGCTTAATTTCATGGCATAGGAATACTCATAGCTCTTGCTATGGATTCTATAATCTCAAGGCACTTTCTTACGATGTCCACTCTGTGGTTCTTTTGGAGTGGCTGAACTACAGATGTGTTCTTTGATGCATTCAGTACAACTCACTAGTCTGCTTTTATTCTACAGCTATTAAACCCCAGTCATTTGCTGGTAAATTTTATAAAAACACATTTTCATGAATAAGTACTTATTTTTTAGAAATATTTTTAATTATATAGGAGCATATAATTTTGAATTCTCTAATTTTGTACTTTAATTTGTATGATGGCATAAAACAGCTTTACTGAAAAAAAAAATCCCTGCTTTAACAAATACCCACTGAGAACCTGCTATATGCTAGCATGTAAAATATTGAGATACAAGGAAGAAGAAAATGTGCATTTACAATTGGTTAGACAAGTCAGAAATGTAAGTAAATAATTATAATTTAATGATATAAATGCTAAAATCAATGTACAAATTAATTGCTCAGGGAGTACAAAAGGAGTGATTATGTGTAAAGAGGGAACAAGGGGTGACTACCAAAGTGATATTTGAGTTTCTCATAGTGAATAGAAGAGAGGAGAAACATTCTAAGCAGAGACAACATCTGTTTCTGTAGATTCAGAGACATTCTCTTTTGTTATTGCTTTTGCTGATATAAATGATTACTTTTTTATGGAATCGATTAGCCTTTCACATGATATTTAAAAAAAAGCAAACTATTATGAGGATATGTAATATGGGAAATGACAGATAAGATTCACAACCTTGTATGAATATTTAAAATATTCATCCTTAGCTTTATGAAGCGTCTAGTTATTTTAGGTTATAAAAATATACAATGTCTCTAGATGGAAGTGTCAATTAAGAATATCATTTTAACATCCTCACAAGCAGCTGATAATTTAAGCTGCTTGACTTTTTTTTTAGTTTTACACCACCAAATATGAATGAAATAATTGTATGTCACAGGTGTCTCTATTCTATGATTAGTGAATTTATGACTTTTTAGAAAAAGATTCATATGCTTAAAATTCTGATGAGTCAGATTTATAAATTTATTTTTGAGATTTACTATTTTCAAAATCTCCTTTTACTAAATTGAAGACTTGTTAGTTATTTGACTTGTTAAAATTATTGTAATTGAAAAAACTATTATCAAAGGTTTTTTTATGTAGTGGATTAGAATCTTAAATTCTAAAGATAAAGCTTAAGTAAGTAATTATCTGCTAAAAACCAAATCTGATTCAAGAAGGAGTTTTCCAAAAAACATAGAGCCTTAAAACATCTTCCCAAGATGGTACAATGAAGAGCTTCACAATTCACTCATGAGGTTTCTGTCTCATCCACTTCTGAGAGAAGATTTTCAAACAGTCGGGCTGTTACCCGCTGCTATCACAAAAATGTTGGCTGAGTTCTAAAGAAGAGAGAGATCTATTAAACATTTATTGAAGCTTTCACCATATGCGATTTTGCATTGCAAGGAAAACATCTTTTATATCTTCTGGGTTCTCAGATTTCCATCTGGATTCTGCATGTTTAACTATGCTAGAATTTTAGTCTTTGAAAGAACATTTTCCTATTTAACACAGTGAGAGCATTATTATATTATTTAAGGTAATGCCAGCTACCATAATACTTGAACTACAAATTCCCAGTAATTTAAAACATGTATACTTCATTTTGATGTAAATTCCAAATGGGTATTCATGATGGCAGACAGCTCTCTCTAAGTGGTGATTCTAGGACCCAGGCTTCCTTCATCCGTAGCTTCACAATGCTCAACAGGTTACCATGCTTATCTGCATCAAGATACTGAAGGAGAATGGGCATGGAGAATCACAAGGGAGAGGGTTTCCAAGGACTAGTTTGGGAGGCAATCAATACACATTAGTTTCTCCCACAGGCTATTGGTTGGAACTCAGTAACATGGTCACAGTAACAAGCTGCATTCTTAGGAAGAAAAAGGAAATGGATTTGGTGAGTACTGTGCCAGTATCTTCCACAATTTCCTTCTAGTTTCTTTCTTTTGCCACTGCTCTTAAATATTTTTGTTCACATGTAATCTGAAATACTTTGGAAAATCTCTATATTTTCATTGTCTTCTTTAAGTTCACGTCTCAAGTGTGTGCTTTTTTTTAAAAAAAAAATGTTCTTTGATTTTATTGAAAATAATTAATTGGAACAATTTGAATTTCAAAGAAATTGTTTCCCATGGAGAGTCATTCCCCTTCTCAACACCTACCAATATTTATATCCAGTAAGATTCAGGAAGTGTGAGAGATTTACTATTTCATTCACTATTCACTGATTCAGCAAATATTGATTGATTGTAAAGACCTACTCTGCACCATGAATTTCTGGAAAAATGTATCTGCTCCACCTCTCACTAAGAAGTCAGCAGGCCTGCACTGAGCTCAGTTGGTAGCCTGGCTACCTGTTTAAAATTCCATCATGAATTTAGCAGGTTGGTGTGAGAAGTCTTCTGCTATAACAGTGGAAGGAGTACTATTGTTTCTTTTCTTTTATTGCCAAGAGGTGCTTGTTTTAAAAGTGTGCTCAATAAAATGAAATTCTGAAGTTAAGATACATTAGTGAATAAAAGAGATAAAGACCTCTTCCACATCGAGGTTACCCTTAGCTGGAGGAGATGAAAAACAGATGATAAAGGTAGAAAACAGATCTAATGAATGAGATAATTATAAGGTATGTAAATAATAAATGAATTAGGAAAGGAAAAAAAAATGGAGAAGGGTATGAGAGAATCACAAATGTAGTGTTGGGGGATGGTGGTTGTACTTTTAAACAGGGTGATTAACTTTATTAACTTTGTGACATTTGAATGAACTCTTAAAGGAGATGTTTCCTGGGGAAGAGAGTTTCAAGCTGAGAGAACAGCCTGTGCACAGACCCAAAGGTGTGATCATGTCTGGCATGTTGGAGAAGCAACCAGAGGGTCAGTGTGGTTGGAGTGAGAAAAATGTAGATAGTAAGAGAAGAGAGCAATGGTGCAGAGTTTAAAGCATAAACATTTTGAAAGAGGTTAAGAAATTGAAATGCAAATGGATTTCTTTAAATTAGTGCCTTTCATGTCAGTTAAAAAACTACAGCGATAATTTTAATGCACTTGAGTAATATTTTAAAACTATATCATCTGTATGTTCAGCACATGTTACAAGAAACAGATATTTTAGGGCATTTTTCAGTTTCTTCTTTTAGTAGATGTATGACATTTACAGGGAAAATGACGACTGTTTACAGTCTCTGAATGATCTACCAAGAGTTGATGAACAGAGCTTGGGATCCAATGGCCTGGGAGTTTGGTCTCAGTAATCCTGTCCTACCCCAGACTTCGGTGGGCAGGCACCCTGTTCTTATACTCCGGGTTATATCAGCTCTCCTCCCTCCCCTCAGTGATAGACATCCTTTGGCTGGAGCTTAGTGTAAGACGCTAAGTACCTGTGGAGTTTCCTGATGAGGAGAGTGAACTTGGAAGATTGTTGGTATTCACACTTATTAATGTGAAGGTGGTATCCTCAGAGATTTTCTTCTTGGCTCAGATCTGTTTCTATGCTATGGCTGTCAATCCCCCTCATTCCTAAATGAGGAGAGGGGGAGTGAGGGAGGGAGAGAGATGTGGGAGGAGGAAGATTCTAAGAGAACTCTCTCTCTCTTCTCTCATCTCTCCTACTCTCACAGCAGCAGTAAGTTTAAATAGAGATGTTTCCAGTCTTTACAAAGCTTTGCACAGACAAATAAAACCTGAATAAACATGGAATAGATCAAACCAGAAAATGTCCAGGTTAGGTACTCTTTTAGAAACGACGAATTTGGCTTAGCTTGAAGAACCAATGCAGAAGTCCTTGTAGATAGATTTTGAATCTTAGAATATTTTCCATTTAAATAAATAAATTTTAACACTTATCTACAAGATCCATGAAAGGGAAGTGACCTTGGGATTTAATCACATAACTCAATATATAGAGAAAGCTTATTAATATTCAGGGTGTAGGTAGAGCGAGAAAAATAAAGGTCAGGAAAATTATATTGGTTCTACAATTATTCATATTTTTTTCTTCATTAATAGCATAAATAGGTACTTGGCAATTTGAATGTAGAAACAGATTCCTACTCATCTTTGTATCTCCAATTTTTGCCTTGAACGTAGTAAATTGTTTATGTGAATTTAAATTTCCAGTTAATATGTTGTTTAGATTCTAGCCTATTTTATTTTCATTTGGTTGGGGAGTTTGTAATAGGAAGAATTGTGTTTTTATGCTGTAGAACACCATTTTTATACATTTTGAGTAGATAATTTTCCTGTGCTTAATTTACTCTTTTTTTTTTGACAGTGTATTCCTTTTAATAGTGATGATTAACCAAATAAATTTCCATGAGATATTGTGCTCCAATCTGTCTTCATCTGTTTTTACTGAGATGGTGTTTGGTTTCTCATTATTTTGCATTTTTCCTTCATGAATCTATCTGTTTTTATAATTCAGTTAACTCTGTTCTCAGTGTTGAAAGTTGTATGCCCATTCAAGTAAGATATATTTTCAAAGCTTTCTTCTTCTTGAATGTAATAATATTTCAGATTAGTAAAATTACTTTAAATTACCTTCAATTACTTTCAATATTTAGAGGCGAAGATATTTCCAAAGCAATCCTAGAGACAATATGTCACTCCAAAATTTTTAAATTAATCTCATTTATCTTTACTGACAGGACAGTTGTAGAAAAAAACTTAAAAGGAATGAATAGTACTTTGAAAATACTGCATTAGAACTTCCCTATTATCATTAAAGCTATTATCATTAGACATGATGAGTAATGTATAGATTTCTACTCAGAAAACCTGGGATTGCTCTCCATTAAAATAACATTGTCAGTGGACTTCTGACAATTAACAAAATGATGCCATATGAGAAAGGTTAGGTGGTCTTTACAGCTTTGATTTTTAATTAGGGAATTTGATTTTGTCTTTGGTAGGGAGTTAAACATAGAACTAATTGTGGAGTTAGTTTTCTTGAAGTAGGACTTTGACATTTTAGAGTGATAACTAATAATTTATCTTATTTTCTTCCCTTGACCATTAGCTTGACTATGTCTTGACTGTGCTGGTTTGCTAACTGTAACTTTCAAGTAAGCTAAATATTTGATTATCATAATAATTCTGAAAATACTTTTGCTTTGTATTCTCTCACTCTTAATGAACTTTATTTTCTCTACATTGATTTGTGTATATGTGTATGTACACATATATGTACATATACACATATATACATCTATATATGTGTATGCGTGCAGACATTTTATTGATTAATTTACATGTATATAGAGTATATGCATACAAAAAGATTTAATGTTAAATTAAATCTTTTTAATGGTTTTATTGAGGCAATATTGAAGAGGAGCTAGTGGCTTAGTGTTGTTAGGGAGATTGGAGCTAGAAGCTGCTCTATATTAGCTAAAACACTGAAAAAATGTATACTCTATGCTTGAAGATAGAAGTGAGCAGAATATTCATCTTCTAAAAAGAATTAAAAGCTTAAAACAATCCTACCTTATTGCAGATATGGGTAAAGCAGCAAAAAGGAAGATAAATTGTGCAATGAAGCAGTGTGGGGAGAAATAAAACCATCGTGAAAGATATTAAAGCATGTACAAAAAAAAAGTGAGCATTTATGAGTTCCTGCTTTGAGATAAAATGTAACAAGAAGTTGTTCCAGTGAGCACTCTTTCTGGATTCTTTTATTAGGTTTTTACTTTGAAATAATTTTAGATTCATAGGAAGATGCACGAACGTACAGAAAAGATACATTTCCTCCCAATGGGTACATTTTGTGTAACTGTAATACAATGTCAAAACCAGGAGATTGATATTGGCACATATGTGTGTATAGTTCTATTCAATTGTCATAGGTAGATTTGTGTAGCCATCACCTCAATAAAGATACACAATTCTTCCAGCACAACTCTCCTCGTGTATTATCCCTTCATAGTCACACTTAGCTAGCATCCCCTCTTAAATCCAAGCAACTACTTATTTATTTCTCACTTATGTATAATTTTGTCATTCTGAGAACATAATATAAATTGAATAATACAATCTATGATCTTTTATGATTAGATTTTTTTAATTCAGCATAATGCCCTTGAGATCCATACCAGTCATTGCACGTATCAATACTTCTTTCCCTTTTACTGCTAAGTACTATTCCATAGTATGGCTGTACCACAGTGCCTCCATGGTCAGATGGATTTTCTCCATCTGATGAGAAATCTGTTATCATTCTAATTATTTTTATCCTTTGCATACAGGTTTTCTTTTAGGGGGAGGTGGGCACAAAGAAAAGAGTTATCCCAGAAAAAAGGGGGACCTGGGAAGAATAAAATGGAGGACAAGGGAAAATCAATTCAGCCTCTATTTTGAGTTGCTCACCCTGTTACGTAAGTGGAATTCAGGCTTGTATTTCTGAGAACTTTGCAGAATACACATTAGAATTGTCAACTTGAGATATGAAAGACAGATTATCGATCCACTGACTTCTGTCTCATTAGTTCCTAACTCTCTCATACTTTCATAATTATACATACATGAGTGCCAACATGTTCCATGCCAGGGAACAAAAAGCAAAAGAGACACAATGGGACCAAGGCCAAGTGCTAGAAGCTGTTTGCTGCAGCAATAATTGAAGTAAAGCATTGACTTAGATGTATTGCTGGACTCAAGATATACTCGGCCTGCACCATCTATTCACATAAGGAAAGTTATGGCTTTCAATCCTCCATGATCACTGAGCCATTGGGAATGTTTCCAAGGATTATAATACTAGGGTAATTATTCCTCAGATCTTAGTATTTCTGTCTCTTTCAAGGAGCTTTTATGTGTTGATTGTGGCCTGCAAGAGAGCAACTGAGTTCAAGCACCCTCTGTTCCTGTCACCCTTCCTCTCTTCCGGTCTCTGGGGACTCACTCATCACTCACTTACTGGGTCAGACCTCTTCCATATTCCTCACAAAACAAAGATCTCAGTTAATCCCCTTCTTGGACAATTTCAACTTCCTTCTTGTTAAGACTGTTTTTGGTGGAAGACTGAAAAATCACTTTTGTAGTCCTCCAAGTTTTCTTTAGCAGTAAGACAAAATTCCAAATTGATAACTCAGTACTTTGAAAGATTGCTCAGGATTAATTATTCCCTTGGAATATTAAGTTTTAATAAGTTTTCAACTATGTGGAGATAATACTTCCCTTTTGAATATATGGAGTTCATGCTGTAGGAATTATACTTATTACTCATTCAGTGAGGATTTGGTCCTACCACATCAAGTAGGATCCAAATAAATCTACTGGCAAATGACTTTCTCTCGAGGCCATTTTCGGGTTTGGAAAATCGTTCAAAATTTATAATAGATGAAATTATTAGATCATAGCTAGGGTGAACATTGAAACATGTTATTTTTAGAGGTAACATAAAAATGCAACTATGACTGAATTCATTTGTCAGCCATCAATACCTTATATCTTTTCATGGATTTATTTAGCCAAGAGAATATCTTCCAATTCTTTCATTATCATCAAATTGACTGCACCATCTGATTTGTCAGAGATTGTCCTGGCTTACAGTGATCCCAGTGTAATAATTAATAGTACTTCTTTTCACACAAATATCCTAAATAGGACAATAAATTGCATGGTCACCAAAATTATCATCTTTAATAGTTGAATCCAAAGCCTTCTATTGGAATTTTAATTTTTGTGTGTGTGCATGTGTACGTGTGTATCAAAAGTTCAAGTTGTTTATAAAACAACATTTGAATGTAACATATCTTTGACAATTTCTCTGAGTTCCATTTGAGCTATGTTCCTTTACTTGCCAAGATTTTTCTGGATTCCCTAAAAGTTTTTTTTTTTTTAATCAAACTAGGAGTCCAGATGCTAAGTTTTTTGGTTGCACAGTGACAGGGGAGTCAAAGTTTGTTTCTGCATGACTATAATCTATCAAAACTTAACTAGGACAGGAAGCTCTCCCAAAAGATTGCATGAACAGAATGTTACAGATTCTTAAACTCTCCAAAGATTACTCATGAACGAAGAGAAAATCCTGTTCCATTTGAATATAACTTGCTTTATAATATCACTGCTGTATTTATATATAGGCAGATTTGGTAATATGGTGAGATAGCTTAAAAAAAAAATGTTCACTTTCAGCCTAGTCTGAAATATTTATCTCAAAGATAAAGATATGTTGATTTGTATCTAATCAAGAAAGTTAGCTCCTTGTTTAGAGGTATAATTGAAATTTTCCTTAGATATTAATCAAGATCTACTATCTAAATTTATTTTTCATAATAAAATCTGTGTAGAAAAAGATTAAAAAGGAAATTTGGTAAACATCATCAGATGGGTTTGGAGTAGAAAGAAATAGACTAAAGTTGTTCTCTTTGAAATTTCTCGAACCCATTATTTCCTTTTCATTATTAAGAAAAATATTTTTAAAGTAACCAGTAAAAATCTGCAATGGTTTTATGAATCCAAGAAACATTTACATCGAAATTCTGAAGGAAGGTAAGACAAGAACATTTTGTGGTCTGTATACTTAAGCCCTTCATATTTTAGTCAGGATTTAATTATAAGATGAAATTTGGGATTTTTCTTTGAAACATGGGCGTTTTTCACAAATATAAAACACCATTTCAGAGAGTGATCTAAATCTAAGGTAATATAACCTTTGTTTTCTTGATGAGGGAAATACATTTGAGTTCACTGCTACATTCCATTTGAAGCTCTGTATTGCAAGAAAGTATGCCATCTTAATTAATTGCAACACAGCAGCAATTTGGGGGTTCTAATATTTATGCAATATTTAGAATCACCTATTTATCTCCCAGAATTAAATCTATAGAACTATCACACAAGGGGAATGGTCTAATAAATTCTTTCTCTCTGAAGCATAGATTTATTTTTTTGGACTTGTCTGATATTAGGACATAAATTATGTTGGCTACCATAGATTTTAAATCACAAATGTGTTTAAAGAGAGAATTTAATGACCCAGGTAAAAGAAAACTACACTTTTACCTTATAAATTTCTCGAACTAATTTGGGGACTTGGATAGCCGTCAATTTAGGAGAAATTCTAATATTTAGTTTCTGGAACAATGACTATATTTAAGTCATCAGTTTCTGCAAAGAGTTTGACTGAAAGGGTGTATGTTTTGGAGAGATAGCCATGAAGGCAGAGTATGGGTTGAGAAAGAGAAAGGGGATATCTAGCCTCTGGTGCTCTCATTATCCTCCTATGTACTGCAGTCCTGCTTATTGGACATCATGCCATTTCAGATTGACTTGTCAGGCATTGTAATCTCTCTTGCCACTCTGCTAACTATAGAATTTCATTGTCATTATCTAGAGGCTTTATTGGGGCCATCTTTATAATAGTGCAAAGTAAAATTGGAGAATTGGGGTGGGTCTGCAGTGATGAAGAATGACTTTTTCTTCTTGTCTATAACACAAGTCAGTATTATTTGTATCCCAGTGTTTTAAAATTTTAGAAAAGCTACTCTTAATTTTTTAAATATCTCTTTTTCTCCTTCCCTCTCTCCTTCTCTCCCTCTCTCCTTGCCTCCCTTCCTCTCCACCCTTCCCTCCTTCTCAATACATACTTGTGTGTCCAGAGGCCTACTTTTCCAGCTGGTTAACACAGCTACAGTAGTAGCCATGACAGACTACGGCTCTCTATATATTTATTTCATTCACAAGTTAACTTCATAAAGCCTTATTCCTTCTTTAGGATGATGATAATAACTAACTCGTTGTGTTCATTATGTGTCAAGAAATCTTTGAGTAATTTAATGTTAATTAATTCATTCTACTGTCACAATCACTTTTGGGTAAGAACTGATATTATTCT
Organism: Pteropus alecto; assembly: GCF_000325575.1. Lineage (NCBI taxonomy): Eukaryota > Metazoa > Chordata > Mammalia > Chiroptera > Pteropodidae > Pteropus > Pteropus alecto. The sequence goes on along the minus strand of NW_006439192.1, from coordinate 13,891,555 downwards.
GTATTTACAGGTGAAGATTGAGATCGAGGAAGATGAAATACTTGCCTAAGATCATGCAGCTGGTCAAGGGCAGAGCCAGGATATAATCTCAAAGAACCACTCAACTCTGCTTTGAATAGATTTCAGGCTACCTACATATTATATAAACATGTAGGATAATTTTTAATCTCCCTAATCTCAGATTAGGATTTTAAAAATAGCTATGGATTGGGTAACACCTACAGAAATTTATCTCTTCACTAAGAATTATCCAAGCTATCGTTGTAGTTATTAACACAATTGATATAACACAGATTTCAGCAATATTAAAACTAAATGTTTTATGCAACCACAAAATAATTACTCTTCTTTTGCAATTTTAACCCTGTCTCAATCTGACATCTAAAGTACAATTAATTATCCATACATTCAGAATGTTTGTTTATATTTGCTGATGCCATTAAAATATTATAAACACAAGTAGTTATAAGTTGTTTGAAAAATTTTAAATGATTATTTAAAAACCCTGAGAATTAGTTTACATGGTCATTTCATGCTCATGCACTTTCAAAAACATCTGATTCCCTGCTACAGAAAAGGAGGATTTAGCTCTTTGCACACCTCCAAAAGATGTTTGAGGAGTTATGTTATTATTTGTCCTTTATTGTTACACATTATAATTAAAAATATATTTAAACATCTATATTTTATTGCAATTGATTTTAATTATATCTTCTATATCTCCATTCTAAGAGTACCTCCATTATAAGGTACTCTTATAATCTTTCTTATTCCACAAATGCCTCCTAGATTCTGTCAATTATACTTTTATTTTTACATTATTAAGTTGGTAGTATTTATATTCTGTGTGTAGCTACATTTTCTTCTTGCTTTACCAAAAGGTTGATATTAAAAGTGGCAAACCAACAGCATATCATCTAAATGACTGTGGCTTGGTAAATGTTGCTCTCTCCAGAGCTAAGTAATGTGTCAGGATTACATTTTCTTAATTTTAAGTCCCATGTCATCACTGCTGGGATGCCTCAAAAAGATAGTTCATAGAGCAAGTCAAAATAATTATTATTTTTTTACATTATTTTCATTATTATTAAAATTATCACATTTTAATTAGTTTTACATTTGTACCATGATTTTCTTACATTGTGTTTTGATTTTCCTGGAGTTTCTAATTTTGCACTGCTGGGAACTGCCACTAACTAAACTGCCACCTTGGAAAAAGGGATGATGCTGGCAAAGTTCATCTTACTCTCTCCAGTGCATCCAGACATGGTTTATTTGTTTATTTGTTTTCTCCAGTGGAGTATTGGAACGTCTCCTCTGGAACCTGGTCTTCTCCATAGGCTCTGTTGTCTACGGGTGTCTGCCTAAGTTAGCATTCCGTAGACTGTTCCTGCCCATTCCACAGCCCATACCAATGTCTGTGGGCAAGACACCTCCTGGGTCCCTTAGCATATAGTGCTGGATCCTGCAACTCTCACAGAGGCACTTTCGTTTGTGGATGGATGCTGAATTTTAGCTGTTAAAGGGAGTACATAACCAAGGTACATCTCATGTTGCCATGATGCTGATGTTGCTTGGTAGCCACTATTTTCTAACAAGAAATGAGTCACTTCAGTCAGACCAGTGAGATCAATGTTTTAAACTGCATCTACTAAGATATTCATATCTCAGTTTTCAGGGTCACATTCCTACTCTATTAGGGATTTGACTTTGGCATAGGAGACTTGCCAGAGCTAAGTTTTTGTAGGATAGAGTTATTTTACAGATGGACTCTGTCAGTTCTAAGCTATCTCTGTTGACACCCGGAAGTTTTGCACTGACTCTTGGCCAGATAAGGTAGAAGACTAACTAATGATTTATTACATGCTGTTTAAATTTTGGAACTCTCTAGTGAGACCCACACTGTTTTGTTTATTGAGAGCTGTTATCTGGCATAGCTGGTCATGAAGCCTGATTTGGTTAGGTGTCTATATAGGAATGGAAGATCTTGCTGGAAACTTTTAGGAAGCTCTCCCCAAACCAAGTTTGCAAAAATTTTGGAGGCTGAATCCAGAGACAAAGCATGTCCTCGCGTAAGTAATAAAGACCCTAAAAAACTATTTTTCGAAGTGTTTTGGGCCCTGACGCTTGCTTACATTCTCTTTCTCATACTGTATTGCATTCTTTGCCTTTATTAAAAGCCTTACATGAATATTCTCTGTGGAATCTTGCAAGTCCTTTCACTTATCTGATTCTGTTGTAAATATTGTAGTATTTAATCTTCTCTGAATCTTCTCTACTCTTATGATTTGGTTTTGAGCTGAGTCCTCCATTCTGTCTATTCTCCATTTGCAGAAGATAGGGCTTTCATAAACGCTGGCAAGGAAGACCTTTGGCTTTCAGATTTTGTTCTTAATTGGTGATTAATCATTCTGGGTCTGCCATTATCTCTCTTCACTGAACTGATGACACGCAGTCACAGCCACCCAATTCAATAACCTATTCCGTCATACTTCTCAAGTGCAGAAATATTGACTAGCCAATGTGTCCCCTCCACCATTGCCCCATCCCAGTTCAGTAATGATGAATGTTTTAGCAACTGCATTACTACAGCAGTCATGAGCTATCCATTCTCCATGTACCGCTGGTAACAGAGTCCTTAATGCCAGATTTCCATTGATTAATTCATATCCAAAATTTCATTTTAGAATGTTTCCTTGTGAGAAACACAGCTGTAAGCCAATTAGCAGCAGAAATTTGAGCAGTTTGAGATGAGTGCACTGGCTATAAAAAAGGAAACAGGTGGACTACCATACTATCAATATATTTCTTTTTCTTACCTATTTGTACATTTTTAATTGTCAACTTAATATGTTTATAAGAGGGAAGTAAGGCAAATATATGTATTTATTCCATTATCTGCAAATAGAAGCAATTTTTTTTACTCTTCATTTAATATTGATTTGTTAAGCCAAACCATTATTCTACATTCTAATTAATTTCTTCAATTTATTCATGAGAATGAATAGTTCAGACAAAGTAGGCAACACCACAATGTAATCAAATACTCTCACATTCATTTAAATGGAAATTAATATTACTCATGACCTAAAAACACAAATTGCTAAATAAATAATTCAATATACTTTCTGAAGAATATGTATCTAGTATAAATGCATTTAAATAAGACTTAAAGCCTTCCTGAGGTCAGGATATTTTTTTTCTTTGTGAAGCAAATAGAAAATATGTATTACTTTAGTTAATTTTACTATTAATGTTTAACGGATTACTTTTTTGTCGAAGAAGCTGGCGGAATGGGTTAACTGCAAAAGATGAGTATGATTAGGAAACACTTTCAAATCAGTCTTTCTGGGGTCAGAGTAGATTAAGAGTTGTAAATATCTAGCTGATCTTAGTGGGGAGTTTAAACAGCGCCACCTTTAGATGGCAGGATGAAACTGTTTGGGACTGATGAGCATTACAATTTGGAACCTGCTTCCAAGATTCCAAATGATATGGCAGCGACCAGTGACCTGGCAATTATAACTCAACCAGCATATTCTATGGAAATAATTTAGAAATGCATTCAAGGAGTTGGCTGTTTTATTGAAATTTTCAATATTATTGGCAAAAAGGAATTTTATAATACCCTTTTATCATCTATTTAATATCTGTAGTATCAATAGTTGGGTCATTTTCTTAATTTTTTAATTTTAATTTTATTTTTTAATTACAGTTGACATTAAATATTTTATATGTTTCAGGTTATAGCATAGTGGTTAGACATTTATATAATTTATAAAGTGATCCCCTGATTAGTCTTATACCCATCTGGCACTACACATTTTTATTACAATATTATTGACTATATTCCCTGTGCTGTACTTTACATCCCTATGACTATTTTGTAACTACCAATTTATACCTCTTAATCCCTTCATCTTTTTCATCCAGGCCCCCACCTGCACCTCCATCTGGCAATCACCAGTTTGTTCTCTGCATCTGAATCTATTTTCGTTTTATGTATTTTGTTCCTTAGATTCCACATATAAGTGAAATCATATGCATTTGTCTTTGCCTGATTTATTTCACTTAGCATAATACCCTCTAGGTCCATCCATGCTGTCATAAATGGTAAGGTTTAATTCTTTCTATGGCCTAGTAATATTTCATTGTATATGTGTACCACTTCTTTATCTAATCATCTATTTATGGGCAGTTAGGTTGCTTTCATATCTTGGCTATTGTACAGTGCTACAGTAAACATAAGGGTGCATATATCTTTTCAAATTTGTGTTTTGGTTTTCTTTGGATGAATACCCAGAAGTGGAATTGCTGGCACATAAGGTAGTTCCAGTTTTAATTTTTTGAGGGACTCTTAACGGTTTCCATATGGTTGTACCAATTTACAATCCCATCGATAGTGCAAAAGGGTTCTCTTTTCTCCATATCCTCACCAACACTTGTTGTTTGTTGATTTCTTGATGATAGCCATTCTAGAAATTGTGAGGTGATAGCTCATAGTGGTTTTAATATGCATTCTCTGATGATTAGTGATGTTAAGCATCTTTTCATATGTCTATTGTTTACCTGTATGTACTCTTTGGAGAAATGCTTATTCAAGTCCTCTGTCCATTTTTAAATTGGATTTCTTTTTCTCGTCAAGTTGTACGAGTTCTTTATATATTTTAGATATTAACCTCTTATCAGATGTATTATAGGCAAATATCTTCTTCCATTAGTAGGTTGTCTTTTGCTTTGCTGATGGTTCCCTTTGTTATGCAAAAACTTTTGATTTTGATGTAGTCCCATTTGTTTTTCTTTTGTTTCCTTTTCCTGATAAGATGTATCAGAAAAAAATATTACTAAGAACAATGTCAGAGAGTTCACTGCTTATGTTTTCTCCTGAGAGTTTTAATGACTTACATTTAAGTCTTTAATCCATTTTGAGTTTATTCTTGTATATGGTGTGAGAAGGTGGACCAGTTTCATTTCTTTGCATGTATCTGTCCAGTTTTCTCAATCACATTTATTGAATAGACTGTCTTATTCAATAGACTGTCTTTAACTCATTGTAAATTCTTGCCTCTTTTGTCATAGATTAAAAAACCATAGAGGTGTGGATTTATTTCTGGGCTCTCTGTTCTGTTCCATTGATCTATATGCCTGTATTTGTGGCAGTACCATGCTGTTTTGATTACTATAGCCTTGTGGTATAATTTGATATTAGGTAACATGATATGTTTAACTTTGCTTTTCTTTCTCAAGAAAATAGCTGTAGCTATTTGGGGTCTTTTGTGGTTTAAATTTTAGTATTATTTGTTCTAGTTCTGTGAAAAATTCCATTGGTATTTTGTTAGGGATTACACTGAATCTATAGATTGTTTGGGGGTAGTATGGACTTTTTAACGATGTTAATTCTTATTCATGAACGGCATATGCTTCCATTTATTTGTTTCTTCTCCAATTTTTTTCTTAAGTGTCTTATAGTTTTCAAATACAAGTCTTTTACTTCCTTGGTTAAATTTAGTACTAGGTATTTGATTATTTTTTGATGCAATTGTAAATGGAATTATTTTTAGTTTCTCTTTCTGATAGTTTGTTATTGGTGTATAAAAATGAAAATAATTTCTGAATATTAATTTTGTTTCCTGCTACTTTATTGAATTTATTTATCAGTTCTAATAGTTTTTTTTTTTGGTGGACTCTTTGGGGTTCTCTGCATATAGTATTATGTCATCTGCAAATAATGACAGTTTTACTTCTTCCTTTCCAATTTGGATGCCTTTTATTTCTTTTTCTTGTCTTATTGCTGCAGCTAGAACTTCCAATACTATGTCAAATAGGAGTGTGAAAGTGGATATCCTTTTGTGTTCTTCATCTTAAGGAAAACACTTTTAACTTTTCCCTATAGAGTATGATGTTAGCTGTGGGTTTGCGGTATGTGGCCTGTATTAGGATGAAGTATGTTGCCTCTATTCCCACTTTGCTGAGACTTTTTATCATAAATGGATGCTGGATTTTGCAAACACTTTATCTGCATCCATTAATATTATCATATGATTTTTATCTTTCAATTTGTTTGTGTGGTGTATCATGTTGATTTATTTGCAGATATTGAATGAAATTTGCATCACAGGAAAAAATCCCACTCGATCATGGTGTATAGTTTTTTTTAATGTCTTGCTGAATTAGGTTTGCTAACATTTTGTTGAAGATTTTTGCATCTATGTTTGTCAGGGATATGGTTTGATAATTTTATTTTTTTAATGTCTTTATCTGGTTTTGGAATCAGGGTAATAGTAGCCTCATACAATGTGCTTAGGAGTCTTCTCTCCTCTTGGATTTTTTGAAACAGTTTGAGAAGAATAAGTGTCAATTCTTCTTTAAATGTTTGGTAAAATTCTGGTCTAGGACTTTTGTTTGTTGGGAATATTTTCATTACTGATTCAATTTCATTAGTAGTAATTTGTTGGTTCAGATTTTCTGTTCTTCTTGATTTAGTCTAGGAAAATTGTATGTTTCTAGGAATTTATCCATTTCTTCCAGACTGTCTAATTTGTTGGCATATAATTGCTCATAGTATTTTTTTACAATTCTTTGTATTTCTGGGGTATAAGTTGTTACTTCTCTTTCATTTCTGATTTTATTTATTTAGGTCCTCTTTTTTCTTGGTGAGTCCAGTGAAAGGTTTATCGATTTTGTTTATCTTTTCGAAGAACCACCTCTTGTTTTCACTGTCCTTTTATAGTTTTTTTTTTAGACTGTATTCTGTTTATTTCCACTCTGACCTTTATTATTTTCTTCCTTCTACTCATTTTTGACTTTGTTTGCTGTTCTTTTTTTAGTTCCCTTATGTGTAAGATTAGATTATTTGAGATTTTTCTTGTTTCTTGAGGTAGGCTTGTATTGCTATGAATTTTCCTCTTAAGACTGCTTTCACTATGACTCACAGATTTTGAGTCATGTTTTAATTTCCATTTATCTCAAAGTATCTTTTGATTTCCTTCTTAATCTCATTGTTAACTCATTCATTATTTAGTATAATGTTATTTAATCTCCATGTATTTGTGTGGTTTTCTTTTTTTTTTTCTTGTAATTGATTTTTAGATTCATATCGTTGTGGTCAGAGAAGATGCTTGATATAATTTCAATCTTCTTAAATTTATTAAGACTTGTTTTGTGGTCTGTCTTGAAAAAATGTTCCATGTGCACTTTAGAAGAATGTATATTCTGGTGCTTTGGGGTAAAATACTCTCAAAATGGCAATTAAATTCATCTGATCTAGTGTGTCATTTAAGTCCACTGCTTCCTCATTGATTTTCTATTCAGAAGATCTGTCCATTAGTGTCAATGGGGTGCTAAAGTCCCCTACTATGACTGTATTACTGTTAATTTCTCCCTTTACGTCAGTCATTATTTGCTTTATATATTTAGGTGCTCTTATGTTAAGTGCATAAATGTTTACAAGGTTTATATCGTCTTATTGGATTGATCCCTTTATCATTATGTAATGTCACTTTTTGTCTTTTATTATAACTTTTGTTTTAAAGTTTATTTTATTTGATATAAGTATTGCTACCTGGGTGCCTTTATTTTCATTACCATTTGCATGAAATATCTTTTTTTAATCCCTTTACTTTTAGGCTGTGTATGTCTTTTAATACGAAGTGGGTTTTTTGTAGACAGCATATGCATGGCTCTTGTGTTCTTTTCCATTTAGCTATTCTATATTTTTTGATTGGAACATTTAAAACATTCACATTTAAAATGATTATTGATAGGTACACAATTATTGTCATTTTATTACTCATATTTGTGTTTTTCTTTTTTTTTCTTATTCTTAAAGAAGTCCCTTTAACATTTCTTGTAGTACTGGTTTGGTGGCGATGAACTTCAGCTTTTTCTTGTCTGGGAGGCTTTTTATCTCCCCTTCAATTTTAAATCATGGGCTTGCTGGGTAGAGTAGTCTTGGTTGTAGGTCCTTGCTTTTCATCCCTTTGACTATTTAATGCCAATCCTTTCTGGCCTGTAAAATTTCTGTTGAGAAATTAGCTGACAGTCTTATGGATGCTCCCTTATAGGTAACTGGTTGTGTTTCTCTTGTTGCTTTTAGGCTTCTCTCTTTATCTTTAATCTTTGACACTTTAATTTTAATGTGTCTTGCTGTGGGCCTGTTTGGGTTCATCTTGTTTGGGGCTCTCTGCACTTCCTGGACTTGTACATCTATTTCCTTCACAAGGTTAAGAAATTTTTCTGTAATTATTTCTTCAAATAGGTTTTCAATCCCTTGCTCTCTCTCTTCTCCTTTTGATACCCCTATGATGCAGATGTTGGTACACTTGGTGTTTTCCCTGAGGTCTCTTAAATTATCATTTGGGGGAATTCTTTTTTCTTGTTGCTGTTCCAATTGGGTTTTTCTGCTATCTTTTCTTCCAATTCACTGCTTCAATCCTAATCTACTGTTGATTCTTTCAAGTATATTAATCATTTTAGTTATGGTATTCTTCACTTCACTTCTTTATGGTTTCCATGTCCTCTTTTATATTTACTATGTCCCTGTTGAAATTCTCACTGAGATCTTTTATTCTCTCTCTTAGTTCATTGAGCATCCTTATAACCAGTGTTTTGAACTCTGTCTATGGTTATAAGGATGCCCATTTCATTTAGTTTTATTTTTTTCTGGGTTTTTTCATTTGCAGCATGTTTGTTTACTCATTTTAGTTGCCTCTGTGTGTTTGTTTCTATGTATTAGGAAGATTTGTTATGCCTCCCAGCCTTGGCCAGGTGGCCTCATATAGTAGGTGTCCTGTGTGGCCCACTGGTGCAGTCTCCCTGATCACCTGCACTGGGGCCTCTGAATGTGTTCCTTGTGTGGTTGTGTGTGTTCTCTTATTGTAGCTAAGTCTTGATTGCTGTTAGCACCTTGGTGAATAGAATTGACTCTCGGGCTGACTAGCTGTGGGGATTGGCCATGCCCAAGGGTATGAACTGTTGTGTGGGGGCTGACCTCACAGAGTGGGATTTGCCCTAGCAGTTTCATGTACCTGTTGAAACCACTCTTTGATGTGCTACTTATGGGGCTAGTCAGGTGGTGCTCTGTTGTAGCTGATGCCAGCCTTCGGATGTGTTGGTTCTATGGCCCCTTGGGAGGGGCTGCCATGTAGACTAAGTTCTGCCTCTGCCTTTGATTGTTTAGGGCTACCTGGTGGACCTACAAAGCAATCTGTGGTTGGCTGCTACCTATGCTGGATCTAGAGGCAAGCGAAAGAGACCATACTGAGAACCAAGGTCAGTTACCCCCAGTATCAGGCCTGGGGCAGCTTAGCAAAAGGACCAGTGTACCTCAAGGCTTGAAGCTGCCTATTAGCTATCTGTCAGCTGTCCATATGACTCCACAGCTGGAAGAGCCTTTGTGTGGTATGTAAGTTGGGTAAAGCAGGGACCCAGGGAGTCACCGGGGTAAAGTGAGCAAATATTGGCTGATGCAGAGTCAGGTGTCATGCCAGTACTAAATCTGAGGCTTCCTGTAAAAGTCTCAGATTACAGTGAGGCCAGCTGCTGTCCAGCTCAGGCCCTCAGACCCCTGCGCTCTGTTAAGAGATACTGTAGCTCTGGCTGGCACCAGTGGCTCACCACCAAAAGTCTCCTCCAAAATGTGTAGGTGGCATGCAGGCCACATGAGCTGAGGGCTGCTGCCTATCAATAAATATGCAGCCCAGAGAAGGCACAGGGTGTGCCTGGCCTTTCCTGGGCCGCTCATTTGTGGATTGAGTGGGGCGAGGTCCCAAAGTAACACAGGGTGGAGTTGGCTGATCTCACCAGACCAATGCAACTTCAGAATTGGTCACGCAGGAGGAGATTTCAACATAAGAAAGATGGTGCTCACCTGTAGACTGCCTTGGAGGGGGTTGCCCAACAAAGGAGCAATGGTGGCTGTCCCTCCAGCCCTTGCTCTGGCACCACTCAACTCAGTCTTTCCCTGTATGTCTCTTGTGCCTCTAGAGCTGCTGACCCTCCGCCAGAGCCCAGGGTGTCTGTGAGTGAGTTTATCTGTGTGCTGACCCTTTGAGGGAACATCTGGGTTTTCAATTTCCTTCCATCTCACCCAGATGGCCAGAGTCCCCACTGGTTTTGCCATCAGAGTTTGTGGGGAATCCTCTTCCCAGGACTGGCATCCTGGGCTGGGGAGCCCTGCGTGGGAATAGAGCCCCTCATTCCTCAGGGGCAACTCTGCATCCACACTCTCCCTCCTGGTGCTCAACCACCACGTGCAGGTGCCAGACCAGTCTTCTTTGCATTTCTGCTCCTCCTACCAGTCTGGATGTGACTTTTTCTTTATATCCTCGATGTATGTGTTATGATTAGCTAGACTTCAAGTGGTTCTCCAAGTTGTTTGTTCTATAATTTGGTTGTAATTTTAATGCAGTCCTATGAGGAGACGAATCCTGATTTTACCTAGCCTGCCATTTTAACTGGAACTCTATAAGTTTTTAAATATATTTCATCTTTGTTACTATTCAGTTCTAAATATTTTGTAAATTCTTTCATATTTTTTCCGTGTTCCATATGTTCTCTAGATGTAAACCTCTCGTTTCCAAATATTTAGAGCTTTCCTAGTGATAATTTTTGGTATCGACTTCTATATTAATTGCACTGTGAGAAAGTGTATTATCCTAATCTTTTATAATTTTATGAGACTTGTTTTATATCCCATTTAAAATATATTTAGGGAGACTTTATGCCTTATTACATGGTCCATTTTTGTTAACATTCTGCATATGTTTGAAAAGAACATGTATACGTATATTCTTCAATTATTGGGTAAAGTAGTAGTAAGTTTTATTGATCCTTCACCTTTTGATCTTCATTGTTTTCTTGTATCTCCATACAGTTCTCTTTTTTGATTATTATAATTATTTTGCTCTTGAATGTACTAGATTGGCTATATAAGATTGGTTAGATATTCCTGTAGCTTAACACACACACACACACACACACACACACACACACACCCCAAACTCTTTCTTACTCATTTGACATTCCTAGCGGGTCAGTAGAGGAGGTTATCTCACTCTAGTATCTCAGTGATCCAGACTGAGGGAGACTATTTTGACAAAAGCTGAGACTAGAAGAAGAAATGTGATGAACCAGGCACTATCTGTCAAGACGTTTCTTCAGAAGCACCTTAAAGCCCCTGCTGTTCACATCTCATTGGTCAAAGAAAGTCACCCAAATATGCTTTATATAGACTGGAAATGGCAATATTTCCATTTGCTTATGAGAAGAGAAGGATACTCACAGATAGCTTAATGACCACCAGTCATCCCTGCTGAA
>NW_006439192.1:13847139-13880226 GCF_000325575.1 Pteropus alecto | reverse complement strand
TGTTCACTTTTTTTCTTATATATAAATTCTCTCTTCCTGAGGGAGATACGAATGCCCATGCTCTGAGTCAAGTTCAAAGTCCTGGAACTATGGGGAATGCACTTTGATCTCTTCACCTCAGTGTCACATCAGCCTGGATGGTATTTCCCTTGATCCATGATACATGGACTGAAAAGAGAAATGATCTACATCCTATATATCTTTTTAAAAAAAAAAAAAATTATTTATTTTAATTAGTTTCAAGTATACAGTACATTGGTTAGACATCTATATTGTTCATAAAATGATCTCCCCAATTGCTCCCTCTTTCCCCTGACCCTCCACTTTGCCAACATATTAATGCTAACTGAAGTCCCTATCCAGTGCTCCCTATCCCTGTGACCATCCATCAGATACTAATTTGTACTTCTTTAACCCTTCACCCATTCTCCTATTTCCCCAACCCCTCTCACCTCTGTCCGTCATCAAATTGTCCACTATATTTGTGAGTTTGTTTTTGATTAGTTTGTTCTTTTTATTCCTTAGATTCTACATATAAATGAAATCATAAAGTGTTTATCTTTCTCTGTCTGACTTAAATACCTTCTAGGTCCAACAAAGCAATATCTTTTTTCCATCCCTTTCCTTTTAGTCTGTGTTTGTCTTTTAATCTGAAGTGAGTCTCTTATAGGCAACATGTAGAGGTCTTGCTTTCCTTTCCATTTGTCCACTCTATCTTCTAGTTGGAGCACTTAATTCTTTTCTATTTGAGCTACTTATTGATAGGAATGTAGTTGTTATCATTCTTTATTCCTGTTTTTGATACATGTTTTTTTTCTTAAAGAAGTCCCTTCAACATTACCTGTAATACTGGCTGAGTGGTGATAAATTCCTTTAGCTTATTTTTGTCTGGGAAGCTCTTCACTGTTCTTCAACTCTAAATGATAGCTTCACTAGATAAAGTATCCTTGGTTGTAAATCCTAGGTCTTCATCATGTCAAATATTTTGTGCCAAGCTCTTCTGTCCTACATAGTTTCTTTTGAGAAATCAGCTGCCAGTCTCATGGGTGTTCCCTTGTAGGTCACTATCCGATTTTCTCTTGATGTTTTTAATATTCATTCTTTGTATTTAAACTTTGGCATTTTAATTATGATGTGCCTTGGTGTAGGCCTCTTTGGATCTCTGTTTTTTGGGATTCTCTGAGCTTCCTGGGGTTTTATGTCCATTTCCTTCACCAGGTTAGGGAAGTTTTCCATCATTATTTCTTCACATAGCTGTTCAACATCTTGATTTTCTTCAGTTATGCCAATCAGATGGATATTTGGACCCTTAATAGTGTCCCATATGCTCCTTAAATTATTTTTATAGTCTTGGTTCTCTTGCCATTCTGATTGAGTGTCCTTGGCTTTCCTGTCCTCTAGATAGGTCATTTGATCCTTTTCTTTATTCGCTTTGTTTATTCCTTTGTTTATTCCATTTAATATACTTCTCACCTCAGATAATATGTTCTTTATTTCAGAGTGGTTCTCTTTTATAATTTCCATTTTCAATTTTATGTTTTTTATCTCTTTGTTGAAGTTCTCAGTGAATTTATCTACACTTCCAAAAAGTTTATTGAGCATCTTTATAACCAGTGTTTTGAACTCTGCATCTGTTAGATTACTTGACTCCATTATATCTGGATCTCTGTTCCGTTTTCTAATATGGTTTCTGCTTCTTTGTCTTCTCATTTTGGCTGCTTTTCTGTGTTTGTTTCTATGTACTAACCAAAGCTCTTAATAAGTCTCCTGATCTTATTAGTGTGGATTTGTAAAGTAGGTGTCCAGTGGCGCAGTCGAGGTTCAGCTGCAGGCCAAATTTAGCCCAAGCCTCTGCCCCTCTGGGGCCATGTGTTAAGATTCAGCAAACAATCCACAGATGCTGTGCTTATAGTTGCCTCAAAAGGCCACACCAGAAACCAAGGCCAGCTGCCTCCAGTGTTAATCTAGGCACAGCTCAGCAAGGAGCACCTGACTCACTGAGGATACACCTGAATATATGGCTTGGGTGGGGCCTCTAGTTGGGGGAGGTGGAGTTTCAGGAAACCTTATGGGTGGAGAGACCTCTGTTATTCAGTTTGATGAAGTCACAGCTATGGCGGCGCTGTGTCCATCCACTGGGAGCGGGAAGGGCTCAATAGGAAGTAATGGATACAGCCTGCACTTCTGTACAGAGCAAGTCTTGCCTCGGCCCTCACTCTGACAATCTCTCCCTGTAATTCCCTGGTGACCCCTGCATGCAGCCAAATCAGCACTGGTGCTCAGAGCAAGCAGGTCCGTTACCACGAAAATCTGCTCGCGGACATGGCCCTTTTAAGAGGCCTCAGCCACTGCCGCAGCCTCAGTCTCACTCAGCGGCTCAAGACCGGGCAGCCTCGCGTCCTCGCCCCATCCTACCTTCTGCCATTGCACAATGCTTTCTTGGATTTCTCCCTAGTTATATGGCTTGTTCATCTAGATCCCAGGCGATTTTTATTTGCTGCTGCTCCTTATTTCCATCACAACTTTGATTTGGTTGTCAGAGGGATGAACAGATACATCTACGCTAGTTTTTTTTCTCTCCTATATCTTATACATCTTTGGTAAGAGTATGGAGCAAGGATAGGATATAGCATTAATCTGATTCAGAAAGGAAAAAAAAATAGAAGCTTTATAGCAAATAAAGAAAAAAAGTGAAGACATTTTGAGAGTTCTTGCTCTGTGAATTGTCCATGATGCCTGGACATAGTGTCCTCATCCATTGGCTCCTAAAGGGTCCTTGGTTTCACCCTCTGGGAAATTTTCTTTTTCCATTATCTTCTTTTTTCCTCATCTGAAATAAGCACTGGGGGATGTGTGCTCTTATAGGTCAAGCAGTTTTATTTGCCTGTGTCCTGATCAAAGGTGGTTAGGAACTCACAAATAGTTTTAAGTCTTAAAAAATAATATTCTCTTTTGGTCCAGGATGGTGGTTATTTTAATCATAAAATAGTCTTAAAAACTTGATTAGCTTCTTATATATTTGATTCTGGCCAGCTCCATGAATCAAAAGGATATTCGGTTATTTTTTTAACATGTTGATTAGAACTGCCACAGTTTTTGTTACCTTGCCCCCATGTCTTCTCTTGCTCTGACACCACTTCTTTCTCTCTCCGTTGGTTTGTGGTTTCTCTGGGTCTACTGGGCTTGAGTGAGATATCTACATGTGAACTCTTCCATGATCTACTTTGTCCTGTTGAAAGAGTTACTGGCTACCAAACCCCTAGAGGGATCTTCACTCTGTGACACCATAAGATATTTCTAAGAAGAATATTTTATGAAAGTCCTTAACTTTATCACTGAAGAAACAGATGAAGCCTAATCCAGAAGGCAGCCCAAAGTAAAACAATGGTCTAGATATTTTTCATCATCCAAGGTAGGCAAATAAAGTTTTAATAAAAAATTATTAACTAATCATCAAACATTTAGCGATTAACTTAAATTTTTATTTCTAATAAAGTCTCATTTTAAAAAATGTCCATGTTTTACTCTTTTTTAAATTTGGAATATTAAGAAACACTGTAGTGTCAATATCACAAAATTTTGAAGCATTTTTTGTTATTATGAAAGAAATTTTATGTAATTAATAAGATCAAAATTCACTTGAGATGACTTAGATGTATGTTAGTAGGAGAAAAAGGTTTTATTTGCAGTGTACCAAAGTTTATGCTCTGTAACTTTCCTAATTAGCATTGATATTTCATTTACTTCGATCTTAAAAGCCTTCCAAATAACTTAGCCATCTGTGTAGAAAAGCCAAATAATATTTCATCTACACTACACAAAATGAGAAAACACTTGACTTCACTCAGGCATTTACAATGTGAAATTAATTAGGAAAGTATTAATAATATTAGGATAAGGATTTTGCTCTGCCCTTTCATGCCACATCTTTAGTTTTGGTTGTGTCTGGGCTAGGGAAGCTGTAAAGAAATCTGCTAAACCAAACATACAAATGATCACGGATGATGGCTTAAAGGTTTATAGTGTGAGACGTTAAAACTCGCTAACAAAAATAAATAAATAAATAAATAACAGCTAGTTATCATACCATCCTGCAGAATTTTAGTCTTCAGAAAATAAAACAGATAAATAGTTATGTATATAAGGAGAAATGTTTCTGCCCGACTTGAGGAATTTCAAGTATTGAAACTCCTTAGCAGCACAGAAAGCTAGTTCTGTGCAGCTAGGAGTTCACTTTCTGATTCCGCCCTGGGTTCACTGGCTATCATAATTACAGGCATGTTTCTGGGCTTAAAACTTGCTGTAATCATCCATATTCTTTCTAAGAATTAAATTAATACCTATAGAATGAGAGAGAGGTAAGGTGAAGGTAAGTCTGACATAGCCAGACATATACTAATCTTCTGTTTTAACTGTGGCGACACAAAGAACCAAACCAATTTCTAGGTTAAAACCTGATCTCCTAAAGTGCCATAAAAGAGACAGTAAAAAAGACATGTAAAAAGAAAAAAAAAAGAAAACCTTTGTGTTATTAAATTGTTTATGGAATACTTTTGGTTGTGAATTCTCATAAACATCAATTTCACATCTGTATGAGGAAGCCTGAGTTCCAGCAAGAAAAATGTTCCTTCTATTTTGCAGAAGTTTCTTTAGAAGACCTAAAGAAGGTGAACACTAAAGAAACATGTAGAAGCTGTGCTTTCTCAGCTGAGTTGAATCTGAGCTTTTCATCATCTTGTTCCTGATGATGTGCATGAACAAAATATCAGTGATCACTTTTTTATAGAAGAGATTTTCCTTTTATTTCCTTCATGTAAAAACAGGTTCTAGTCACAGCATCAAAAACCCATTTCACTTTCTTCCACTTAAATTTATGTTTATTTTTTTAAAGCAGAGATCAAGAATTGTTAAAGAACAAAGCTAGATATTGAATGAGAATTTTTTTCATATGTGTACATGTGCGCATATGTTTTTCTTTTATACCATTGCCCATGATTCTTTATCAGTCATATGTTTCAAGCAATTTCGAGATTTATTAATAGAAATGTTTGTGCTAAATATAAAGGTTTTGACCTTCTATGATATCACATAATCAGTCTCAAGGTATTTTTATTTCCTGGAATGATTTAAGCTTTTACATAGTCCAAACAATGCTAATAAAAATTATCTTTAAGCGAATAGTATGTATAGTTATTAGATGTCTATCACCATAGATTTCCCAGCTGTATACTATAATAATGAGAAAAAGACTCTACACTAACAAGTGCTCTCTTGTCCTAAAAGTGAAAATAAAAAACTCAGCTGCTGTCAGTTCAAAATTCAGTGCCAGATAGTTTATATTTCAGTGGCATCTGTTTCTATTGTAAGTATACTTTTTGGTTCTATATCTCAGAAAAATTGATTTTTCTTTATCCTCCATAAGAAATAGAGTCCTCAATGTTGAAAACTTTCCTGTAGTTTATTTTGAAGCAAAACAAGCTAATTACATCTATCTATTCATTGATTTAAAGTTGATGGAAAGTCCTGGAAAAGGCCATAGATGACCACATTGATTTATTTTTAAACCCCAGCAAGTGGTTGTTTTGTGTTCCAAATAGATAATGGGAAGAAAAATGAACTCATCCTACTCATTTATAAAATTCTTGGGTGCGAGGTAAAACTTTCTCAAATTAATAGATTCCTTTATGGATGTTGTTCTTTATTTCCCTAAAGGAAAACATTGAACATTCCAGAGTTGTTAGATAGAAATCTAAAAAATTATGTCGAGTTCAAGGTCATTAGCTCATTCCCTCTACATGTTTTAAATGTTTTTTCTATTTCATGATCATGGTCAACTAGCTAGAAAAGTGCTTATTGCTTCAAAGTTTAGCAAAAAAAAAAAGTTTAGACAGGTAAGTACATGTTGATCACAACAGAGTTACATCTCTATTCTTTTCAAACATTCAAGAGTGTCCACTATATTAAGTATTGTGTGTTAGTGATGGGAGGAAAAAAAAATACAAAACCACTGTCACTGGTCAGCCAGTTGATTTATTTAATCCTGTGTATCAAAATGTGAAGATGTGCTTCACAAAATGCCAAATGAGTGGTGAAGAAAAAAACAGTTTATTCAAGAATGAACTGTGGTAGTTATACAAATATTCAGATAGTAGGAACAAAATGGGAAAAGTTTCAGGAAGAAGAAATGAGGAATGGAATGGTTCAGAGCAGGGATGATGGACAGGGTTGTGAAGGCAAGAAAGGACGTAATAAGTTTAGAAAGATTCTGACTAGGAGAATTTGAATATAGTGCAGAGGGTACAGAGGGAAGTTGTACTTAGTAAGATTTGAGGAATTCACTGCTTCCACATTGTGGAAGGTCAATTGTTAAGACAATTATCATTTTATTTAGATGAAACTGAAAACAGGTTTAAGACTTTTGAATAGGCAGAGTGATGCGTGAAACAATATTTAGGAAATTTAGAAGAGTCTGCAGTGTAGATTATAAAGTGATTGCTCACAATGTACATGAAAACATGTTGCTCTACCAGACATGCTACTAAAAACCCTCCAATAAATTTCATTTCAATTAGATCAAATCTGACCTCCAAGGCCTCACCAGCTGGTCCTTTCCTGTCTTCAAACTTATATCTGGTTCTGCCCCTCACTACTGTGCTCCAGCTCCACAGACCTCTCTCCATCTCTAGATAGGCCAAGCCCATTCTTAACCCTCATCCTATATCCTTGTTTTCCCATGGTCAGGAAAGTCCTTTTCCTCATCTGTACTTGACTAAGTTTGTCCTGTCATTCAGGGCTCATCTCAAATTTCTTCTGTTCAGAGAGCCTTTTCAAAATTACCTTATCTAATTTTGTCTGCCCCATCACTGGTCACTTTCTGTTTCACCCCTCTGGGTGCACTTATGATGACCTAAGACTATATTTATTTACCTGTTTAATTATTTTTAAAAACGACTTGATGATGCAGATATCATGCTCTATTGGCAGGCAGTAGCCTCATTGTTTACAGGCTCCATTGAGAGAAAATGGGATAGATTCAGAAGGCAGCATATTTTGTCAAAGAAATTGCCATGGAAACATATATTTCTATGAACAATTAGATTTGGTTTGAACTATAAAATTAATACTCTAGTTGTAACTTGTAGATGGGCAACTTAGCATAACTATGCTCTTTTATTGATTTCCTAAATTAGTTATAATCTTTATCTTTTAATAAGACCTCATGTTTATGTTTTAAACATTAATGATACTAATCTGGGACTATTTCATGTAACATTTTGTTGAGAACTTGAAATGGTACTTACTGTTCTCCCAAACTACAAACACTCCCATGTAATACAAATGAGAAAACCAAATAAAACCAAAATAAGCTTGCTGACGCTGACTGAAATTATATAAGCTGAAGCCCACACACTCTCTCAAAATCTTTTTTCATTTTAACTATATTGGGCCATGAAGACCAATAAAAAAGTAACTGAACTAATGAAGGCTTAGCTTTTCAAATTTTAATGAACTTAGCCATAAATGTATTTTCAAATATTTGCGGTTAGATAATAAACTATCTTAAGAAACATTCTCTGCTCTTTATAACCTGGGTAAAATGTTTACAAATGTTTAAAAAATCATAGTGCTTTTGAATATAATGAAGGAAAGTAAATTTTAGAAAAAAATGTGTAAGATTTTAATAAGAAATTGGAATATGATAAGAATACAACTGGAATACAATAAGAATACAACTTTCATTGTGTTCTTTTGCAATGCCAACAGATTTCAGTATAGAGATATGCGTGCAATCCTCCACACTCAACACAGTTCAGTGGATGTGTTTTGTTGCTGAGAGGCTGAAATCCAGATTGCCAGAGATAGCTAATTTTACCAAACTTTCCTAACAAGAATGGTAAAATCTAGATTAGTGGTTTGCAAATTATAAGATAAAATCCCTTAAAAACCCTCCAGGTAGTGTGGAAACTGATCCAACATCTAAAGTAAGATAGTTTGACTTCTCTTGAGAGAGTCCCTGGCAGTGGAGGAGAAAAAAGAGAAGGAGAGTTGTTTGTTTTGAGTCACTAACCTCTGGAAACTCACTAATAATAGCTTGTGGGCAGCTCAGTGAACACAGAATGTTGTTGCTGCCACAAACACCAACTTGAATAAAATTTGGCGCAGTTGGATCCCACTATCTCTTAGCTTTCAACCGTAGAAAGAAAGACCACCCACAAGCACAAGCCAGGCGGAGAAGGGGGGAAGAAAAATCCCAAAAAGTCTTACTAAAAAAAGGCTCTGTCTGTTACTCTGACTTCGTCCCTATATCTCACAATACCTACCAAGAGTGTTTAGCGCAACCTGCAGTGTCTTTCTTGTGCTGTAGGACTAAACACAAGGATTGGTTGTCCAAAGTGCAGAGTCAAATGGTGTAACTCCGGAGCAGTTGTTTTATGGAAATACAAGGAAGCTGTGTGGGCAACAGTTTTAGTCTTTGATGTGACTCAAAGGAAGAACTGTGAAAAGCACTGATTTGGTTAGAATTAGTAATTTGTAATATGGATAGACCAGGCCCTCCATGAATGAAAGTATGCCAGGTAACCATCACTTATCCTGCAAACAGCCCTGTTGCCTCTGCTCTGATCCTGCAGAGGATGTCATCAATCAGTGTGTCCTGTGAGTGTTTGCTGGCACCCAAATAAGTCAGGAATGGGATAGGCAAAGAACTCAGAGAGGCTGGAGCTTCTGGCTGACATCAAGGTTAATGGCTGGTTGGATTTTGTCTTGGCTCCTTTGACTGTCAGCTCTGAAGAGGAAAGGCCCAGGACCCTGAGTAGTATATTTCAACTACTTGATTTTAAATAATTTTGGAGAGGAGAGATGGATCTGCATAAATCAGAGAAACTACCACCAAGCCTTCAACAATGGTTTCCCTTTTCCCTCCCGTAAGGGACACACCCTTCCTTGTCATGTTTCATCATTTCAGTTACTGCCACCTGAAGTGCTGGCACTTTTTGGCATGGTACTTTTACCCTCAACACATTAGCTTGTTTGAAAATTTTTTAAAAGTCTGCATGAGAATTAGAGTAGTCCTATAACGTACACTCAGGAAGAGATTTTAGATAGGTCAATGCAGTTCTGAGCATCCTTGAATACTCTGATGACAAAATAGCTAAAACTCAGAATTTCATTTAAATATATTTCTTGCTTGATAGCTGTTGAATATTCCAGTAAATTCCAAGGAGAGAAAGAAAAAATTATTAATGTTGTTATATATAATGTTTGCACTATATATGAATACTAGCCCAATTTTGTCATAAAATTCCATAAGTTCAGATAAGATACAGTAAAAATATCAGAGTGCCACCAAATGCTTCACCGGCTTCTCCATCCCACCCAAACTTGCTGTTTTGCATCATGGGTGATTTTCCAATTTCTAATGTTCACCTAAGTTAGTGAGTAGAAAAGATAATGTATCATTATAATGTATCCTTATAATGGATGAAAACTCGTTTTCATATTGGAAAGAGCTAAAACAAATACCCTCAATTTATTGTCATTGAAAGTGCTTCATTCATAGCTCGAATGTTTAAATGATTTATACATATAATCCAATATAGAACTGAGAAAACTAAAAAAATGTTAGCTCAATATTTCAGAATTATGGAAGATTTGTTTGTTTACATACAGAGAACCTAAATGATGATAAGAAGATTACCATCATTCTATTGCTTAGTAGTTTTACACTTTCATACTTTTATTCCTTATATTTTAGAATTCTTGAACATTTTGTGCACTTGACATGAGTACTTATGTCATAGCATTACATAAAAAATACAAGCTGTGACTGATCATTAAAAAAATCTTTAACAATAATATTTAAGTATGGCTTTGAGTTTGGGCTTGCAAAGGAAAATTGATAAAACCTTTATATATATAAAACTCCTGTATATATAAATCATAATTCCTTTATATAGTTTTAGTTGAAATTAATATTGGTGTAGGAGAATTGTGGACATTTCAAAAGTTACCGATTATCAAAGCACAATTATAAAGTCATAAAAAATATTTTCCAATGTGTTAGATAATTTCTAATTGCCCTAAATTTCAAATAGGCATTTATTATGTAAAAGAAAACTAAAAATAATCAATAAACTAAAAAAATAAGGGAAAGCTATTTTTGTATTAACAGGCAGAAAAACCCTTTGCTGGGTTGACCATAGAATGGCACTGTAAGGAAACTGAACAGACACCACAAATATGTTTCCAAGGTATTATTTTGTTCCAATGTTATGTAAATTCTGCAAATCGAAAACAGAAAGTTTATGTAACAGATGCCAAGTCAATTTCTGTATGTGTTTCATTCCTTGTTACTTGGGAAATGATGTGCTTTCTGCTTAATGATACTGAAAATCACTCCAAGGACACAAAGCCAAGCTTGCAGGAGACCCATTGCCTGGAGTAATTTGCAAACCATCAGTTATTTCCAACATATAGCATGAACTATGTTTAAAGGGCTAGTAGCACATAGTATGACTTGTGGAGTACACTCTTAAAAATTGAAACACAAGGCTACAGATCTCATCAACGACTCAGAGGTAGGCAGCTTTTTAACAAACTCCAGTTGGTGTGATTGGTGAACTCAGTAGCACTTAGTAAGTTCCACAGGAAGTCTTTGACATAGAGATAGCAGTGTGATTTAAGGGAAAATGCAAGCTGGTGCCATTTTCCATCTGTGTGCTACAGACTTTTCAGCACAGTATAAAACATATTTTTGTCTAAAATGTACTTGAAGAACTTATTTGCTAATCAATATAGACAGTAGTAAGTTAGGAGTATTTTTTCAAATTTAACATATAACCTTCACTTCATGAACATTGATGTAATCTTTTTTTTTTTTCACTGTTTTGATTTGTCACAATTTTTATAATCAGGGACCTACTCATGGATCATTATTTGGACCACTGGTTCTTATTTATCCGATTTTGAAAATAATTTTTATATTCTTATTTTTTTCAATTGTAGTCAACATGCAATATTATATTAGTTTCAAGTGCACAACACAGGGATTAGATATTTATGTAACTTATGAAGTAATCATCACGATAAATCCAGTACCCATCTGACACTACATATAGTTATTACAATACTGCTAACTATATTCCTCCTACTATACTCTACATCCCCAAGACTATTTTGTAGCTATCAATTTGTACTTAATCCCTCCCCCTTCAAATATCTCCCCAATGCCCCCCCAACCATCCAGAAACCATCAAAATGCTCTCTATATCTATGAGCTTATTTCTGTTTTGTTTGTGCATTTATCCTGTTCTCTGGATTTTACATATAAGTGAAATCATATGACATTTGTCTTTCTCTTTCTGACTTACTCCACTCAGCACAATACCCTCAGGTTCAACCATATTGTTGCAGATGGCAAGATTTTATTCTTTTTTAATGGCTAAGTAATACTCCATTGTACATATGTACCACTTCTTTATCCATTCATCCACTGATGGATGCCCAGATTGACTTGGCTATTGTAAATAATGCTGCAATGAACATATGAATGTACATGTCCCTTCAAAGTAGTGTTTTAGGTTTCTTTGAATAATATCTAGATTACTTGGTCTTTCTTTGTCTCTTGTTGTAGCCTTTTCTTTAAAGTCTATTTTGTCTGATATAAGTATTGCTACTCAGCTTTGATTGTTTGTTTCCATTTTCATAAGATATCTTTTTCCATCTCTTTACTTTCAGTCTGTGTTTGTCTTTTAATGTGAAGTGAGTCTCTTGTGGGCAGCATATGTAGGGTCTTGTTTTCTTATCCATTCAACCACCCTATGTCTTTTGATTGGAGCATTTAATCCATTTACATTTAAAATAATTGTTGACAGATACGTAATTGTTGCCATTTTATCATTCATATTTTTTATTTTTTTCTTCTTCTTATAGAAGTTCTTTTAACATTTATTGTAATACTGGTTTCTTGGTGATGAGATCCTTTACCTTTTTCTTCTCTGGAAAGCTCTTTATCGGTCCTTCGATTCTAAATGATAGTTTTGCCAGGTAGAGTAATATTGGTTGTAGGTCCTTGCTTTTAATCACTTCAAATATTTTCTGCTAATTCCTTCTGGCTTACAAAGTTTCTGTTAAGAAATTAACTGACAGTCCTATGGGAGATTCCTTGTAGGTAACTCTCTGCTCTTGTCTTGCTGCTTTTAAGATTCTCTTTGTCTTTAACCTTTGGCATTTCACCAATGATGGGTCTTGGTGTAGGTCTCTTTGGATTCATCTTGTTTAGACTCTGTGCACTTCCCGGGCTTGTATATCTATTTGTTTTGCCAGAGTAGGGAATTTTTCTGTCATTATTTCTTCAAGTAGGTTTTCAATCCCTTGCTCTCTCTTTTCTCTTTCTGCTACCTCTATGATACAAAAATTGATATGCTTGATGTTGTCCCAGAGGCCCCTTAAACTACCCCCATATTTTTGATTCTTTATTCTTTTTGCTGTTATTATTGAGTGTTTTCTGCTACTTTATCTTCCAAATCACTGATTTGTTTCTCTGCTTCATGTAATCTACTGGTGATTTCCTCTAATGTATTCTTCATTTCAGTTATCGCATTCTTCATTTCTGACTGGTTCTTTTTAACGCTTTCTATCTCCATTTTTATGTTCCTGTCTCTTTGTTAACGTTCTTACTGAGATCATTGAGCACTCTTATAACCAATGTTTTGAACTCTGCCTTTGGTGAATTGCTTGTTTCCATCTTGTTGAATTCTTTTTCTAGAGCTCTATTCTGTTCTTTCATTTGGGATATGTTTCTTTGTCTTATCATTTGGGCTACCTCCCTGTGTTTGCTTCTATGTATTAAGTAGAACTTTTACTTCTCCCAGTCTTAGTAGAGTGGCCTTATGTAGTAGGTGTCCTGTGGAGCCCAGTGGCACAATCTCCCTGGTCACGTGAACTGGGTATTCCAGGTGTGTGTTCCTTGTGTGGGTTGTGTGTGCCCTCCTGTAGTTGTAGTTGAACCTTGGTTGCTATTGACACATCAATGCGAGTGATTGACCCTCTGGCTGATTGGTTGTGAGAACTGGCCAGCGACTACAGTGGAGGAGCTGTCATTCAGGGGCTGACTCTACAGAGCAGGATTCACTTTAGCAGGGCTCTGGTGCCTGTCCATTCTACTCTTTAGGTGTGTCTTTTGTGGAGGTAGCTAGGTGATGCTCCAGCTTGGTCCTAAGCATCCATCAGATATACAGGCCCTGGAGCCTCCTGCAAGGGGTCCTGCCACTGCCAAGTTCAACTACCACCTGTGCTCTGCCTGGGATCACCTGACATGAGCCGCAAAGCGATCCACAGATGTCTTCCACTAGCACTTGACTTGGAGGTGCCTGGGAGAGGCTAAGCTGTGAACCAAGGCCTTTTGCCACTTGTGTCACACTGGGAATTGCTCAGCAAGAGTTAAAGGTAAAAACCAAAGTCAGACACTGCTTGTTTGGGATTTATGAGCCTTCGAGTGATTTTAGGAAAGTCTACAGTATGAGCCAAGACAGGCTATTTGTATGGAAAAGCCTCTGGAAGCTACTTAGGTGGACCCTAAAATTGGGTAGGGTGGAGTCTCACCAGGGCCAGGTGAATGGTGTTAGCCAGGTTGATGGCACCCATCTGCATCTGCATGTCGGGAATGGGGAAGGCTCAACAAAGGGACAATGCCCTCTACCAGTACTTCTGTTTGAGAGAAAGCTGCCCCTTTAGCCCTCACCCTGAATTAGACAATTCAGTTCCTCTCTGTATGTCCCTGGCACCTTTAGAGCTGCTGCTCCAGCCCTGGAGCTCAGAGTGAGTGAGTCCGTCAGTCAGTAAGTAATGTGTGGACCCTTTAAAAGCAAGGCCTGGGTGTCCAGATGCCCTCCATCACTTAGCCACAATCTGCACTGGTTTTTACATCCAGAAGTTGTGAGGACTTCTCTTACCAGTATTGGTGCTCTGGACTCTCTGGACTGGGGTACCTGGTGTGGGACTGAGGTCCCTTGTTCCTCAGAGGGGACCTGCACTGCCAAAATATCCCTTTCGATTCTCAAATACCATACGTGAGTGTGGGGCCAGCCTGTTTCACATCTCTGCCCCTCCTACTAGTCTGGAGGTAGCTTCTTCTGTATAGCCTTAGTTATAGGACTTCTGTTTAGCTAGACTTCAGGTGATTCTCATTGATAATTATTATGTAGGTTAGTTTAATTTTGATGTGGTTGTGAAAGGAAGCCAGCCCAGCATTTACATACTCCACCATCCTGACTGGAACTCTGATGTAATCTTTAAATTATATCCAGAAACATCATTTTTAGCTTAGAGTAGCAAAGCTGATTCAAGATTGTGACCATATTAATAATCAATATTCACAAACAGTTCGAAATCATTCAGATGATCACACTGAAGATTTATTTAGATTATTTAAAGGGGTGTTTTTTCCTTTTTCTCTCCAGAAAGTGCAAAACTAAAGGTTATTTAGTAGTCTTTTCAGCAGTCTGAGCAACTTCCTAATGGTTTGGCCATGGCTATATAGGTATTTACCATAAAGTTTATGCAAGTAAATTTATTTATTATCCTTCAGACTGACTTGATAGCAGTGCATTTATTTGGCCATTAGCTATCTTTTAAGAAGACAGAAATAACATTTTGTAAACCATAGAATATTGAGTTTAATCTGTGAGATTTTTACTTCTACTCTGAATACAGTAAATTTGACTAGCTATTGTTATAAAGTCAATATATTCATCTTTGGAAAGAATGGAAGAGAGAAAAGACTAGAGAGAAAAGACTAAACTGTCAAATTTTGGAAGTTTTGAAGCAAAGAGAAAATACTTCTTCAAAAAATAAGAAATTAATGGAGAATACATGCAAATTTCTAGATCTTTTATGCTTGTCACTATTAATTACATCCTGTAAGGTATTATATTTATACCTTTCTTGTTTCTATTACTCACATTTTGTATGTTATGGCCTAAGTAATTTACATGTTTAATAATTAGGATGTTGGAATAACCCCAAACTATTTTCTGAGGGAAATATTGACCTTGTCTGTCGGTACTCACTTTGATAAATTCTGCAGAGAATTAAAAAGTAATCTGTTCAGATACAAGTCAATTTGTCTTCTTAATTAAAAAAAAATGAACTCATGTCCTTTTGAATCTTACTACTCTTCAAGTTCAACATCAAGGACATTAGATCTGTCCTTAATTAAAACCATAAAAAAAAATGTATTGCATGCACTTGCTAGAAAATATAACCTGCAATGTGATGCTGCCTAAATTTTAACAAAAGTCTGCTAATACTCATTGCATATTGCTTGCAGGATATATAAAATACCTTACAGCGTATCTCAAAAATATTAAATTTTATCCTGGGATAAAACTGGTTTACCAGAGAACGAAATAGACTGCTTTGACACTGCTTTGACAACTCATGGAATCATTTTTTTACTGGAGAATTTCACATCGGCATCATGCCACACTAACCTATTGCATTTTATTGTGGCGCTGTTTCTGAGGACATTGACCATTATATAACATAACTTTGGCTCTGTGAGGATCCACAGGATAAATTTCTCATAAGACACAGTATTATAACTACCTACTTTCTTCTAAAGAAAAACAAAATCTTATGAAAAAGAGCTTAATTTTATATATAATATTCTTATTCTTTCTTTGCATTACTTGGAAGCTTAGAGCCAAATTTGAATCCTGTCTTCACATGTGTATACCTCTTACATTATAATTTTTTTTTATTTTACTTGTGATATGATTACCTCTATTTGTTTTTTTCCCATGCAACATGCATTTTGTAAACCACTTTGAATTGAACTTTTAATTTTTCTTCTGGGGTTACTGAGCACTCTTTAAAGGTATTAAGTATTGCATACTAGTTGCATACTTTTTTTGTATACCGTTTTATTTAAGAGCAATGTTTCTCTTTATTTTAGAAATGACAGTGACTGCACATATGAAAAACACTGCATAGCATCAGGTGAAATAATTCACATAGAAGTCACTCTCTAACTCCCATCCCTTGGTACCATCCCTTGGTAATATGACTAAGTTAGAATTTTAGAAAAATTATTATCATGACATCAAAAGAAATACGATGGGAATAAGGTACTGGAGAAGAGAAGACATGATAGAAAATAGCAGCAAAATCTAGAGTTTTGAAAAAGAATTTGGAGAGTAAGCGACCGTAGACATAGAGAGGAAAAGACAAAAGTTAGAAATATTCACAAGACAGAAATCAAATGGTTTGGTCATCAGTTAAATGCATTTGGGGTAAACAAAACGAAGCAGGCGAACTCCAGTTTCCTGCCTTGGAAAATCTGGTGGATGGTAGTTTAGGGACATAGAAAAAGAAGTTGATATGGGAAGAATGTTTTGAGTTTGGGATGCTCTGGAATATGTCAGTAAGCATATCCATTAGGAAGTTGGGTACACAGAATGGGAACTTGGGGAGAGGCATCCTGGAGATACAGAGATATAAATATAGAGATACCACCCTGCGACTAAGAATTCAAGTTATAATATTGTATAAGATTGTCCAGGAAGAACAGGTAGAATAGTGGTGGACTGTACTTTGGTAGAAATTGATATTTAAGAGATTGGTGGACAAATCAGACTTTAAAATGTAAAGTAAAAAAAAAAAGTGCCAAAGAAGGAAAGAGTCTAGACAGAATTAAATTTCAAGAAGTAAAGTGTTTTAAAAAAAATATCACCTAGTAGACAGAAGTTCAAGTAGGAGGACAGAGGTGTCTATCTGATAATTAGAAGACTGGATATCATGGATTTCAGAGGTTCCATGGATTGGTGAGAAGTGGAAAGACTAATTCAATGAACTTGAAAACTAGGTACTCAGTTCATTTATTTACTGAACCACTGCAAGCCAATTGCAAAACTGAACAGAGATCAGCAAAAAAAAAAAAAAAAAGAGAAAATTTCTGACTCATATAACATATGAGTCAAAATACATACAAAATTTCTCCAATAAGATGTTGTTGGATCCATTTTAGAAATTAAGAAAAATACACTATAACGTTTCAGATCCCTTAAAAGTATAATCTTAGTGTACCTATTCATTAAATACAGCATACGGTAGGTCAAAGGAGAAAAATCGCAATCACTTTAATTCATTTCAAGAAGACACTAGAAAAATTCATCAATTTTCTCTCATAAAAATTCTGAGTAAATCTGAATGAACTTAGATTTAAAGGAATTTTTCTTTACACAAACGAAGTAATTCAGTCTAAAAGCCCAATAATTCAGTATCATATTTTATAGCAAATATAACCTTTCTAATTTTATAATATGAAATCTCTGAAACAAAGTAATAAGCATTAACATAAAAAAAGGAAAATATAATTCTGCTTTCTGGAGACACTACTACTTTCTCAAATAAAGAAGGCTTAACATTTACTTTCACAGAAGCTTCATTTGTTGCCATCTTGGGGTAAATAAATCTGTTTCCTGGCTAGATCTTAAAGACTGAATATCATAGTCTTCTATTATCATTCCAATTTCATGATCTTTTGGCCATATTAAGTTTGATATCCAGTGGAGGCGGAAAGTAAAAAAAGATGTACTCTTCATAGAAATTTTGTTTTACTTGTATATATAAAACAAGAAAGAATAATTTTCTAGAATAATAATTTTTACATAAAAATAATACACAATTGAGCCAAAGTTTTCTTCTATTTCTCATTGTTTTACTAATTATATCTATAGTAAGATATTTGTGATAATTGTAGGGCAGGTTTTATGCTTATTTTCATAATGCATCCTAAAGTATGTACATTTCATACCAGGTAACTGGAGAATATCATCATGAAAATGCCAATTACTTGGGAATTCTCATTTAATTGACAAAAGTAGTTTGCTCAAGGGAAAATTGACCTAAAAAAATTAATCTCCGTCACCTGAGTTAATTTTCCATTATGCATACTACCTTATTTTAATAGCTCTGAATTGGAAGTATAAAGTGTGTGCATTGGTTGGCTGAGCCTAATCCAGTTCCAACATCCTAGTTCTAAGACAATTCAAGAAAGTCAATATCTGGATTTTTTTCATTTTCTACAATGAGAGTGGTCTCTTTCACTGACCAAGACCCATAAAATGGGAAAAATATCCAAACATAGTAAAGAGTTCTTGATTTAGGGGCAGACAAATGACCAATGTGCTTCAGAGCTGTGGATGACACTAATGTCTCTTTTATATTTCTTGAATATACATTACTATATATAATTATTTTGTATAATTTGATGCTAGATGCTGCTAAAAAAATAATGACAACAAGAGTAACCAAAAATTATTCCACTGAAGTTATCTCCACTGTAAGTTCTGCATTTATTAGCATGATTGTCTTAAAGTTAGGCTTTTAAGTTTTAGTCTAACATAAGAAAACTTCCTCAAAATCTTTATAAAACTTACAGCTAACATTATATTTAACAATGAGAAGTTAGATGCTTTTCCACTAATATTAGGAACAACGCAAGGATGCCCCTCTCGACACTCCTTTTCAGCAATATACTAGCTAATGCAATAAGACAAAAAAAAGAAATAAAATGTATATAGATTGATAAGAAAAGAAATATCCCTGTTCACAGATGACATAATTGTCTACACAGAAAAACCCAGAGTCAACAACAACAACAAAACACAAGAATAGGCGATTACAGTATACAAGATTAATACACAAAAGTCACTTGCAATAGGGTTACAGGATACAAGATTAATACACAAAAGTCACTTGCTTGTCCATGTAACAGTAGTAGACGACTGGAATTCAAAATTAAAACGTGATATAATTTATATTAGCACCAAAAGAGAAATACTTAGGTATAAATCTAACAAAATATGTACAATGTTTATGAAGATGATGAAATCAATGAAAATCAAAATAAATGAAAACATATTTTATGTTCATAGATAGAGACTCAATATTGTTAAAATGTCAGCTTTCTCAACTCGATGTATAGATTCAACACAATCCCTACCAAAGTCTCAGCAAATTATTTTGTAGATTTCAACAGACTGATTCTAGCTTATATAAAAAAGCAAAAGAACCAAAATAACCAATGAAATAGTGAAGAGAACAGTCAGAGGAATATCAGGTAGAATGACACTACCTGACTTCAAGGCATACTTTAAAGCTGTAATAATCAAGACAATATGCTATTAGAAAAATAATAGATTTTGAATGTATTTATTTCAACACTGTATTTTCTGATATGTATTTTAATACTGCCTAAAAATTAAAATTGTTATTTTTCTTACAATTAAAAAAGACAGTCTTCAAATAAAGATTACATAGAATTGTGGTCAATGTGAAAAATATAGGGTTAATGTCTTTTTTTAAAGAAAGAAAAACAAAGCCAAAATCTTCCAAGTTTATATTGAAAACATTTAGAAGTTCACTTATATAGAAATATGTCACATTTTTGTTACAATCACAATGTTATATTCCTTGACAAGTTAATTCTATAAAGTTAGACTTTATAATGCTTTAAGATACAATTTCAAATATGCATTGCTGAACTTGAATTATTCATTGTAGTTTATAAGGTGACATCCCGCCCTGCCTCCCAACAATATTTATTCACAGGTCTATAATCAGTGAATAAAATATTACTTTAATAATCTA
This sequence comes from Pteropus alecto, assembly GCF_000325575.1. NCBI lineage: Eukaryota > Metazoa > Chordata > Mammalia > Chiroptera > Pteropodidae > Pteropus > Pteropus alecto. The sequence continues at coordinate 13,860,573 of NW_006439192.1, read as the reverse complement.
TTTTCATTCTATATCAGTGCACTCTATATCAGCATATTTTAAAATGTCTTTAGATTTCACCAATTATATAAAGCATCACCTACTTTCTATTTCATCTGGTAGACATGAAATATAAATAAATAATGGAACTTTCAATAAGGCATAAATATCTTAAAAAATAGTTCTTTCATGTTTAAAGGCTAGGTTCAAATTTTCTTTTGCCTATTAATTTATAAAAGATAGACACTGAATTTTAGAAAACAATTATATAAAATCATAATTATAGTACCAACTAATTAGGCAGATCTCAAACCTTTTGGTTTTTGTATCTCCTTATACACTTCAAAATTGAGAATCCGAAAGAGATTTTATTTCACTTGTTTCATAATATTTATTATGAGAAATTAAAAGAGAATATTAAAAATTACTCATAAATTCATTTAAAATAATAATAATAAATTCATTTCTTCTTTGTATAAATAAGTACATCTTCCAAAACAAAAATATTTAAAGAGAAGAGTGGTGCTGTTTTCTATTTTGCAAGTCTCCTTGTTGTCTGGCGAAATAAAAGAGACCTGGATTCTTCTCTCTGCTTCTTTGTTCAACCTATTGCAATTTCACACCTCCAATAGCCTGTGGAAAATTCACTGCACAGTCATTCATGTCAGTATGAGAGTGAAAAAGGCAAATAATGTTCTGCTATTTTTACGAATATATTTTTGACTTCACAGACTCCTAAAAAAGTCTCATGGACAGCCAAAATTTCTTAGATAAACTGTGTGAACCACTGAACCACTGAACTAATATTTATTGCATACTCACAATGTGTTAGAAGATGTGCTTACTACTATGAATTACCTTATTTAAACATAAAAATAGAAAAGTGTCTGAGAAATTGAGAGAGGTCTTTGCAAGAACTAAGTACAATGAACATTTCCCCATATTCCAGTGCCCCATTTCTTTTTTCCTATTCAGATACAAACTTTATGAAAAAGCTTTCTCTACTTACTGTCTCACTTCCTACTCTCCTTTGAACCCATTATAGTATGAATTCTACCTTCTACCACCATGAAATTAACACTAAATTTTATGCAAAGTGTAACACTTCCAAACCTCACCGGCAAAGTTACACTGATAATTTTTCTGTGTTATTTAAAAAATATTCACTTGTTACTTAAGCAGATACTTTAAAACTCTGCCATAATGTAACAAGTGGGGCCACAATTTCCATAGTGTAAAATATGAGGCCATGACATTATGAGGTTAAATAAAATACTTTTAGTTAATCTGAACTATAACCAAAAGGAAAAATAATGAGAGTAATACTTACATGTATGTGACTCATATAAGAAAAAAGGAATATGAAAATCAGAAATAAAATGAAACACCAAAGATTATAATCTATTATGTTTTATTCCATCCCAATCTTACTTGTTTTCTTACACTTGCAGGCTTTGCCTGATTACACTCCTAACCAGAAGGTTTTTAATGAGTTTAGATGTATAACATAAATTTTTCATAAAGAAATAGTAATTTCTGAGAGAAACTAATGGGGACATTTGGGAAATGAAATCTGCAACCTCAGATAAAGAGTATATTATCATCGTATGTGTATGAAAAACATAAGCACATAAGGATGGTTTCTTGGAGGTCATAAAGTTTGTCCACAAGACTTTATATATAAATATATATATATATATATATAACTTTATATATGTAAATATATATAAATAACTCTATCACTTAGTAATGACAGAGTTAAAATCCACAACTCTGGGAAACTTATATAAGAAAGTCTTACTTATTAGAAAATGATGTTCCAACCTTTCTCAGATTTATAGGGGATGCAGCATACCAGAAAAGGGGTCATCTTCCTATCTTATAAATATACTAGTGTCCCATACATTCTGAATAGTTTGAATTAAAAGCAAGTTTGGCAGGCTTCCAAAGTTTGCAAATGTCATTTATTTGGTAACTTGCCATATATTTATTTCTCTACTCAATAAATAAAAATTCTAAGATAAGATTGTCATTTTAATGCATCAATGACAACATAAAAATAAAGGAATCCAGGAATCAAGGAGGAAATATTTTTGTTACATTATTTTAAGAGGTCTAATAGGAAAGATATTTTGAATCTTCTGGTCAAATAATTTTTTTTTTTTTGGAAATGAGAAGACTGAAACAAAAATAAAATGCATAAGTTAAAAGAGCAATAGTTATTTAAATGGGTACAAATGTGACTTTTCATGACTATTGATATATGGCTATATGATGATACATTTCAATTTCCTGTAAATATTCTGTGAAATAATTCAGTTCACCTACTGGTTATTACATACTTGACCAGTAACAAGCACCAGTCTATTCAAAGAAAAATTTACATTCTAATTCCATAACCAATGATATTATATGATGCATTGTTATCTATAATTAACAGGTGTTTTTGAATTTACTGTCAGAGCATCTCCTTGGATACCTCAATTCTGAGAATTCATGACATCAACTTTCACTGTGTATAGATAATGCCTCACTTAGTAATGACAGAGTTTAGTCAGTGGAAATTAAATTTTTGGCATGATAGAGAATTGCTAGGTCAGTTTGGCACCACTGAAAGTTTTTACACAAACAAAGTTTATAGGGCATTGGAGACAGCAGTAATGACCTTAATAAATATTTAATATCTTGGCCTCTGAGATTAGTCATACCATGAGCACATTTCCATGGGGACAAATGAAGTTGTTGACCCAGATAATTTAGCCAAAATGGTGTACTACTTCACTAGTATTGGTTCTGCTTCACAAATATTGGTTGACCTGATATACAGCATGTTATATTGTCCAATTCAGGCCTTAACTAACCAAACGATGAAATACCTATTTGCCTAATTCATATCTGCCCTCCTGAACAACATGCCCCAAACAAAATCCAAATAATCCCAGATAAAGAATAATCCAAATTTCTTTATTCGGATCATCCATTGTTGGTGCATGAATTCTTTTGGAAAATTTAGATCATTTGTATACCTCCATGTTCTACTTTTCTTTAGCTATAGAGTTTAAGTGTGAGTGAAAATTTAATATGAAGACATATGAAATATATTTTATTAAAATGCACACTTAGAATTTTAACATTACTTATTTTTCTTCTGTGAGGATATGATTGATATTCATAACTCAAAAGTCAGAAGCATATTGACACGTTTTATATTAAAAATAATTGTGATTGGTTTACAACTCTTGGTAAAGAATGGGGAACAGATATTTAATCATAACATCAAATCGTTGTGAAATATATAGAGAACCAGTAAAAGAAGCCAAATAATGCATTTACCGAAGATAGTGATTTGTCATTCTTTTTTTCTGCCAAAGTTTTAAAATTAATAGCAATGAATTTGAATTCAGATTTGTATTACTTTCATTCTCTGCTCTAGGAATTGCTGAAAAAATAGTGAGTAATAATTCATGATTCAAAGATTGAAAAATACATTTCTGGATACTCTGTTGTATATTTACATTATTACCAGAAAAAAGAATATATTTCACTCTAGTACATAATACAAACCTACTTAGAACTCTCATGTTTTGTTCACTATGTGGAATGTTTAATGATGGTATAAAGCTGTGTTTTCACTATGCCTGGGTGAAATTCCACAGGAATATTAATCTACTCATACACAGTGTCCCTCTTACTTCATCTTAACTCACAGCTATTAAGTCATGTCTATTGTATCCATTGCATCCATGCCAAATGTGTAACATCGGTCATAACTGAATTACCCACATAAAACACATCTGATGAATCAGGTGTTACTGTACACTGAAAAAGTATCAGGACCAATGACAGAGCTATAAAAATGAGATGAATAGGGTGACAGGCTGCTAACTTTCTCTAATTGAAACTTTTTTTTCTTTTACACTTTCTTCTTTTACATCTTCTCTCTATTTTACACCTTTCTTTTATATAGACTTCAACACCACGATACTGTGACCCCATTAATTCTTTGAAAACGTTAATAAGCCAGACCTTATACCTAGAGCCAAACTTCTCAGTCTGCACATCAAACACCTATATGATTAGAATAGCATAGACTTTTTATACCTGAGGGCAATTGAACAATAAAATGTAAAAAACAATCAAATGAGTTTTATGACCAGACTGGTGGTTTCACAGTGCGAGAATATGAGCACTGGGAAAGCAAAGTTTGATTTCCTATTCTTAAGAGAAAATGTCTGGTTGGTGGTCCAGAATTCACTTCATGAATTAATTTAGGTAGATGCTTTTTCTTTCAGTATCCAAAATGTTTAATATATACATTGGAATGGATGACTATTTGTTCTATCTGCCGAATGGCCAATGTAATGATAACCATGTGTGTTTGCTTTCTGCACATCAACATAGTTATCAGCTGGGTGACTATCAGTATTGCCATCCTATTCTAAAAACTAATAGCTACTTGCTAGTTGAAGCCTTCTTTTTCAAAATTTAAATCCCCATTCAAATTTAACCATCAGTTGGGCAAAAACCAAATTTAACTCATAAAATAAAAGATATTTGTCTAAAACCCCTGGCATTCCTCCTCTTAATTTGCTTCCTCTAGTATGTGCCAGTACCTTGGACACTGACCACAATCACAGGACTGGCCGTTAGAATTCACAAAAACTTCAAAAGAAAACATCAATTCCATTTACAGAAACAAATGTGGGGAAGTCAGGACAAGGCAATGACTAGTTCTGCTCTAATAGATTGAGAGAAAGATTAGCATTTCCAAAATTAAAAGTGTAGATCAATCATTTCAGTATTAACTGCTGTTTCCAGAAGCTAAATATGCAAGAGCTTATGTACACATTTGTGCATATATTAACTTTAAGAAAACTTTTAATTGCAGTATAACATACATATTGAAAAATGCATGAATCACAACTCATATAGCATGAAGAATTACAGCTAAAATGCACCCATATAGTCTGGTCAAGAAACAAAACCTTACCATCACTCCAGAAACTGCCTGTGTGCCTTTCACGGTCACCAATGTCCTAAAGGTAAACATAATTCTAGACCATAGATCAGTTAGTCTTATGCATGTATTATTTCCAAATCAAGAGTACTTGGTGGGGAGTCCATTTTATTTAATGTTGATATATGTTAACTAGTGTTAACTAGTGTAAGTTCGACTAGTCTGACTAGTGGAGAAATTGATAGATATCTTAATTAAATAGAGTTTAGAAAAGTATTTTAACAAAAAGTATTTTAACAAAAAGTATTTTAACTTATGATTCCATGGATGTGTAATGTATATTAAAACACATTTTTTAAACATAATTGCAAAAAAATATGCCCATCTTTCTTCCAGCCAATGTTCCAGATATTAGTAGTGTGCATATTGAATTAAGAACTAGTGCTAGAACTAGTGCTAGAAAGTCAGACGTGACTTCAGCTGTTGACTGTCACTTGCTAAGTGTTTGATTTTGAACAAATAAATCTCCCCAATCCTTATATTCTTCTTTTATAATAGAGATTATAATAGAACTTAATTCATAACATTTTATAGAAATTAAATAATGTAAAAAATAATTAGCTCTGATCCTGGCATATAGGAAGTTCTCGATAAATTATAAATATAATCCATATAAATATAAATATAATCTATATCCTTTGATTGGGGTGTGTCATTTTTAGGAAGCCATCCTAATAATATAATATAAAATACAAGAAAGCTTTACGCACAAAATGTTTATGGTAATAATATTTGTAATAAGAAAAAAATCTATTGGATTTATTCAGGATTAAAAAGAAAATGACCTAGAAAAACACATCCTAAATTTGGAAAATAATTTATAAAAATATTGCCAGAATAAATGGTTTGGATAGGATTTTGTTACTCCCTATGGCATTGTAACATTTAGCAAACAATAAAGGATACATCTTTTTCCGATCAGCACTCATAGTCCTGACTTAATTGTTTGCTATTTTTTTAAAAACACATTGAAATAAATAAAAGTCACTATTCTTTTTAAATGGTTGAGACCATTGGTCTTTTGGACAAAAACTTTAAGCAACGTGAATGACATGTGAAGTATTAAGGATGTTAATTTAATCTTGATCTTGGTAGTTCTATCATTTTCACAAGTATGAAGAGCAGGTTCAGAACCAGTAAAAGTAATTTGCTTTTAATAAGAAATAATATTACCAAAGATCTTTAGATGATTATCTTAAGAATTTTGTTAACTCTACTTTTGCCCACAGTCAGAAACAGTAATGTGCACACATGCACACGCACACACACACACACACATGTGCACACACGCAAATGAATGAAATGGAATGCAAAGTTTAAATAGCAGTTTTTTAATTAAATGAGCACACGTGTTAATATAGCATAATCATAGTTTTATTATATTTTAATTATATAACTAAATAGTTTTGATATTCTTTGACATACTCAGTTTAAAAATAATAATATAATAATAATAATAATAATAATAATAATATGGGTCCAAGAAACAGGAAAAAAGGGAAGGGGTAGAAGAAAAATTTTAGTTGTGATGAAGAGATGCGTAGTAAGACCTTTCAATTTTTAATTTATAAGTAAGCATTAGAGGAGTTTCTGTTGTTATAAGGATGCTTGTAATTGATCTTAGAGAATTTGATGTTGATTTCTATAATAATAATAATAATAATAATAATAATATGGGTCCAAGAAACAGGAAAAAAGGGAAGGGGTAGAAGAAAAATTTTAGTTGTGATGAAGAGATGCGTAGTAAGACCTTTCAATTTTTAATTTATAAGTAAGCATTAGAGGAGTTTCTGTTGTTATAAGGATGCTTGTAATTGATCTTAGAGAATTTGATGTTGATTTCTAACTTTGTGTTCATTTTTACAAAACAATGTAACACAAACCTTTCAGTTGGCTCACATTTTTTATGTGTGTGAAAGATTATAATATTTTTAGATTTTCCTTTATGATCCTTCACACTGTTTCATCTCTTTTAAAAACCTGACATTCCTGTAATTTAATAGACTGTGGTTTGAATGTTATCAAACTAGGCTCTGAGAATTATACATAATAATTCCTTAGTTTTCCAAACACAAAATCAAAATATTTATAATTAAAATTGGAGAAAACTATGATTTTTGTTTTTGCCAGTGATTCATTCATTCTTCAAGCAAACACTGAATGACCATCATATAAAACAAATTCCAGGGCTAGATGAATTGATAAGAGCTAAGAAAATTGACATTCTATCTTGGCTAGCTGAGCCTGGGGCTGCTTTTATATAGAATACATAAAACCACTGTTTAATGATTTAATGAGGCAGAACCTAAATTACTGTCTAGATGTTAAGGTCTGCCTTCACAGTTGACTAAAAGGCCATCTGGAGGTCAATCCAGCTATTTAGGTTGTATTAATGAGCAACTTAGATACAATTCATTGTTTAGCCACTGTATGTTATGATAAAAATTAAAAATAAAAATCTCAAAGATTGACTTAAAGTTATATGTTAGTTTCTTAGGGAAATACTCTTAACTATTTCTAATAGCCTTGGAGCATTGCTATCACTTTTGTCTTTTATAATGCATAATTTCCCTTTCCCTTACTCCAAGATCCTTAAAACTAAAATATAGTATATTCTTAGAAAATTTATTTATATGAATTTTTAAAATAATATTTATAGTAAATATATCTACTAAGATTTTTCTTACATCAACAATAACAAAATAATATAATGCCAGACCACTTTTTTAAACAAAAAAGAAAACAGTACTGTTAATTTGATAAACATAGTCACATATTTCAAAGACTTATGTCATTTTAATCAGATAAATTGTACTTAAAGGTGATATCTAGATATCCTCCACTATTTAACAATGTAGAGACAATTTTTAAAGATTGTCATGTTAGTAGATAATTCAAGGGAGAACGGATAAGATGATTGGAAATGATATAGAGAAACAGACTTAGGAGAATCAGCCAACTAGGTTGGCTATATAAATTCTCAGGTTTTCTGTAAAAAACTGATATTCTGTGTATCTAATAATTCAAAGCAATATATATGTACATATATTTTTCAAAGCATATAAAAAGTGTATAAACCATATAAAAAAATCAAATGATCAAAATATCTTGTTAAAGATTTAGAATCCTTAACATGGAGAAGAGATTTTTCTGTCAAGAAACAAAGTCAACCTTTGCATAATTTGAGGAAAGTGGCAATAATATCATGTCAAAGTTTTAAAAAATGTATAGCAATTATGAATATTAGAACAACTTTTTTCCTGTTAATGATTCTATTATTACAGTCACAAGTTAGACATCTATGGTAAATTGATAATGCAGCTAAATACAAATTTGACATTAGTTAATTATATAAGTGTGGCAAGTTTTAAAATATTAACACTAAGTATCATGCATTTCCCATGCACTGCATCTGAACCTCCAAATTAAACAGCTCAATCTGTCCTTATCCTCACTGGATTTCAGTATATGCCTCAGTTAGGTCTGAGCGTGAGCTGTTGTGCTGTTTTGCAGATTCATATTTTCAAAAGCGACAGTGTTGAACTCAGGCATTCCATAGAACATGGTGGCAACACCGGACTTTGCTTGGTTTAGGTAAAAATACAATTAGTGACTACAATTTGTGTGAGCCACCTGATCCTCCAGGACTTGAGCTAGTGCTAAGGGTATTTTTGATATCCCTGCATGAAGCCAGAAGGCAGTTTTTGTAGCTATGTTTTCCCCCAGAGGAAAAGTCTAGAACTGAGATGCACAGGCATCCAACATACTGTTGGTGATAGAGAACCAAGGTGGGATTCGTAATAACTTTTTTATCAAAGGTATTAACAGTTGTTAATTAATCCAAGGGTTGTAATAATCCTTATACACATCAAGTAGAAATTTAGATCACATGTGTTTAATTTTTGTTTATGTAGATATTTCAAGGTTCTGATGCCAGTTAATCTTATCTAATAACCTAAAAACTATTAACAGTGATATCTCTAAAGAGTGGCATGTATTTGGGAAAGATGGAGAAAGGGGATAACTTTTTACTCTATGTACTGTTTTACATGGTAACTTCTTATTTTAAAATGCAAGATCGAATACTTGAAAGAATTTGAGTAATAAACATGCCAGTCATTGAACCTTTTGGAGTTTAGATATCTTTTCCCATTTTTTTAATTGTAATTTCTGATCTTTTCAGTTGTATGTGGATACAACTGTCTCACTTTCTGTCTATAGAGATCATGATATAGTTGTGAGTATCACCTTCTGTCTGTAAATACCACCATTGATATTAATCTAGTAATGAGGTGGAATGTTTTACATGGTTCCTTTTTCCTCTCAGATTTCTAACTGCTATATCCAACACTATTTCTTTTTAGTTAAAACCATGAATTATATGTAAAAAATTAATATGTGATGACAATCATATACACATTTACATGGCATTAAATAAATGGCTTAAGAGAAATTACAGGCCGAAAAGCAAGAATGAGAGACAGAATTCACTGTCAGATAATACAAAGTGAGGAACCAGAGGCTGAAAAGTCCATTCTTTGTTGACAATTATTCATCTATTGGCTGGATAATTATAGAATATGTAACTTTCTAAATAGTTAAATATTTGTGGTTGATAGGGGTAAAGAGAGAGGGGTAAAGATAGGGGTAAAAACTCGTGCCTGGAGTTTGGTAAGAGCAACATTTGAAGTTGAAACACTCAATTTTATCTCTTAAGAATGAAAATTAGAAGGAAGCATGGGCCTTCTCCAGGGTGTGCTTTACTGTGATCAGGGATAGATTTGCCCACAAAGAATTAATAATATTCACTAAAGAAAGGGCACATGGGACAGCACTGAACATTCAGAAGCTGATTGGGAGAACTTGGTTGCAGAACCAAGTCTGCCATTACCTAGCTATATAGTGTTGGGCTACCTCAAGCCTCAGTTTCCCTATCTGTAGAAGGAGGTGCTTGGTCACTATGCTCTATAAAAATCACCCACCTCTAAGAGGTTATTGTTATAAAGTTCTGTGACATATATGTGAATCATAAGTGATTAGTGCTTATCTTTGGATTGCTGCCTCCTCCAATATCAGGGCGAAATTGAAATATTTATTTTCTGATCTTCCCTCTTTTCAATTCTGTACCTGTTTACTCCATTTTAGTAACTACACTCCAGCTGTAACACCACTGCTTTGTGCCTACTGGGAGAATAACACACAATGAGGAACAATTGGACAAATGAGTCACCCTTCTCATGTTGCACTGATTCTTCCAAAGAAGATCAGGCAGAATGACAATGCATAACACCAAGAAGTGAGTGGTCAGTGCAAAAATTCTGGCATCAGAGACAGATGGTTGGGAGATGTTTTTGAGAGGGAACCTCCCAAAAGAACAGTCCACTACCATAGATCTCTTTGCCCCTGTTTCGTCTATTATTTCAGAGGCTGAATCATAATGTCCTCTATGGTTTAGCAATATTCATATAGTCATAATAATGTAAAACTTTTTTCACAATTAAGGTTTTTGGGGTTGCTTATTAATGCACCAAACCCTGATGTGTTCTGACTGATCTAGCAAACAATATTGTATAGCGTCTATTTATTCTGAATTGTCAATGTGAATATTTTTAAGAAAGCAGATAAAAGATTCTTATCCTTTAGGAAATAATCTGCTATAATTTTGTTAGAGTGAGAGTAGGTAAATGTTTATATCTAAATGTTTAATAGAATGACCAAAAGACAGACATTGATGAATTACTACTATATTAGTAATTTAATGTTGAATATTTCCTTATATATTACTATAAGATTATAATATTACTTCCTTGTCTTCTTGCTATTTAATAGTATTGGCATTTGTAAATAAATAATAAAAATAGATTTTTCAAATGAAACTGTCAAACATATAGTCACTAGCCTTTAATGAGCAGAATGTTAAGAATTATCTTAGAAATAACAATTATGAAGGAAATAAAAATTGAAGAAAGTAATGTAGATATCTTGGATAACATCATCACTAAAACTCATAAAATAGAAAACCCTGTAGAATTTATCATTTTCAAGTAACAACATTAGTTGTAATTTTAATATGATCGTGAGAGGAAGCAAGCAAAATGTTTACCTACCCTACCATCTTTCATGTTATGTGTTTCCTAGTATAAGTTTATGAAGGGAATAAGTAGCATGGGAAAAAGAGAGACCCAAATCTCTTAGGCAAGACCAGCATCTCGAGGATCAGCAAGGAGGCTATTGCAATGGTTCAAGTCAGATTAGGATGGTTTGGATAATAAACACGGCAGTGTCAATGGGGACTAGGCACAGATATTAGGTATATTCAGGGCATAGATCTGATAATTCACTGACTGTAAGAGCAGGAGGAGAACTCCAGAATCAGATTAGGATCATGGTATGGGCAACTGAAATTCAGTATTCAAAAGCAAAAGAGCTAACCAGAAGAATCGAGTATTTTAAATAGTTTAGATTCTGAAGCCACTTGGTGTTATATCCACCACTGACCCCTCCTTTCTCATCATTCCATCTCTTTCTAATTGGGGTTCACTTTGGAAAGTCCATATGTATGCATGGCCTTAAAGATCACACTTCCCACAAGGGCTAATAAAATACTATGTGATTTGAATCTTTGTTCCTTAATTTTTCTTTGTGATCTATAAAATATTTCCTTACTATGGGAGTCTGTATTTGATATAAAACAAAATATTAGAATTATATGTGAAAATGGTATTGTACATATGTAGAAAACTACTATAAAGAAATCATAGTACTTTGGGAGTTGAAGGATGGAATGTGAGAGACTTCAGAAGGTTTTCTCTCACAAATTCGTAAGTGTCCTCAAGTGGACATTCTCCACTTGAGATTTCAATGGCTCTGTCTGTCTTCAGAGTTGCCTTCATTTCTACCCAACAGTCACTTTATAGAATGATTTCTTTGTCATGTGGAAAGTTTATTTTATCCCACTCAAAGACAAATGGGCAATGACATCTCTTCCCAAATGGAAGTGTATAAGCTCAGTGTGAACAGCTGTTGGAACAATTGCGGGTGAAATTTTTGCTCTATAGAAAACAACCTTGATGAGCATACATGGTCACATTGCGTTCAGGACTAATGCCCATCTGTTGGGCTGGCTGAGTGCCTGGTTGCTCGTCGGTCAGATTTTGGAACACATAATGCCTCAGTCAGCAAGTTTCGGTTCCTCTCCTGCTGCAGCACTGCCCCCTGGATGTTATATGCTCTTCTAGCATGGATCAGCTGCAAATGGTCGCATCAGATTTAAATCTCTCTTTTTATTAGCTCATCCCCTCCCCCGCAAAAAATCAAAATTTCATAGAATGTGTATATTAAAGGCCAGAGTTTATTAAGTCTGTTATTGACCTGTATTTTTCTGTTTATTCTATTCCCTCCAAAGATGAGAGGGTCAGCATAGCATGTTACGATCACATATATCACATGTGATGACTACATGTTGATGTTTATTTGATTTTCATAAAGAATAGTTTCCTTACAGATTCCCTTCTGCACAAGGAAAATCAAATAAAATACAGTATTTAATTTAAAAAAATGTTTTACTATTGTTTATTTTTGGTTTCCTTGTTCTCTAATTTCTTTTTCTTCCTTTTCAGCCTTTTTGGACTCTCTGCTTTATACTTTTCATAACATTATGATTCAAGTTTACTTATTCTCCTCCATTATACTGGATTCAACCATTCTTTGTAAGTTTCTGACCTTTTTCAGTTTCCTCTCAAGTCAAAATCTCTCCAAACAGTGTATTTCTCTAATATTTCTCTAATTATTTCCTTTTTTCCTAATTCAGCCTCCCAGTTTGCCTTGTTATTGATCCCTGTTCATCATTCAGAAATTTGAATTCTTCACATTCTATGCCCTTTAGTGAGCAGTCTCTTTTTAGTCGATCACTTTCTACTAACTCCTAGAAGAATTGTGGTACATTATCTTATAATTATTTTTTTTTATGAGACCAAAATTACATTTTTATTTATTTATTTATTTTTATTTATTTTTTATTTTTCATTTACAGTGACATTGGTTAACAAAATCCAATAAGTGTGCAGCTGAAACTTATTGGACTGTGTGTTCACCTCCTATAGTTAGATTTCTTTCTGTCACCACATATACGACCACCTTTACTCCATCTACTTCATCCCTGCCCCCTCCTCCCTACTCTCTGGTAACCACTAGTCTATTATCTACATCCATGAGTCTCTGTTTGTCCTGTTCATTTGTTGCTTTTAGGTTTATGTTCCACATAAAGCGATATTGTGTGGTTTTCAACTTTTTCTATCCAGCTTATTTCGCTTAGCGTGATTATCTCAAGGTCCATCCAAATTGTCACAAATGGCAGTATTTCATCTCTTCTTAAGGCTGAGTAATATTCCAATGTATATTACATTGTTTCCAAGATTCTTTCACCAATCCTTTCTCCT
>NW_006439192.1:13846080-13846938 GCF_000325575.1 Pteropus alecto | reverse complement strand
TATTATTACTTGTCCTGTTGATTATAGTTATTCTAACAGGTGTGAGATGGTATCTCATTGTGTTTTTTGCATTTCCCTGATAGCTAGCGATGTTGAGCATCTTTTCATATATTTGTTGGCCATTTGTATGTCCTCTAGGAAGAGGTGTCTGTTCAGGTCCTCTGCCCATTTTTTGATTGGATCGTTTGTTTTTTGTTGTTGCTATTGAGTTGTATGAGTTCTTTGTATATTTTGGATATTAGGCCCTTATCAGAGGCATTGCTTGCAAATATATTTTCAATTTGGATGGTTGTCTCTTTAATTCTTTTTTTCCACTCTTTTATTTAGCTGTTTTCTTTTTGACATTCAGACAGCAGAGAGAATAGGGCTCAAAGGGAATATAACTCTAAACAAGTAAAATTCTTTGCAGGATGTAGAAAAACATTAATGTCCTTTTCATAAACCTGTTCATCTGACAGGTTAGTCTATGTAAATCACTGTCATCTGGGGACTCTGAACAATTACAGTAACCTCAGACCAGAGATGCTTAGGTTGAAAAGATTTATAACATGTAAGATGAAGTGTGACCATCGAGTGAACTTAACATTCATTACTGTTCTTCTTCCCTTCTTTCTAGCTGTGTGTCTTCTTTCTCTTTCAGCCCACAACCCCGATGCAAGATCAAGAGAGGGGAGAGTATTCTGGGAGACATGGAATGTAAATATGAAACAAATAACATCGCCTCTCTACCTTGTCTAGGCACCAGGTATTTAATCACCCTGGCTCCATAGAAATTCATGTAGATTGTATGATTGTGTTTTGGTTGTTGATTTTTAATCAAAGAAGTAGAAAATACTTAATATACTATATTTGTTAATT
>NW_006439192.1:13825486-13845993 GCF_000325575.1 Pteropus alecto | reverse complement strand
AAAATGCAATTAAAGTAATATTCCTGTTTAATCAACATGTTAGCTTTAATAAATCCCTTAATCACCAAATATTGAAAACGTTATTATATTTAGAAATAATTAAGCCATACTAAGAATAAAAATATTTAATTTAAAAAATGAATTATTTTTTATTGATGTATACTTGACATATAACATTGGGTAAGTTTAAGATGTATGATATATTGATCTGATACATTTATATATTACAAAATGATTACCACCATACCTTTAGCTAATATCTTCATCAGGTCACATAATTATCATTTCTTTTTTGTAGTGAGAACAATTAAGATCCACTCTATCAGGAAATTTGAAGTATGTAATATAGATTGTTGAGTATAATTATAATGCTGGGCATTAGATCTCAGAACTTTTTTATCTTCTCGTTGCAACTGTGAACCTTTTCATTACATCTCCCCAATGCCCCCACTTTCCCCAGCCTTGGTAATCATCATTCTACTCTCTGTTTCTAAAAGTTCAACTGTTCTAGATTTCACATAGAAGGGCTATCACACAGTATTTGTCTTTGTCTGGCTTATCTCATTAAGAATAATTCCATCAAGGTCTATCCATGTTTCTGTCAAAGGCAGGCTGTCTTTCTTTCTCATGGCTGAATATTTCATTGTGTGTATATACCACATGATCTTTATCCATTCATCCAGTGTTTCCATATCTTGGTTATAGTAAATAATGCCATATAATGTAAATAAATATATAGTAAATAATGCAGTGAAGATGAGGGTGGAGCTATCTCTTTGATAGCTCATTTTAATTTTCTTTAGTTATATACCCAGATTGCTGAATCATATGGAAATTGAATTAAAAATTATAATATTTTTGAGGGTAACTATTGATGTTAGTCTCAGAATAACACAGTGGGGTAGGTTGCTATTTAAAATACCATTTTGAAGAAAATTGAAGCTCTGGAATTTAAGTGTCTTGTTTACAGCTAATAAGTGGCCGAGCTGAATTGAGAAAGGGGTCTTGATATTTCAGCCACATAACTTCTATATCTAGCTGCTTTGGTAAGATAAGGGGATTGAAAAAAAATTAGTTTTGGTCATTTGGGGTACAGAAAAACTTTGTGCAAATGTGAATATTAAAATTCAATTTAAATGATTGTCATTAAAAGGTGGAAAGGCCCCTTGATTACACTCTGCAAAGCGTTGACTGCTTTAATACTGAACTTGGGAATTGCTCCAGAGATTGTTCTTCCCATCGCAAATGCTCTTTCTGCACAAACATGCCACGTTATTTCTTCTATTAGCATTTTGCGTATTTCAGCAAAGTCAGTTGTAAAAGCTATTTTCATAATATTTATAATTGTAGTATAAAATGTAATATATAATCTCTGCAGAGATCTAATGATTTAAATTATTATATCACTATAAGCTTCAAATTAAGTGAAACTTTTAAAACAGTATTTTTAAAATTTATGACTCTCATCTCTTCAAATTTAA
Organism: Pteropus alecto; assembly: GCF_000325575.1. Classification (NCBI taxonomy): domain Eukaryota; kingdom Metazoa; phylum Chordata; class Mammalia; order Chiroptera; family Pteropodidae; genus Pteropus; species Pteropus alecto. Next base: position 13,844,512 of record NW_006439192.1, on the reverse strand, counting down.
AATATTTATACAGTATTTTCTGTTCATTTGATATGATAGAAAAAGAAATTATTTGGTGTGCTTTAACATATACTAAACAAAATATGGCTATATTCATATTTTCAGGCTAGAAAGTGTTGGACAGTAGCTTGTAAAAAGAACAAAATTATTTTGAAAGAAGATCACTTTGAGAAGGTGAGGACATAAAGAAGTCCATCAGGAAAAGGTGAGTGAGAGATTATATCGTCGTTACGTAGATGACAAGGGCTAGAAGTTGACAATGTGAAGATGAGAAGTAAGATCAAGGCAAGGGGCAACATCATTTATTTGGAATGTAAAATTGGAAGCTGTCTAAACAACTAATAGATAAATCAACATAAAAACATTCTTTTCCCAAATATAAAAGTTAAATCAAAGGGATTTTATGAGAAGAAATTTAATGGTTCTTCCAGATAATAAAACTTTCTGTTAAATTTCACTTCATTTAGTTTAGCCTAATTATGTAATGAGGAATGCAAGTTATGCTCTCATTTTGAATTTTCTGAAAACACAAAGTTGTGGATGTGTTAAAAAATAAACTATCAAAAAGCATTATATCAGTGTTCAATATACATTAAATCAGCTTATTGCCTTAAAAGGCAGTCAGTAAAACAATTTTCATTGTTCTTGTATTTTTTATATGACTGAAGTTAGGTTTTTGAGACTATATATACACACACACTCATATCAGGTTTTTAGACACAGCCCATTTTTAAAAATTAATAAAATAATTGTTTTCATAAAAAATAAGTAGGTCGATAAATATTTGATGTTTAACCTTTTAAGTAAAATTCAGCACTAGTTGTTAGGTTTTCCACTTCCAAGAAAAGGAAGGAAAAAAAACACCCAGAGAAGAATTCTTCCAATATCTCTAAGAGGGAGTAAAATATTGTGCTGAAACTATGCATAAGTTTACTAAGTTCAAAATTCATTTGTAAAATGTATCAGCATCCGTACTAATACTGTAGCGATCGCCTGCCTCAGTCACCAAGCCATTTGTGATCATCTCAGAGGCACTTCGGGATGTCCATGGACTTTTGACTGTATTTATCTGTAATAAAAATTAAGTCTGCAGGGAATGAATGAATCACTCATCTATGCTTCTTAACAATTGTTATAACAACGTATTTCTTCCTATTAGATTTATCTTAGGCCTTGTTTACTTGTTTTATTGCTGTAAGCAGGAAAGATTGGTAGAAGCCAATAGCTCTTGCAAGCCTGGATAATAGTTGCAAATTGCTGGAGGAAACTATTTTAAGCCAAGCTTGGCCTGCTTCATCAAATATGTAGTAAATGAGTCCAATTAAATTATTCATGTTGTCCCTTCCACACAGGTCTCATATTTAAAGTAGCAGTGTGGCACCAAGGGAAATGTGTGGGCTTTGGACTTAAGAAATCCTGAGCTTAAAGTAGGCAAATTAGCGTTTATCAGACTCAGTGTTTTCAACTGTTAAATGGGGAGACAAATACCTTGTTCATGGCTCGTTTTAAATGAGATTCTGGATATACAGTGCTTAACACACCAACTGTGCTTAAAAACTAGTAGTGAACTTTATTACCTTTTTAATCTGGATGAGATAAAGAGAGGCTTGATTTTTTGGTTGTATATCTCTGTCTGTCTTTGCAATTTTGAAGGCTAAGCATCTTCATAAAATGCTAACTGTCTCTAAAACTTAAGCCATAAAATGTAGATTTATTTTGTGTAGGATTCCTTTAGGTAGTCAAGTATGAAAGTGAAAAGTGCTTTGATGGCCTTTTCCCATTTAATTCTACGCAATAACTAGGTCCTGCGGGTCGGGACAAAAATGTAGATTTATTTTGTGTAAGATTCCTTTAGGTAGTCAAGTATGAAAGTGAAAAGAGCTTTGATGGCCTTTTCCCATTTAATTACTTGGACACAGAAACCAAAAACATTTACAAGCATTTTATGTTAATGACCACAGTTTCAAAATACCCTAGAACCACAATAAATAACCTATGATGTCCATAACTATTTGTGACTCATTGTTCATAACCAAAGACTACTCTAACGTTTATATATCTGTGCAAAAAGAAAAAAAAAAAAGCTGCAGTAGTAGGTATGTTTTAAACTAATCAGAGCAAGGCCATTCAAGCTTATGACCCAAAATATGTCGGTTGACTCAGTTCTCAGCAAAGGCTGCCATTCTATTACGGAGAAACCAGCCAATTACTGCACATTAATTAAGTGTAAAATTTGAACTATCTCTCTTTAATATCTGGATCTTGACACTGCAAGTGATATTAGTTGAATTATTATTTTTATATGCTTTGGCAACTTAATATATTTAGGGGTGGCAAAAATATTTCTGGACTGTCTTTTATTCTGATAGACACCATCATATAATTGCATTCAGTAGTTTATGAACCATAATCACTTGACTTTTTAACCTTTAGATCACCCTTGCAGTGTAAGTGTCCATGAGGAGAAAATGCATCTTAGGCTTTCGGGGGGCTGGAGAATGCACGACCTCCAGTAGAACCCTCCATGGATACAGGAGAGGACAGCTCTTCAGGAGGAGCAGGGAATTACATTCCAGTGAGATGGCTTTAAGCTTTTACTTCTTAAATTTATGCGAGCCTTTGGATTCTTTATTTAAAAACAAAAAACAACTCTGAGAAGGCTAACACTTTAATCCATCATCAAACCACAAATGGAGTCAACATTTGAGCATAGGCTGATCAGGAATATGCACTGCCAGAAAGACTGGGTGGGGCATTACTGAAGAAAAGTGAGAGTGAGCCAAAAGTCACCTGCTTACCTTCTAAGTTTGTTTTGGTTCAAATTTGTTCCAGTTCTCCCTGAGAGATAATAGAAAAGGAAATTTCAGTTGAATGAAAATAATGTCAACATTGTGATATAAAAACTATGACTAATTTTACATATATCTTGAATGTCGAAAAGAATCATTAACATGTAAAGGTGTTTGTATATTAGCCAATCTAAATTTTAAAGTCCTTGCAATAAATCTCAACTATACGATAATAGTAACCTATATCTCACAGTAGTGTCTCTGGAAAAGTGGGAAACATTTTAAATTAAAAACAATGAACTATGCCCGCTGCCCATCTGATAACGACAAGTTGAAATTACAGGCTGATGTCAGGGAACAAAAGATACGAATATTAATGTTATAGAAGTATAAAACAAATGCCAGTGTAAGGCACACAATATCGTGATGACAGGACACTGCTGGCTTGTATTAGAAGGAAGGAAGTGAGGCCTGGAGAAGTTGTCTGAGATTGTGGTGTAAAGCTTAGATTTTTACAGGACACATGCTTCCTTGCCCTTGAATACGGAGGAAGTTGCCATGGCTACAAGCCAGTGTACAGGCAATTTATAAAATAAAATATGATCTTCAATTAGCATCATGGCCATAATAGAATTTCAAAATGATAAACTAAGTTTACAGGCATTTTGGAAGGTTCACATATATTAATGCATTGGAAATGTGCCTTAATTATATCTCTAAATTGTGCAGGCAAAGGATGAAGCTGAGATAATTAGGATGAGGCGATCTAGAAGAACCTACTCCCAAAGTAGAAACCACTGAACTCTAGCGTCTACTGAAGCACCAGTCCCCAAATGTTGATATAAGCCCATCTACCTGCTAATAATTATCTAGAGTGCTTATAAATTATAAATTCTTATGTAGTGAATCTAATAAGAGATCAAGTAATCTACTCCTTAAAAAGTTCATCAGGAGGTTGATACATAGAAGGATCAGAACCACTGAACTGGTCTTTCCAGAAATGACTGGCCAGCATCAGCTTCATTTGCGGTTGGGTCTCGTTATTCTCTAGCAAGTTTTCCAGACTTAATGGCAAGCGACTTGTCCCTTCAACCTGGGAACTGGAACACAGAGGGGACTGTGAAGCACGTATCTGAATACCATCTAAAATTTTCCCCAGTGCCTCATTAATTAAAAACAGCAAAGAACATCTCCATGATCCAGTATCTTCCATTTCCTGGTATCCAAAAGAGTAGGAAAATCAAGTCTGTGGTTGCCAGTTTTTGTAAATTGTTCACATAGTTGCAGGCTCTCTGCTCTTACTTATTACTTATAATTGCATAAAATTCACTGGTTGTGAAAAGAAGGAAAAAAAGGAAGAGATTTATTTTCGAAGATGATCCAGGGTTTAGTTAGAGTGCAATGATGATAATGAATAAAAGAAGAGCCTAGAATTCTTTGTTCTTGGCAATAAAATATGATACTGTAATGGTGTTTCCTTTCAGTGCCCTGTGTGACTAAAGAAACAGGGGTGTGACATCCACTCTGCAAGTTGTCTCATGTTGGTAACTCTTAACTGGCTGATTTGATTTAACAAACATGCATGTTCCATTTAACTGTGAGTATTCCCCACATATTATTCAAACCTGATTTTATTCTTATTTCTTTTTTCAAAGATTTGAGTTTTATCATATTTAAGAAATCACTTATTTAGAAACATACTACATGACTAACGTCAACGTGGCCAGGGTAAATATGTTAAGTATTAGTATTAGTATTAAATATAGTATTAGTTATTACTGTCAGAGTAAGAGTAATCGGTTAACAACATTATTAGACTGTGTTTGAGATAAGGATGTGTTGTGTCTTCTACAATCCTCAAAGGAAAAAAAAAGGCGAGAAGTTAGAATAAGAAATTATGTGGTTAATGGAAATAAACATTCTTCTCAAGTCTGGTAATGATTCCTTTGAATAAATGAGAGAACATTCCAGGTAGTAGTAGTAGTAGTAGTAGTAGTAGTAGTAGTAGTAGTAGTAGTAATAATAATAAAACAACTTTAAATCTTAGAGGCTTAAAAAAAGAATGATTTATGGATGAGCTGAGACTCTGCTTAGTACCGCCCTCACTCAAGCCGATGCAACGTTTATTCTATGGAGTACTGCTGGTAATTATAGCAAGAAAAGAGAGGGCATGGCAAATTGTGCCTTGATATTTAAAAGCTTCCATCCTGAATGATAGACAGAATTTAGCTGATGTTTTATTTGTCAAAGCAATTTCAAGTTGGCCAGAAGATGTAATCTGATCCATGTGCCCAAAAGGGAGGAAAACTAAATATTAGGTAAATAATACTAAAGACTACAGTAATTTGCCTTCTAGTCACTAAATATTTGAGTCCCTTTCCCCCTAACAAAAAAACATACTCACTCACTTCCCAAGCAAAGTCCCATCAAGTCATAGCTCTACTTCAATGTCCATGACCTTCAACTGATGCCAAGTGTCTATTTATCCAGACATAGCTCCTCTACTGGAGATCTATGTACCAGACAAGTTACTATCCACTACCAACTGCCCAACTGCCAACCTCAATATGCAATGGTAGAACAAGGATAGATCACCATCATCATCAGGAAAAGTGATAAACGGAAAACAGCGAAGTCACTGGCCTGTAGAAATTCTGAAATCATGCTAGACAGATGTCATGAAGGGCTCTTGTGTTGAGAGAGTAGAGAATGAGTTTTGTTTAGACTGTAATTCTGACTTTAGAAGAGTCCTGCTTCCTAAATTTTCTCAATAGTTTTTATCAAATCCTTCTGGTTGTTTATTCCTTTTTTTAATTACCCACCTTTATTACATCTGAATTGAAAATGAAACTGTGATGTTATGTTCTCACTGGAAGTTAAGCAGCTTTCTCAGTGGGCCCCCAGCCCCCTAGAAAGTTGAAAACCAAGGATCATTTTAATTCTTGGACAGGCATATTTTTCCTCTCCTTGCTTATGATTTCTTCAGCAATAAACTCTCCTAAAACCTTAGCAGTTTTTAAAATGTTTGACTTAGTTACATGTACTAATAGCCACATCTAGAATTGTTTCTAGATATATTTCTTAGATTTACAATATTTCTTTGCTTCCTACCCCATGCTTTCTCTTTCTCAACTTAATTATAGGCCTTAGGCCAATCAGGCTGAGGTGGGAGACCCACACCTTTAATCTCTTTTCCCTGAGCCATTTTATCCAATTGAAAGGATTTACTGTGTGCTACCTTAATCCATTCAAAGGGTTTTAATAATGGGAATAAAAAGCTTTAGCCTTGATTTGATCCTCACCTCAAGGCTAAGTTTTAATCAGCCTTTGTTACTCAAAGGAGGTTTTTTTTTCAACTCTGCGAGTCTTTGAATTTTGTAGACCTTTTTATTTTGTTTTGTCACTGCTTTCCATTGAGCTTTACTAATGTTCATGGGAATACTAAGAATTATTCTGAAGCATCCCTGGATTCCAGATGTAGAATGCCCTACCCACGTTGTACAGCAGCAACCAACCTCCTGTTACTAATAAGGATCAATCTCTGCCCATTTGTTCAGTAGTATGAGGAGTTTAAAATGGCCAGAAAACAGTCTCAATGTCTACAATATTAGAACCTTTTTGGAAGGGTTGTGTGCCCAAGGTTGTGGAGACAAAAAGCAAACACTGTAAATTCCTTAGTCAGTTGCATAGAATGCCGCAATAGAGAACTCTTCAAAGGGGTCATGATGCTAGAGGAAGCTGTGCAGACAAGGAAAGCAAATCTCTATCTGTGATACCCATGTATTTCTATGAGGACAAACTGCTGCCTTCCTATCACGGATGGGAGCCAAAGTAATCAACTTGCCACCAGATAGATGGATAGTAAGTAACCAATCTCTCCTGATCACTAAAGAATGTTGCCAGGCCTGAAGATCTGTGTTGATATCTGCTATTGGCCATTCAACATTAGCAGTTGCTGTGTCCATATCAGGTGTGAAGAAGGAATTTTATGCTGTTGGGCCTATTTACAACCTTCATTGAGCATCACTACTGTTTAGAGAGAAAGGTTACCTGATGTCTAGAAAATGAATTTTTCTTGGTCACCCACTATTGAGAGTATCCTCTGCAGTGGATGCCCCTTGCTTGGCATTTACGTAACATACAGATTTCTATATGCTATGTTCCGTTCCAAAAAACACAATCCAATAGCCTTTGAAAGATCACCTTATAAGCAGTCTTATTCTTTTCAACTGGCCAAACCATTTTCCAATGTTCATTATTTGATGTAAATTCATACCTCAAATTATTTTACCTACTAAACAATATGGGCAACAAGATATATGCCTCGAATTATTCCTATCAGGGAAATTTTATTTCACAGCCATCTATCAAGGACACTTTTAAATAAGTTATAATACATTGCATCCACCTCTACCCGAATACACTTAATCATGCAGACTCACCAAAAAATGAAAAAACAAACAAACGAAAAAAAACCACAAACCTATGCCTGAATTTTTTCTCTCTAAGGTAACTAGTCATATTGGTTATGAGGAATTTCCCACCAAGTCACAGATGTGAGTTGAGTAAGACCACAAAGAAGCAAGAGTAGGTCTAGGTCACTTGCTCACGTAATTTTCCCATATTTTCTGAGCCTGCTTGGGATTGTCTCATATGGAGCATTCCCATTTAGAAATGGAATGCTAATGAGTATGCTTAGCCTCATGAGTTCCTAGATTGGATAATACCCAGTAGGCAGCCTAGAAGGTATTGCTTGATCTAAACCATTGGCAAAGAATATAGCAAGGTGGACAGAAAGACACCACGATCACCACAGTGGTAATTCAAACTCTTTCACTCAGTTTCTAGAATTGATCCAGTTCATGGACCCAGAGATCATTAATTAAAGGAAAGTTTGTCTCCTTTTGAGCAGGAATTATACAACATGCCTTAATACATGCTTTAGATTTTCTTCTATGCCTTCATTAGCAGGAAAATAGACATTTACCAAGGTAACTGTGAATGAGGAAATGGTAAATACCTAGACCTGCCAGTAGTCTCTTGACCCTGGCTTTGAGTTTACATTAATCCCGATGACTCAATGCATCACCAAGGTCCATTGGTGACTTTGGAAGTCATGTGGAAACTGTAGTTTGGGGCAGAAGCCATCTCAAGGTAGGTTCTGTGAATCCATAGAAAAAAAAATCCTTTTCTTTTCCAGTTCCAAATGCAGAATTGGAATAGATATATATACTTAGCACTTGGCAGAATTCCCATATTGTCTCCTTATCACGTAGAGGAAGGGCTATCTTTGAAACAAGAAACAATGGAAGCCGTTATAACTTCAGGGCTAAAGGAAGAAGTGGAGGAATTCGTTTTCTCAGAGTCCAATAAAAACTGGACCATACAGTAGGGGGCAGAGGCAAGGAAGGAACAAATCACACAGGGAGCAGCTTTCCTGCACTCTGGTCTCCTGCAGTGGTACCTCCGATTGTGTGTGCAGGTCAGAACTAGCTGTTAATGAAACCTGGCTCATTCAGTCTACAGGGATTAACTCCCTGGGCACAGAAGAAGGTAAAGAATGAGAGAAAAATGAATAGTATTGGGCAAAAGAAAAATAATAAGCAAAACTACCACAGACATTTATCTTTGCTATTGAAGAAAAAAGATAGAAGAGTATTTTCTGGAAGAGGTGCTTTATTGGAGAAAGAAGGACACATTAAATCTGTGTTGCTAATGTTGATGTGGGATCTCCTGAGAGAGAAAAAAAATGATTATTTTTAAAACCAAACTTAACATTTATTAAATAGAAGTAAACCAAATTTGCATTATGTTAGAGATTATGTAGTTCGAGGTTAAAGTGTATAAAGGTATTCTTGGATCGAGTATTATAAAATTAGAGATTATAGTTGAACAGAGTGCTTTGTTTTGTTTTGTTTCTGCTATTAGACATTTATTGAACGAAATGGAAAGGTGGTACAATTTATGGCAGATGTATGTATACATCTTTTCTTTAAATAGCATATCTTTTCTTTAAGTAGCAAATCTTTTCTTTAAATAGATTTATCCATTTAAGAGGCCTGTAGACAGCTTGTCTTGTGTGAGTGCTTGTATGTGTTTTGTATGAGTTTTATTTAATCATTCCTAAGTGATGCAACTATTTTATTCTGAATTTTATATTATAAATTGGGGAATAAATTATTAAAAAATGCCCTTCATCTCTTATTTTTCTCATCGATTTGCAGTGAAGTTTTAAGGCTTTTTTTTTTTTTTTTTAATTTAGACAACTTGAAGAATAAAAGCCTGCCTACAGTTCCATTTGGCCAAAATTTTGATTTAAAAAATCTAGTGATGTAGATTTTTACTTGGGTATAGTTTCTCTTCTTGGTTGGACTTAGCTAGTAACTTTTAAACTAAACTTTTTGTGATCTACTCTTTTATAAAACAGAAAAATACCCAAGGAAAGATTAATGCTTTTTTTTCCCCCCCAAACAGAGGAGCTACTTCTAGTTTATTTAATTTGCTTATTTATTTATTTTTTTATTATAGCTGAATATCCCTTTTCTTGTAAAACCTTCTTCTGTTTTCTATTTCAATTGTGCAAGAACAACTTTGGGACAATAAAATTCTTAAAGTAAAGCCACAGTTCTTTTTTATATTTATATCCCCTAACACACTTTTTTTTGCTGTAGTGTTCAGAGATGTATAAGTTAAAAGGATTGGACAGTGTACTTTCTCAACACATAAAGTATAGAGACAGAATTGTTAATAAACATTTCTATATCTGTAAAAACCACCTCAAAACCTAATTTAGTATAAGTCTTACAGAGATAATCTTTACATTTTTGTGATTTACAAGGCAGGAGAAAGAGGATCATGGTGATGTTTTGGTAAAATGTAATCTCTGAGATTCTATATAAAACTAAAAATAAATCTTTTTCCAGCCAGGAAAACTCTTAAATTTATCCTGTCATGGGAGTCCACATTCAATTTGTGTCCTGGGCAGAGATTGATTGGAATTAGAGCAATAGTTATACTCTGGTCTAAGTGTAGGTCCCCAGATGCCCAAATAATAAACCTGATAATGTCTACAGAACATTTTGTAGAAGTTTGGTAGTTTACTATGAAGAATTGGGAACGCATTCCAGAGTTTTCCCTTGAGTTTGACCAAAGCTTCCTGGGGCACTGAGACAACTCAGTGTGCCTTTGCTTCTTAGTTAAAACCATATGGGTTAAGAATTCTGAGAAAAGCTTCTGGTGACAGAGTATGTAGCAAAGTGAGAATTGTATCTGAAGTTGGAAGATACAGGTTTAAGTGAGTTCTCATCCTTACCAGCCATTACTGTCTCCAGGGCTTATTTTCCTACGTGTGCCCTGTGCAAAAGAGGGCCAGCTTGACAGCTTGCTTATTTTTGGTAATGATTAAAAATAATAACATATGAGAAATGTATTATAAACTTAATACCAATATACAAGTGCTACATGTTTTTGTTCATAAACTTCAAGATATAACAAGGGGTCAGATTTTGTGTGGGCAACACCTAGTGTTTACAGATGAATAGCCAGAGTCTATGGAGGTTAGCTGCATTGTTTATGGTTACAGAGAAGGAATGAAAAATAAAAAATTCAAGTTCCCGGAAAATCAGCTTTCTATAAGACTTAGGAAGATACAAGAGGATTGTAGATCAGTGTGTTTCAAGACGTGGTCTGTGGAAGACCTGCCTTAGATTGTGTGGATATTCGTGAGAAATGCAAATTCATAGGCTTTGCTCAAGACTAACTGGCTCAGAGTCATTGGAAATGGGCTCCTTTTACACAAACCCCCAAGTTAATCATGTGCTCTCGAGTCATTGAAAATCATTCTTTTATAGAAACTCTTAAATCGAAGTCAGAACATCTGGCTTTGATGATTGAATATTTGCATGTCCTTGGACATAGACCGTCTTGGTTTCTATACTTTTAAAGGAAGGTTAAAGGTTGCTGCCATTTACATATCTGTGCTGTCCTACAGGTAAAATATGGAAATAAGTAATTATATGTAGTACAAGAAAAAAGGGCTCCCTTGATAAATTCTTACATTGCAGTTGTGAGCGTATGGCTGCCCCACAGCAGAGGGCAGCTTGCACTGCCCTCGCTGCTGACGCTGCAGCACAGGAATTAAAGTCTCCACAGTTGACTCCTCTAGCTGGGGGAGATATACACATGCCCGCAGGGCACTTATTATTGTACAAAGGAAACACCATGCTTTTAAAAATCTGATTTGATGTTTTTCACAAAGAAAAATAATTACGGTCTTCTTAGGCATTTTGAAAATTATGCTGGCACTTACAAGAGTGAGCAGAATGCCAATCTTTCTATAACCTCTGCCACAGGGCTTGTATTTTTATGTCCCCCTGACCATTATGCTATTGCACATGCCAAATCATTGTTTGATTGTTTACCTTTCCCCGTCAAAGTGTTTGTTAGCATATGGGGAAGGGGGATAAGGAGTGAGAGAAAACACAAATACTAGTGTAGTGACATCTGCTTGGCTTTGCTGTCAATAAGGGCTCAACTCCTGACAGAGACTAACTGGCAATATGATCTTGGGAATGCTACTTAATATTCCTGAATTTCAGTTTCCTTATCAGTAAAATTTGAGATAGAAGCACATACTTCACTGGGTTCAGATGAGATTGAAATGAGAAAGTGTGTGTCAATTTGCCTGGCACAAAATGATTTATAAATAGATGTTTCCTTCCTTGCTGAAGACACCTATCCTTTCCTGCCCTTCACTGCATCCCTCTTATTGTTAGATTTACTTAAATTTAGCAAACATTTATTTGGTATCGAATATACACAAACACATATTCACTAATATCTCTCTGCTCTCCCACAACCAGTGAAGAATTTCACCTGAGGACTTCACCGTCTAGTTAATAATGATAACAGTCACAATTGAGTGAGACACTATCCCTTATATTACATATATTGTTGGGCAAAACAATTCTTCAAGGAAGAAATTATGACCCTCATTTTACAAATGTACTCATGGCTCAGGAGGTAAATGAGAGAACCAAGCCCACGAATCCGTGATGCTGAACTGGGTTTGAACTCAATTCTACCTTTCTCCAAAATGTATCTTTCCACTAGAGCACATCGATGCCCACTCTCAAACCAGATTGAAAATATTTCTCCCTCAAATCTACTCCTTTCTCTCTATTTCCTGTTTTAGAGAATAGAATTACAATTCACTTAGTTATCTAGGACAGGGGTCCCCAACCTCTGGGCCGCAGACTAGTACAGGTCCATGCGCTGTTAGGAACCAGGCTGCATAGCAGGAAGTGAGCAGCAGGCGAGCAAATCTTCATCTGCATTTGCAGCCACTCCCCAGCGCTAACATCACCGCCTCAGCTCCACCTCAGATCATCAGGCATTAGATTCTCATAGGAACACAGGTCCCTGGTGCCAAAAAGGTTGGGGACCACTGATCTAGGAAGGAAACTGGGAGATTTTCTTTGGGACTGTTTTTTTTTCTCATCTCCTGCTTCAAATCAATGCTAGCATTTCTTCATTTATACTCTCCATAATTTTGAAATTTGCTTTCTCATCCTCAGACACATATCTTCTAACCTAAGAAGTTTAAAGTTTCATTATCTCAAACTTAGATGGCAAAAATAAAATCTCCATTCTTTGTCCAATGAGAGACCTCATGACTCTATCCATATCAACCCGTTGAAAACCAGGCGGCGCAACAGATCATCTATGGGTGAGGGAGAGAAGCTTCGTCTGTATTTCCAGCCACTCCCCAGCGCTAACATCACCGCCTCAGCTCCACCTCAGATCATCAGGCATTAGATTCTCATAGGAACACAGGTCCCTGGTGCCAAAAAGGTTGGGGACCACTGATCTAGGAAGGAAACTGGGAGATTTTCTTTGGGACTGTTTTTTTTTCTCATCTCCTGCTTCAAATCAATGCTAGCATTTCTTCATTTATACTCTCCATAATTTTGAAATTTGCTTTCTCATCCTCAGACACATATCTTCTAACCTAAGAAGTTTAAAGTTTCATTATCTCAAACTTAGATGGCAAAAATAAAATCTCCATTCTTTGTCCAATGAGAGACCTCATGACTCTATCCATATCAACCATTCCAGGATGATCTTCTAAAGCCTAGATTTAGATTTGGTCACATCACCCTTTCCAATTAGTCCATAATTCCTCATGCCTCTCCAAGCACCCTTTGCTCCTGACAATTTCCTTTTACAATTTTTTGCAACTGATACGTCATATGCCATTTCCAACTGCACATCTTTGATAACCCTGCTTTCTGTACCTGACGTGAATACTATTCTCGTGTCTCCCTGGCAGATACAAGGGCAGACTCAGGACTCACTCAAGTGCTCCATCTTCGGTGTTATGTCCAATTAGATCTCCCACCTTCATGTCCCACTGCACTATTAGGAGCCTGCATCACAGGCTGCTTGTTACATGTCCCCGCTCCTAGCATACTGTACTTTTCTTGACGTTAGGAGTGAGAATTTTGTTTGTCTTCGATTTCTAACAACCAGTGCAGTGCTAGCAATTAGTATAGGCACTTAGTAAGTATTTATTCAAAACATAAATACATGAGTGAATGAGTAATACACCATTTTTTTTTTTCTGGGATTAGGCAGGTGAGGGGCCAGATACTTCATGTAAGCTTTGTAATATGACAAGGACAGGACAAAGTCTCTGATACTGATAGCCTGCTTAGACGATTGAACAACAGGTCAAGTTTAATTGATGCTTTTTTTCTTCAGTATTATTCTGTGGAAATGAGAGAGTTTATTTACCTGAATAAAGCAAATTCACTTTGATTCTCGCTTTGTGACTCTGAAAATTGTAAATGACCAGAGTCTGAAAGGGGACCAAATATTTTTTCAAATTCTTTTGGAGATATATTATCCCAGCTTCATAGGACACCTTGAGGATATCACCCTGAGTGTATACTTCACAAAGCTCTGCCTACAAAAGTCAGCTTAGAAAATTGAAGTGACTAGCTTATTTGTTCCTTTAAAGAGCACTCATTTTACTACTTTAGTGAAAAAGGGAAATAAAAGGAATACCAGAGGGCTCTGTCAAATGACAAAGAAAACTGCTGGTTCAGTTATGACTGCTTTCAGCTGAATGTAAAAGATACTGACTTCGGGAGCTGAATCAAACAAAAAGTAGTGTAATTTTTCTCACACAAGAGGAACCGTGGAGGGAGATAGGCTACTGAGGCAGTTCCATTAACTTACAAATGACTCAATTTCCCTTTTCTTCTCTTTGTACCATCATCATTAGTATTTGGGTTTTGTTATCATGGCCATAAGGTGGCTGCTCTACCCACAGCCAACATGTGTGCTTTACACACAAGAAGGAGGGGCAAGAGCAAAGGGAACAAAGCATATGGCCGTGGAATCTGCTGCTTTTTTTTTAGCTCTACCTGGTAAACATCACCTCTCATTGACCAGAATATATCACATGACCACTGGCTACAAGAAGACCTATAAAAAGTTTTTGGATACATGGCCTCCCTAAACAAATAATGGTTCTTTTAGTGAGGAAGAAGAGAAAAAGGAAATTGACTGCACAAATCTATGTTCCAAAAGGAGAGATCAATATTAATATATTCATAGTAGGAGACTTTAACACCCCATTGACACCAATGGACAGATCTTCCAGGGATAGAATCAACAAGGAAACAATGGGCCTAAAAGATACACTAGAACAGATGGATTTAATAGATATTTCCAGAGCATTTTACTCCAAAGCAGCAAAATATACATTCTTCTCAAGTGCACATGGAACATTTTCATGGCTTGACCACATGTTAGGATACAAATCAAATCTCAATAAATTTAAGAAGATTGAAATCATATCAACTGTCTTCTCTGATCACAATGGTATGAAACTAGATATCAACTACAAGAAAAAAAAACTGGAAAATATACAAAAACATGGAGGCTAAATAACATGCTACTAAATAATGAATGGGTTATTAATGAGATCAAGGAAGAAATCAAAAGATACCTGAGACAAATGAAAATGAAAACACAATGACTCAAAATTTATGGGACACGGTGAAAGCAGTCCTAAGAGGGAAATTCATAGTAATACAGGCCTAACTCAAGAAACAAGAAAAAGCCCAAATAAACAGTGTAACCTTACAATTAAAGGAATTAGAAAAAGAACAGCAAACAAAGCCCAAAGTAAATAGAAGGAAGGAAATAATAAAGATCGGAGTGGAAATAAATGAAATAGAGTCTAGAAAAACAATACAAAAGATTAATGAAACCAAGAGCTGGTTCTTTGAAAGGATAAACAAAACTGACAGACCTTTAGCCGGACACATCAAGGGGAAAAAGAGAGAAGACTCAAATATATGAAAACAGAAATGAAAGAGAAGAAATAACCACAGACTCCACAGAAATACAATGGATCATAAGAAAATACAAGCAATTATATGCCAACAAATTGGACAATCTGGAAGAAATGAACACATTCCTAGAAATGTATACTCTCCCAAGACTGAGTCAAAAAGGAACAGAAAATCTGAACCAACTGATTACCACCAATGAAATAGAATCAGTAATCAAAAACCTCCCAAAAAACAAGTCTTGGACCAGATGACTTCACAGGCAAATTAAACCAAACATTCAAAGAAGAATCATCATCTATTCTTCTCAAACTATTACAAAAAATTCAAGAAGAGGGAAGGCTCCCTAACTTCTTTTATGAGGCCACCATTACCTTGATTCATGCCATGATCGAGTTGGATTTATTTCTGGAATCCAAGGTAGATTCAATACCCACAAATCAATTAATGTGATATACTGCATTAAATATTGGAAAGATAAAAATCATATGATCATATCAATAGATGCAGAAAAAGCATTTGACAGAATCCAGCATCCATTTATGGTAAATACTCTCAGCAAAGTGGAACTAGAGAGAACATACCTCAAGCTAATAAAGGCCACATATGACAAACCTACAGCTAACATCATACTCAAAAGGGAAAGGCTAAAAGAATTTTACTTATGATCAGGAAAAAGACAAGGATGACCACCTTCACCACTTCTATTCAACATAGTATTGGAAGTCCTGGCTATAGCAATCAGACAAGAAAGAGAAATAAGAAATGTCCAAATTAGAAAGAAAGAAGTAAAACTCTCATTCTTTGCAATGACATGATACAATATACAGAGAACCCTAAAGATTTCACCCCCCCCAAAAACTGTTAGAACTGATCAATAAATTCAGTAAAGTGGCAGATTACAAAATAAATATTCAGAAGTCAGTGGCATTTTTATACACCAATGATGAACTTTCAGAAAGAGAAATTAAGAAAACAATCCCATTTACAATTGCGTCAAAAACTATAAAATACCTGGGAATCAAATTAACCAGAAAGGAAAAAGACTTGTTTTCAGAAAATTATAAATCATTGAAAAAAAGCAATTGAAGAGATACAAATAAATGGAAGCATATACCGTGTTCATGGGTAGGAAGAATAAACCTTGTTAAAATGGCCATACTACCCAAAGCAATCTATAGATTCAATGCAATCTTTATCAAAATACCAATGGCATTTTTCAGAGAGCTAGAACAAATAATCCTAAAATTTATATGGAGTCATAAAAAACTCCAACTAGCCACGACAAACTTGAGAAAGAACAAAGTTGGAGGTATCATACTACCTGATATCAAACTATACTACAAGGCTACAGTAATCAAAACAGCAAGGTTCTGACATAAAAGCATACATTGATCAATGGAACAGAATAGAGAGTCCAGAAATAAATTCACGCCTATACGCTCATTTAATATATGACAAAGGAAGTAAGAATATACAATGGAGTAAAGACAGTCTCTTCACAAATGGTGTTCGGAAATTGTACAAATACTTGTAAAAAAAAGAAGCTGGACAGCTGGACCATCTTCTTACATCGTATGCAAGAATAGACTCACAATGGATTAAAGACTTAAATGTAAGACCCGAAACCATAAAACTTCTAGAAGAAAACATAAGCAGTAAACTCTCTGATATTACTAACAGGAATTTCTTTTCAGATATATCTGCTTGGGCAAAGGAAACAAAAGAAAAAATAAACAAATGAGACTACATCAAGCTAAAAAGTTTTCATACAGAAAGGGAAACCATCAACAAAACAAAAAGACAACCGACTGTTTGGGAGAACATATTCGCTAATGATACATCTGATAAGGGGTTAATATCCAAAATTTATAAAGAACTTATACAACTCAACAACAACAACAAAAATGATCCAATTAAAAAATAGGCAGAAGACCTGAACAGATACTCCTCCAAAGAGGAAATACAGATGGCTAATACTCACACCTGTCAGAATGGCTATCATCAATAAATCAAAAAACAGCAAGTGTTGGCGAGGATGCGGATTAAAGGGAATCTCTCATATATTGTTGGTGGGACTGCAAATTGGTACAGCTGCTATGGAAAACAGTATGGAGATTTCTCAAACAATTAAAAATGGATATACTTTTTGACCCAGCAATTGAACTTCTGAGTATTTATCCAAAGAAAATCAAAACAATAATTCATAAAGATCTATGCATTCCAATATTCATGGCAGCACAATTTACAATAGCCAAGATATGGAAGCGACCTAAATGCCCACCATCAGATGATTGGATAAAGAAATTATGGTTCATATATACAATGGAATATTACTCAGCCATTAAAAAAAATGAAATCCTACCATATGCAATGACATGGATGGACCTAGAGGTTATTATGCTGAGTGAAATAAGTCAGACAGAGAAAAAGAAATACCACATGATTTCACTTATGTGGTACCTAAGGAACAAAAAGAACAAACTAATTAAAAACAGACTCACAGATATAGTGGACAATTTGGTGATGGCCAGAGGGGAGGGGGGTTGGGAGGTTGGGAAAATGGGGTGAAGGGTTAAAGAAGTACAAATTAGCAATTGATAGCTGGTCACGGGGATGGGGAGCACAGCAGAAGAAATGCAGTTAGCATTAATATGATGGCTAGGTGGAGGGCCGGGGGCGAGGGAGGGAGCAATTGGGGGAATCATTTTATGAACTATATAGATGTCTAACCAATGTACGGTATACTTGGAACTAATTTAAATAAATAAATTTTTAAAAAATCTACATTCCAGTTGGGACACTAATAAGAAAATGGAAACATGACTTACCATGACCCAGCAGCATATTTTCCTGTTTGGAAAACAGGCAGGGATACTGAAAGGAACACATGAGAACCGTTAGGCTGGTTGCTCACAGGGCTTGCATTTCAGGTGCATAAGTGTTTACCAGGTCTCTGGCATCAATCCAGCCACTCTACTTTCTCTCCACTGGCATCCTGTTCAGGCCTCTACAGATTTCAGTCTATGGATTAATGTCTATAACTCTTACTAGTCTCTAGGTCTCTCTGCTTTGAGTTCTTTTCCATTCCGAGATCGTCTCCAAGAGTAACTTCTCTGAGAGGACTACTCTGAGAGCAACCTTTCTCAAATACATACTGATTATGTCACTATCCTCCTTGAATCTCTCCTATAAAGTCAATCTTGTTAGTACGGCTTACCACACTCCTCACTACCCTTTATTATTTGGTTCCAGCTTTCCTTGACTGCCTCATATTATAGGACTATTCCCTCGCACTTTAGTGGATAAATTTCAGGCCTACTTACTCCCTAGATCTCTTTTGTCTCTGGGCCTTTGAGCATGCACTACCTTCTGCTTAAACTATTCTCCATCCCTCTCCTCCTTTCTCACCTGATTATTCTCAGAAAAGATGTGACTTTCTGCAAGAAAACTCTGCTTCATGAGTTATGTGATCTTTCCCTTCTACTGCACTTGAACCACTATATCATCGCTCCCTGTGCAAGGATCTGCATCTTCCTCTGAAATAAGTATTTCTGAAAACAGAGAAATATTTGTCTTTTTTCACAACGGCAAAGCCACTTGCCTAGTACCATGACCAGCACATAATACTCAATGAATATTTGCTTCATGGACAGGTAAAAATGTCTTTATTCTCTGTAGGGTAAAATTGGGGGAAGTAGTGGTAGTTGGGCACTGGGAACAGAGGTGATTCTATTTCTCCATTCATGCAATAGTCCCAGTCCCTCCTTATTCTCTTGGCAAATTAAAGACTTATTGATTCTTACATATTTGTGAGTCCCTTTCTGTGATTTTTTTGTTCACCAGGGCTGCCCTGGATATTCATTTAAACCAAC
>NW_006439192.1:13821742-13825437 GCF_000325575.1 Pteropus alecto | reverse complement strand
GAGATCACCCCTACATTGCATGACCACCCTTCCCCCCGCATATACAGTGCCTTCAACTAATGACCTGCCTCTGAGCAATTCATCCCTGCTCAGAAAATTTCCCTGGAAAACAGTAAGATCTGTGTGGTTGTGTGTGGTGTTTTCATATATAAAAAGATGAATACTTAACTAATTATGGATATTTATGTTACTGAAGACATGTTTATGTAAAATGTCTATGCAAAATTCTTTCAAAATAGAATTGTCATTTATTATCTATAAGCAATAAACTGTTTCTTTTTTTAGAAACTTAGGCAGAACTTTATAAAACTTGAAAAAGTCATTCCTTCTTTAGGACGTATACAATCTAGATGATACTTATTCTTTTAAAAAAGACTACACTAATTTTATACACAGTATGAAATTATTTATACTGTAAATTTTCTGAAGCTTACAGAAGAATGAAAGCAAAAACAGAACTTTCTAAAAACAAAATTTGCCCTAGGATTTTGAAATGCGTGAAGTAAAATAGTAAAATATTAGCAATTGAAAGAAAGATGAGCGTAAGGACCAATATCATGTTCAATATTTTCTCTTGCAAGCAAATATTAGAAACCAAGTTGAAAGAATCTAATAAAGGATAAGAATCAATGTATTGTACTGATCTTGCAGAACTATGACTATGCCTCACAAGTGCAAGAACCTCAAACAGAGAAGTCAACAGAATCTAGGAATCTCTCACGGCCAGTTATTCTCTTGACTCTGCTTCTTTCCTGATCACCAGACTGTGCACAGTGTAAGCCCTCAGGTGAGTTCTGGTGTCTTGCTGAGATTACAGAACTGTCTCAAATATCTCTGTTCAGGTTCCTGTGAGAGAGAACCCAGTGGCCCAGTTTGGATCAGGTGTTCACCTCTAGCTAAATCCTCCTGTCTTAATCTGCTCAGGCTACTATAACAGAGCACCGCATATGGGGGGCTTAAACAACAGACATTGATTTCTCACAGTTCTACAGGGTGGAGGTCCAAGCTCAGGGGGCCGGAATGGTGGGGATCTGGTGAACCTTTTCTTGGCTTACAGATGGCCATCTCACTACTGTTTCCTCTCATAGTGGAGACAGAGATCATCTCTCTGGTGTCTCTTGATAAAAGAGTGAAATCTCATTTATGAGAGCCACTACCATAACCTAATCACCTTTTAAAAACCCTACCTCCAAACACTGTCACACTATGAGGTTAAGGCTTCAATATATGAATTTTGGGGGGACACGAACATTCAGTCCATAGTATAGCCTGAACTTGGTGTTCAAAGCGACATGCTACAGTAAGTCCTCACTTAACATCATCGATAGGTTCTTGGAAACTGACTTTAAGTGAAAACAACATGTAAGGAAATGGGTTTTACCCTAGGGTAGTTAATATAAAGAAGAGTTAAGTTCTTATGGCACATACAACAACATCACAAAAACACCACCAAATTTCTAAATAAAGACCCATAACACCTCTAATATGAAACATTCAAATAAATGTGAGCTATACATGCATTTAAGAGAGATGAATAAAGCCAAGTAAGAGAATTATTTTCCAACCTGCTTATTCCAGTTCAGAGTTGTGGAGGGATGGAGCCTCTCCTGGCAGCTCAGGACCAAGGCAGGATCCACTCTGGACAGGATGCCTTTCCATCTCAGGGATACTCACACCCATACTCATACTCAGACTGAGACACTGCAGACTTGCCAGTTCACCTCACATCTACATCTTTGGGATGTGGGAGGAAACTAGAGTCCCCAGAGAAAGCCCACCCAAGCTTATTGCAAACTCTACACAGTGGTCCTGTCGGGAATCATTTTTTTTTTTCTTATAAACAATATAACAAAATGTTAGGAGAAACAATGTTATTTGAAGATCTGGTAGACACACATGGCTGCCCAAGACATACACTCGTTGTGGTGGGGAAAGATGACTGAGATCTTCTCAGAGGAACGGTATTTTGGAGGTATTTTAAGGCTCTCCCCCCCCAAAAAAAATTGCTCATCACAGCAAAAACAATATAATTTTTCGTTTGCCCCAGTGTGCTACCTCATTTGTGAAGCTTCTCTTGGCCTAATGAATTATTTCCTTCTAGCTATTTTTTGTCACTTAGCATGTAGTTTATTATATCTTCCAACTACATTTTAAGCTATTTTAAAGATCATAACCCTGCATATGCTAGGTACTCAATCATTTGTTGACATGTTTCAGGCCCTATTCTCAGCTCTGTGCCTAATTAGCAGGATGACATTGAGTTATTTCACATCTTTGTATTTTGCTTTCTCATCTGTCTAACACATGATGTTACCAGTTTCGGTGGAGATCTTGTTCACACTCTTAGTACCAACTTTTTCTTTATCCAGTGAGAGTTACCTTATTTCCATTAAGAATCAAATGCCTCTCAGAAGCTCAGTCATGTCTTTTGAGTGGGGAATGACATCCAGGGCTTGTCAATCAGCATATATAATATAGGGCACAGTGACTTCCTCCAAGATTAATAAGGATCAAGCCAAGCTAATGACAGTCAATATGGCACATTCACTAAAACCATTGAATTGAATAAAATTGCTCTCTTATTGCTAGACTCAAAATCAGGAGGATAAACTCTGGAATATCTGCATTTCCAAATGGACAGAGACTGCCTGAGTGAAGCTACAACAGAAAAAAATCAGAGCCATGACATGAAAATATACTGAGACCAGCTGCCCTCATTTGAGCACCAGATCTCTCAATGCCCAAAGCCAACACTATTCCATCATTATTGTTACTTGAGTATAGGTCGGCGTCCCCATTCTCCCACCACCATTTGGTTTTTGAACTTATTCCAGCTTAAGTTAGTTCTGTGTAAGTCATAATTAAGAGTCTGGATTAAATGATGGCAAAATAGAAATTTCTTTCATATATTTCTGTAAAGACTGAATTGGTAGATCTTTTTGAGAAATCAAAAGCTTTCACTATGTTCATACACTTTTTTTTTTTTTTTCATATTTGGATATCTATCCTAAGGGAATTATCCTAAATATAAAAAAAGCCTTGTGACAAAGAAGACAGGAAACTCTTTGAAACCAATTTTTGTTTCTTATTAATCATTGTATACACAGCACTTAACACGATGTTAACACTAATTACTTATTAAATCTATCAACCGATTAAATAATATCAACCCAAATTGTTTATCATAACTTAAAAAATAAGAATGTACACATCTTTAGGGAAAGGGTTAATTTTCATATGTATACATTATGATTTATTTTACAGTCATCAAGATTATAAAGGATTTGTAATACCATGAAGAACTAAGTATGACATAACATTAAGAGAAATAAATTTAGAAGCTTATATATAAAGCACAGACATATCTGTTAAAGACATATTCCAGAAGGATATGCCAAAATGATCATGGAAGAGGGTGAATATATTTTCTTTCTTCCACTTTTCTATGATTGCCAAGTTGTATTAACATGTAAATATGACTATTTTAATATTGACACCTAAAAATACTTACCTGGTTTCAACTATTTGCTAATAATCTTTTCAATTGTATTATTCTGTGATTCTAAGAACACTAAATTTTCAGTTTTCACTAACCTCATTTGCAAGTAGTAAAAGTTTAGTCCCAAATTCAATGATAAAGCCGATAAAGTTGAATTATTAGTTACAACGTACTCGTACTTATTATTTCTTGTTTT
>NW_006439192.1:13819604-13821720 GCF_000325575.1 Pteropus alecto | reverse complement strand
TCTTTCCCATACTTGTGAAATTAAACAGAAACAGAGATTGTTACAGAGATCAAGAAGAGTGTCATGTTTCTTTGGATGTGATCTTTTTTACTTGATCCAAATTATCAAGTAAGGTGCCCATTATCTTTATGTTCTGGACTAACTGTTCCCTCAACATTGACCAGGGATCCTTCTGTGTTTCCCTAGTCAGTTTTCTCTCTCCTTCTCTCTAACAGCTACATCCTGCCTATCCCTAGTTATCCAGCCCCATATTATTGTCCCTAGCTCCCCTGACCTCACACTAAACACCTGCTCTATGATACATACATATTTGAACTTCATTCAGTTCACCCAGCTCTCTACTCTCTAGCTTTCGGAATATAGTATTCTCCCCTTACCCATGGAAAATATGTTCCAAGGCCCTCAGTAGATGCCTGAAACCAAAGATAGTACCAAGACTTATATATACTTCGTTTTTCCTATACATACCTACGTTTCATGGTTTCTCTCTTACATATATGAATTGCCAGCATTACTACTATTGCACCTTGGGCCATTAATAAGTAAAATAAGGGTTACACAAGCACCGCAATACCACGACAGTTGATCTGTCAGTTACTAAGTGACTAACAGTCGGGGAGTATATACAGCTTAGATATTTTGACAACAAGATAATTCATGTCTTGGCCAGTATGGGATGGAATAGATTGGGACAGCAGGAGACTTCATCACACTACTCAGAACAGTATGTAATTTAAAACTTATGAATTGTTTACTTCTGGAATTTTTCCATTTAATATTTTTGGACCACAGTTGATCATGGGTAACTGAAACCATAGAAAGCAAAAGCATGGATAAAAGGGGACTACTGTAATCTTTCTCTGTCCATATTTACCTGGAAAAATTTCTCCTTATTATTCATTTCTAAGTAGGAAGTTTCTTCCTTATAAAAGCCTTCTTTGACCCCTAAGATGAGGTCAGTTACCCCAACTACAGTTTCCCATGGGTCCTTGGTCTCTTGTCCATAGCACTGACCACATATAACTATGTACTTGGGGGTTCCCCCACAAGAATGTAACCCAGGTGACCAAAGACAGCATCTCTCTGTCTAGTCTGTCTTGAATGTAGTCACGGCACTTTGTGCAGAGCTAATAATTACAGCATTTAGTAAAATTAGAAAGAATGGTAGATATCACATATTTGTTTAATATCACAACTATTATTGGAAAATGGATCATCTAGTTTTCTGGAATTCCAGCTCGGTTCTATTCACCATGTCACTCTGCCTTCCATGATTCTTTACTCAAGTGGGCTGTTTTCAACCTTCAAACATGAATAATATAATATTATGCCATTTTACTTTTACCACAGACTTCTGGGATAGGTTTTCATTTGTTTCTGAACATGGGAAACAGAGGGAGGGAGGAAAAAGGACAAAGGTAAAGAGAAGAAAACAATAAGAAAATATGCTCAGAAAGATTATATCTTTGGAAAATCAGTATTTAATTATTGATCATACCTTTATGGTAGCAGAAGGCTATGGAAAAAAGGTTCCTTAAATTAAAAAAAAAAAAAAACTATAATAAACGAATGTACTTATTATGGTTAAAAATCCCTGGATCATAAGTTCCGTAGAGAAATTTATAAAAATATTTGTTTTAAAACTGTTTTTGTTATGATATCCGTAAAATTATGGCTGTTTATGAATTTTTGTAAAAAACAGTAATATTCAGAAACTAAAAATAAACAAACACAAAAGAAACAGGAAAACTAAAAACCAGAGCTCAGTCATGCTCATCCTTTTTATGTCCTTCAGATACACACATAAGAGCTTTTAGATTGAAGAGTCAACTGCCTGAAAATTAACAAGGGACTCATGAAAAACAGCAGAAAACAGGTGAAAACCTCTAAAATGATCCAGCATTGATTTATAACAGATGCTAACTCCCCATGAAATTGTAGACTAAAAATAGGAAAGACAAAGTAACCTTGAAAGAGTTTAAGGAAAACTGGCAACCTTCAGATTCCATAATTAAAAAAAAAAATCACTTGCATCTCAATCCAATATGAGTTTATTTACAAGAGATTTGGTTACTTAATTGAATATGTTATTTTAAAACTTTATTTTTATATGAAA
>NW_006439192.1:13806374-13819560 GCF_000325575.1 Pteropus alecto | reverse complement strand
ATATGGTAAAACCATTTCATTTAATATTTATTTTCAAACAACTTTGAGAAAATAATTATAAATTTTACTTCAGGGATTTCTGGTGAGCAGTTATGAGGTTGAACTGAGGAAATCAAATGGTTTCTAATTGGGTCATAACCCTATATGGTCTTGCTTCACTGGAGGAAGCAAAACAAGTTTGAGATCAATATTTACACATGAAGAAAATTTCCTAAATATTTGGGGTTTTTTTGCAATGCTTAATTTGACCACATGATGCATTTTTTTTATGTTCTACAATTCTTGAAGGAGTGTATGTCCACTCAGATACTTTAAAGAAACATATCAAATTAAAAATAATCTTTATGTTTAATGACTAATTTTTAAAACACAGAATTCATAGTTTATTCACTGTTAAAAGTAAATACATTGAGTTCTAGTAACATGGAAATTCAGCAAACTAGTGAGTCAAGTCCTCAAAGAAAAAGGACAGCGTCTAGAGAGAAATGGATCACCTTAACTGGCCAGGAAACCATGTAGTTTGAAAAACATCAGTTTTAGAGTTAAGTATAAACCACTCACTGACTGAAATAAAGGGTTGTTTTTCAAATTTATTGGTTTTATCAAAATTTGAAAACACTTATGTAACAGGCTGTATCAGTGGCCAAACTTATTTAGTCATGGAAGATCCCTTTATGATTCAGGTAACAAATATTCACAAGCTATTATTATCATTAGGTACTATGCTAGAAATAGAAATATAAGATATAACTTCTGTTTTCAACACTTTAGTTGGGTAAAAAAGAAGAACCACATGAAATGCTAAATAAACATGTGCTTAATAATAATATAAACAATCATAACAATTATGAATTTGCCTATTACAAATAACACAACTAATCAATTTAGTTTAAACAATAAAACTAATTGGACACATAACTGGACAGTCGCAAGACTTCAGTGCTACAATGGCTTAAGAGTAGAATCAAAGACACTTTCTTTTTTCTTTTCTGTGTTACACCTTCCATGGTGTTGATTTCAACTGAAAGTGGTCTTGCTTTATAGTGGCAAGAGGGCTGCAGCATTGCCAGATATCCCATTTTTATAGCACATCATCCAAAAAGAGAAAGAGCAATGGCTTCTACTGGCTCTCCCAAAAGATCCTCATATACCATTGGCCTGAATTCATTCAAGCTTATTTGTGAACCAATCATTTTGCTCAGAGGAATATCATGTACTGATTGACCTGTGTGTGGATTTCCTGAATTTATCTCAGTGGTAGGGGATTGAAATCAGCCTAGAGCTAGGAGCAGGCTGTGTCTCACTCCATCTCTGAACCACAGGGGGATATGCAATGGAATAGTTATGCGGACAATAACTTCAATGTCTGCTTCTTTTATTTCTCCAGTTCTCTCCCTCTCTCCCTTCCTCCCTGTCTCTCTTTCTCTCTCCCCACTTCTTCTCTCTTTCTCTCTCGTGCACCCACACGTGTGCACACACACACACACCATTATGCACACTTTTTAAAAATCTCTACAACTATAGGAAAACACTCATCCTCTTCCAAAGTATAACATCAGAAAGTTCTATTTACTGCATTCAAGTTGATAGGCAAGATCTCTTGGTGAAATGGCATACTCATCATTGGACAGGCTGAAATTCTACATGGCTCGGTGATCTATGGCAAAAACATATTTTGTACATTCTTGGTTTTCAAAATAAATAAACATGGGGAAATCATGTGGTAATGTCAATGAAAATTCTCATTTGAAAAAGGAGAGAATGTGAAATGACATATAGTTGTCAATATTCCACAGCACAAAACATATACTGTTGTCCAAAAAAAAGCTAGGATTCCCTTTCTTCAAAACAGAATCAGTCCTTTGATCAGATACAATGGCTGCTCAGGAGGCTGCTTTCTGGGAGCATTGTCTTATCCTTTGTCCTTCATGGCCACATCAAGGGACATTTTCCTTTCTGGGCAATGCATTACCTTAGCAGTCTTGTGGAATGATGTCAGGTTTTGGAAGATTGGTTGGGGAAATAAATCACTGACTGGTTTCAGCCAAGTTTGAGGTTTCTTTGGTAATTCAACTCACTTCAAAATACAGTCAACTTTGGTCTATTTGCTTCTGGTAAATTCCATGGCCTAGTATACAGAGGCAGAGATTGAGTTTAGTCTCAGTTGGTGAGCCTGTGACTTTCTGTCCTCAGTATTCATGTTCTGTAGTACCAGGCACCTGTGCACAGCCCATTTTCCCCAGCTGTCCAAATAGTTAAATAGACTTTAACTTCACCCTGACATTTGCCTTAGAAGAAATGGAAAAATAGCCTCTCTTGGGGAGGTGCTGGTAATTAGCCACTCATCCCCATGCTATATTCCCAGCTCATCTTCAGGGTAAGATTGAGTTCCACTTTTATGAGTTGAAGAATGATAAATAAAAGGTACCCCAGAGACACCAGGGGTATCAGACTAGCCTTTCATCTCATTATTTTCTGTTTTGTAAATATTCCACCTCTCTGCCCCTGCTCACATGGACTCTAGCTTGGGGGTAAATTATTTGACTTTTACAACTCTGTCAGATTTTCAGTTACATCTGTTCCGATGTGTCATTGTTTGCAAGCAGAGAACACTTGTTTTAGCAGGACTCTGTACTTTTCTCCCTCTTTGCCTTCAGCTTAACCTGTTTTATATTATCCTCTTTCTTTCTTCAGCCTTTTTATTGGAAACCAAAGAACTAGTCAATACTCCAAAATTCTGAGTTTTTCCTATCAGTTCTCATAATGCTTTAGCAAAGCATGTAATCCTAGCCCTGTGGTTCTATGGACCACAATTCAGCAATGCTTGTTTCTCTACCATACTAAAAAGTCTGAAGTCTTACTCTCTCCTTCCTACTTCTTCAAGTAAAGCAAATTCTTGTTACATAGAATAACCCACTCCAATATTAATGCCAAATTTCTAACCTCACACTTTGCCATTTTACAGAGATTTTTCTCAGGGAAGAAATAACACAAAAAAGAGGAGTTTCAAATCTTACCCCTAAAAGGAACATGTAGAGCATGTATCCAAGACAATAGATGCATGAGAGGATAGAGATGAGTAATAAAACACATCTCTATTGTCCACTTTTAGCCTTGATTAAGTTTTTCTAAATTGGGAAAGTGAAGAATGTAGGTGAGAATCAAAAAGTCAGTGGATATATTGGGGAGAGAAGAGTGTCCTTTTTACTAATCTCTTTAAGTTTAGGGTATCTTGTGCTTATATTCATAAGAATTTCCTGGGGAAATAATAAAATCCCAGAGCAGAAAGGGTTTGGAATGTTTAGGCTGATGAGCCTGAAAGAGCCGCATAGAATTCCCAGTGCCGCAGGGGGACTGGAGTTCTAATGTTCCCAAAGTGACATGAAATAGTAGAGAATCATACAGGCCCGGTACCAGATAGACAACTGAGAGGTGAAATGCTGGCTTATATACACAATTACCCAGACAGGATGCATTCTCCTGGAAAGTAGATGAAACCGTGGAATGGAAAAAAATAAAAAAATAAAAATAAATAAAAAGGAAAATGAACAAAGAAAATAAGCTTTCCCCCCTCCCGCCCCCTCTGTGGGGAGGGGATGGAAAAACAATTTTGCATGTTTTGGGAAGAGAGGGATAGACAATTTGATTGAGATTAAGTTTCTAACTCTTTGCCTGAATAAACTCTCTTAAAATTAAATTTGGAAGTAATCAAGTTAAAATTCCTGAAAGTTGAGTTTGTGGACTGAGATCTGTACCTGCTACAAAATAATTATGTGAGAAAAAGAATTAGAGATGAAAAGTAAAGTGTACTTAATGACAAATAGAACAACTTAACCGTTTCAGACTACGTATGTTGACAAAGAGTAGGAACTTATGCTGCAAAGATAGGTTCTAACCAGGCTAGAGACTCCTTGAATATCAGACTATAAGACTTTAGTTTGGATAAAATGAATTAGGGTAGGGGTATGTTCTAACATGGTAACTGTGTACAGGATGATGAGAATATCATTGTACGGTAGAGCCTCCCAATTATCAAATTTTATAAATTTAATACTTGCAATGAGAAATTTTATTATTCATGATACATGTATGCAAGATATTACCCTTATCTGTAATTAAGGAGACTACAGCTTAGAGAAACACGAAAGAGATAAGATCACTCACCAACAATCACATAGCTAGTGGCAAGGAGAGCTGGGAAGTTGAACCCCTAGTTTTAGCCACCAAGTAAAATATTCTTTCCACAAAAACTAAAAGCATATCGGGTTCCCTATCTCAGCATCCCCCTAAGTTCAAGGTCACAATTTGAGTCAAAATAATGTATTCACTTTCTAATCTTTGGAATCCAATATTCTCTCCAAAGAACATCCTTGTAAGTTAGGTTTTTCTCCTTCTGTGCCTCAGTTTGTCAAAATTGGATTGCTGACCCCCATTGCTAGATCTTTCCATGACTGCTATTATCAGGATGTCTCCAGTTTCCTATTTCTTTTGACTAAGTTTATTATTTTTTCTCCTGTAGTAAGTAGGACAGTGGTATATACATTTCTTGACTTCAAAATTTGGAAAGAACAATGCAGAGTCATATAAAGGAAATAACATGGCTTTCAGCTGAGATGGTTTTGAATCCCTTCTCTACTACTAACATCTGTCTTAGAAGCATAATATATTTAGATTCTGTTGTCTTCCTCTAGAGAGCTCTCAGCTTCCCTTTCTCACCACCACCTCTCATCCACTAGAGGCTGCTGTTCTATCTAATCCATGATTACTCTTAGAAACACAATCCATTCAAACCATTGAATTTTATGTAAAATATATTTTGAAGATAGCTAAGTACACCATGATATTTGACATATCAAAGTATTCAAGAAACCTCTTTTATACCAAAAACGTAAGTCCCTGTGGGTACCTTTATTTTTGTCTCTGTACTGCAATGTGCTTTCTTTTGACACAAGTCCTTTTCACTCCCTTCTCTCCCAGATTTTCCCCACTTTGCACTAGAATTCCAAGGAATCCAACAGTAAACAAATTTCCCCAAATCCTCATTCTCATGACAGAGCATGCACACTGTCCACTTCTTAGCACCTGGCTGACCCTAAGGATGTAGTTTTACTTGTAGTCAGTGAGTGGAGACAATAAGATGACAGGAAACATCATAGAAAGGAGGATTTTAGAAGAGAAGATTTTGGGGGTAGCGAGTGAGGTGAGATGTTGTTAATATGCTTTTTCTTAATATGAAAAAAATTGATAATGCTCAAAAAGCTGCACTGGGGAGAGAGGAGAATGCTAAGCACAACTGTTTCTTAGCTCACCTCCTGGCCCTGAGATTGATGGCACATAGGGGAATGGGTAGCAAACACATAATATTATAAATATATGTAAATGTAAATGTAAATGTAAATATAAATATAAATATAAATATAAATATAAATATAAATATAGAACAAAAATAAAAATAAATATAAATTTAAAAGAAAATATAAACAAAAAGAAATATTTTTTAAAAACCTAATATCCTGAATAATAAAATGGCAATAACTATGTACCTAGCAATAATCTTTAAATGTAAATGGATTAAATGTTCCAATCAAAAGACATAGGGTACCTGAATGTATAAGAAAACAAGACCTATATACATGCTGTTTACAAGAAACCCACTTCAGATAGAAAGAGATATAAATACTGAAAGTACAGAAATGGAAAAAGATTTTTCAGGCAAATAAAAACCAAAAAAAAAAAAAATGCTGGGGTAGCAATATGTATATCGAACAAAATAGACTATAAAACAAAGGCCATAATAAGAGACAAAAAAAGACATTTCATAATGATAAACGGATCAGTCCAATAAGAGTATATGACCCTTGTAAACATTTATGCACCCAACATAAGAGCACCTAAATACATAAAGCAAATATTAGCTGACATAAAGGGAAAGACTGACAGTAATACAGTCATAATAGAGGACTTTAACACCCCGCTGACATCAATGGATAGATCTTCCAGACAGATCAACAAAAAAATACTGGCTTTAAATGACACATTAGAACAGTTGGATCTAATTGATATTTTGAGAGCATTTTACCTCAAAGCAGCAGAATATACATTCTTTTCAAGTGCACATGGAACATTTTCCAATATAGACTATATGTTAGGCCATGAAAAAATTCTCAATAAATTTAAGAAGACTGAAATCATATCAAGCATCTTCTCTGATCATAATGGTATAAAACTAGAAATTAATTACAAGGAAAAAACTGACAAACATGCAAACATATGGAGATAAAATTATATGCTACTAAAAATGAATGGGTTATTGAGATCAAGGAAGAAGTCCAAAGATACCTTGAGACAAATGAAAATGAAAACACAATGACCGCAAATCTATGGGACACAGTGAAAACAGTCCTAAGAGGGAAATTCATAGCAATACAAGCCTACCTCAAGAAGCAAGAAAAATTTCAAATAAACAACCTAAACTTACACCTAAAGGAACTAGAAAAACAATAGTAAACAAAGCCCAAAGTGAGTAGAAGGAAGGGAATAATAAAAATCAGAGTGGAAATAAATAAAATAGATTCTAAAAAGAAAAACACAAAAGATCAATGAAACCAATACAAAAGAACAATGAAACCATCTTTGAAATGATTAACAAAATTGAGAAAACTTTAACAAGATTCAAGAAAAAAAAAAAAGAGGACCCAAATAAAAAACTAACACTCCACAGTGTTTCATAGTTTAGCCCTTCTCCCAGTATTAGCCCTGTAACAAATTTTAACATAAGCAGTAAGCAAGGTGTCAAGATATAAAGAAATAAAAATAAATAAACAATTTAATACAATTATTGCCCTAAATTTGGAATGATGTGTGCAAATTGCTCTTCTGTAGTGGTGTTATCTTATTTTGGTGAGTTCTGAAGAAAAACTTCAGATAAAAAAACTGCAAGTTATCATATGGTAGTATAAATTAGAAGATAAAGAAGAGTTGTAAGAGCCCCTAATCCTGGGCAACAATATGACTGATAAATATTTGTCAAGAAAGGCATGACTCGTCTCCCATACCTTAAGTGGGATGTTCACTTCAATGCTGATTAAATATCCTTAATAAAAATTTCCATTACATATCCAGATAATTTATTTAAAGTATCTACTTAAGACCCAACATATTGAAAGAACAAATGCTCATTACCTATTACAGGTAGTGGTACTGGTACCAGTAATAAAAGATTTTCAGTTAATTAGAAAAGTGAGCATCAAAAGAAATATAATTTAAATAATATGGGAATGAGGATAGAAATGATGAGAAGGTCAGCTTCAAGTTAGGCTGGGTAAACATGGGATTTGGGCTTTAATCCTCATAAGCTTTCCACTAGAGAATGATTTATGGGGAACAAAGCATTCTTTAAAGGTCAAGGTTAGCATTAACATTTCACTCTTAATGACTGTATAATATGCCATAAAGTATATATATGAAAATTAATCATTTCTCTAAGGAGGTGTACATTTAGGTTAAGTTAAAATAAATGATTTTGGTTAATATCATCTAATTGGTTGATGAATTTAATAAGTAACTGATGTTAAACATTGTGCTAAGTGTATGCAATGATCGATAAGAAACAAAAATTGGTTTCAAGAAGTTTATTGACTTCTTTGTCATAGGCCTTTTCTATATTTGGGATGATTCTCTTAGAATAGATTTCCAAATGTGAAAAAAATGTAAGTATAAATATGGTAAGGTCTCTTGATTGTGGATCTACTAACTCACAACGTTTTGGAAATATATGAAATAAATTTATTTTTGTCATCATTTAATCCAGATTATTTTAATTGATTCAATTAAAATAGAGTAAATATTTAATTCACACTTATGTCAGTCTTACACAGTAAAATAAGAATATAAAAATTAATAAAACACTGTCCTTGTCTAATCTAGTAGGGAAAACTTATATGGAAACTATTACTTAGTGCCATAGTGGAACTATTTAATACCATGGGAACAAGAACAGAAGATGATTCATTCTATTTGACAGGTCATGGTTCATAAAGCTTATGAAATTTTGATTTTGGTCTTTGGGGATGAGAGGGGGTTTTTCAGAGTTGGCATGGAAAAGGAATTTCATGAAAGCGTAGATAAAGCATCCGAAGTCCAAATTGTGAGTTTACAGCATCTTTAAGGGAACCGTAAATTGTCTGTTTTGGCCAGAGTTCAGGAAGAGGGAAGAACAAGATGGTAATGAAACTAAAAGGTATACTGGGGCCCAATCATGGCTGAACTTATAGATAGGCTAAAATAATTGGATTTATAGAGAAAGGAATTTAAGAAAGGGGATTGATATAATCAAACGTGTACTTAGATAATGCTTTCAGTGTTGAGGATGGATTAGAAAGTTCAGGAGAGATTAAAAGCAATCAAGAACTATTATATTGGGCTAAGCATGAGAGAGAAGTATTGGAGCTAAGTAGAAATTACAGGAAAATCAGGACTTTGGATCCTGACATAATTTCTGAGGTAAATTGCTAAACTTAGATTAAAATTGACTCTAAGTACATAGAGAAGAAGCCACAGAATACTCTCTCTTTCAAGTGGATAAATATATGCCAATAATCTTAGAAAAATTAGAACAGCAGAAATCATTTTTCATGAGAGGGGAATAAGAAATAATGAGTTCAGTTTTGGACTTGTTGATTTTGAGATGCTAGCAGACATCATATAAGGGGAATTCAAATAAAAATTATGGTCCTGGAAGAGAATGGAACCTGCGATACAGATTTTCAAGCCATCTATACAGATGACAGTTGAAATTATTAGAAGTTATTGGAAATACATCCTTCAGCTCCTGTAGATAAGCTAATTTAAGTTTCCAAATCTGGAGATGGTTTGTGGTTACACAGCAGATTGTAACCAAAACACTTGGTCAAAATATTTCTAATTGCATAATGATCCCTCTAAATCATTAGAAGCTAACGGTGCAAATTTAAACTTTCTCAAAGACTAACATAATATACCAAAAATCCCAAAGAGAACTCAGCAGTGAAGATGTAAGCTACGAAATATATTCTACCACTCCTTCCAAATAACTTCTGGGTTATTTTCCCTGCCTATATATGTTGGAGGAAAAATAGAGGGAGGTGGTAGGAATCAAGTGCTGTTTTCTCTAATTTTTGTAAGACAGGCCAATTAGAGCAATGCCTGGTAAAGGCAATCATTAAATGGTCAAAGTAAAGGTGGATGTATCTAAAACAAACCTCTGTAAGTCAAGCAAAATTTCATTACTGGATAATTTTCCAAACTTCTCAGCAAGAGATACTTACAAGGAAATGTTTTATTTTAAATACCAGCTCAAATATCACAGGCATTCCTAACAAAGTTAGATAAAGTAATTTTTTCCTACATAACTAACATGAAAAAATTTCCAGGGTGTTAATGAGGTGAAGACACACCAAGAATGTAGTTAATATAGACTTAAAAGAATAATTTAATTGTCTTGGAAAAGTTGTACATTACGTTTTCGATGCTTGACGTCACTACAGTTTTGTTTATTGTCTTATGTTTGAAATTAAATGGTAACCAAAATTATTTAAGAAACAGAAATGCTCAATAGAAAAATAAACTAATATAATTGAGAGCACATGAAGAGATATCAGAAAATGGTCTAAAGCAAACTTAAGAGTTTGTCGTATGAAAAAATAATTCTCAATTTAAGGCATGTCATTATAAGAATTAAGTCATAAGAAACTAAAGCACTCAGAAGTGCCTTAACTCTTTCACTAATTGATAAAGAAACATCTCTAAGACAGTCAATCTAGAACAGGGCCTAAAACTTGTTAAAGATGCGTGGTACACAGCAAAGCAGAGGTATTTGCAATATGTTCTCAAAGGCCAGCATTCTGTGATCGTTTGGTAAATATTAATTAGATTGAAACATATGCTTCTAATACTAACACAGACAGTTTCTCATCAGTGGAATGCTTTGAGAAACTTCACAAAGTAGAGTCCTCATAAGAAATTCCCATAGTGTTGAGTAGATAAGAAAGTGAATGTTTATGGTATAGGGTTCGGAAAAAGAGTAATATGTCTAGTCATGACATGTTAGCACTATTTCGAGAACTGGGTTTAGAACAGAAAGCTGGGAACATGTGTAATTTGGAATATACGCACATTATCATTTCTAATATGAACATGTGCAATGTATATGTCCTGAGAAAATTTAAAAACATCAAATAAAGTAAAATTTAAAGTGCTGCATTATATAATTCAGTCCCAAACAATTAACAAAAGTGTTTTCGACTCCCATAAACACTTTCACCAACTCCATCTTTGGATTGGCCCTGCCCAAATTTTCTGGTGCCAGTCCCAATCTGTTCAAGATGGTCTCCACTTCGTCTGCCTGGACTAAATTCTTAACCATGTAGGAAAGACAGTGTGTTTCGCCAAGTCTCATAAATACACAATATACATAAGATACAGAAGCTTTCCAATTTCTCTGAGACTTTCAATCTCTGATATCCTTTATCTTTACTTTGCGTGGGAGTCTTTGGGTTCTGTTTGATGCTTCTGAAGCCTTGAACATGTGTTCATTTGCTAATGTGGCTGACATCATTACAACTTTTAAAAAATGACAAAATTGATGCATGTTTGTTTAAAACAATTAGAAAATAATTGAAAGTTTATCATGTTTTTGCAGCTATCCAAACATTTTCTAGTGATTAGAAAACATAATAAAACAAATTTCCTAGATGGTCTTTGATTTTTATGCTCCCTCTGAAAAGCTAATTTCACAAATATTCTTGGTTTCTATTAAGGGATAATTTACAACAGAGAATAAGAATGGTAAACTTTGAGTTGAGAAAATTAAAAGGGACTATTTATCACAGAGAACGATGTACATGCACACATTTTTTCCAGTATATTTTTAACTTTCACTGTATAGAAACATTAGCATTTTGAATATGTCTCTGATTCAAACAGCTATTGTAAAGTGAAAAATATATCTTAAAGAAAAAGATATTTTCCAAATATCTTATTTCTACTGATCTTTACTATAAAATAAACTCAGGTCAGAATTAAATCTCTTGGTAAAATAAAATCAATATTCTATGACCAATGAGAATGAGTTTAATAAAAAAAATACTGTTCATCAGAAATTTCTGATATTGGTCTTCATATTATGTTCTCAGTGTTTCTTTTTTCTCTCTTTCTCTTATTTCTGCTATAGTTTATTAGAAAGGTATGTATGTGCTTACGTATTTCTTAAGAAAAGTAAATCATATTAATCAAAGAAATATAGCCAGTCTCATACCTATCTAAATATACCAATGGCTGCTGAGAGTATTTTAACTACAGAATGTAAAACTGAATAAAATGGCAATAGTTTTCCATAGAAAATTAACTGACAGTGCTTTAGTCTGAGTTAATAAAAATGATTGAATTAATTATGATACCAAGTTTATGTGAAAGTTGGTTTGGTCTCATTCTTGACAATGGCTATAGCAGCACTATCCAACAGAAATATAATGCATATGAAAATTAAATTCTAGTAACCACATTAAAATTTTTTTAAAAACTAGATAAAATTAATTTAATAATATACCCTATTTTGCCCAATATAGCCAAACTATGATCCTTTCAACCTATAATCAATGTAAAAATGTTAATAAGATATTTTACATACTTTTTTGTGTGCCTTCAAAAACTAATGGTTACTTTACACTTAACAGCACATCTTGATTCTGACTAGCCATGTTTTAAGTGTCCAAGTGCTCATTTCAAGTGTGTCTAGTGACTAGCATGTTGGACAATATAGATCTAAAAATGAAGCCTTCATGTACACTGGGGAATAGGAAGACAAGTGCATCCTGATGCATCTGAAAATAGAGCGCCAACCCTTAACTAGTTCTTACCACTTTTATTAGGCTAACTGAGACCACACAGCTAACAAATACTTGAGATCTACCACCTAACACCATCAGGAATTTAAATATTTGCCACATCTGACATCTGACTCAAATGAAAAGAATTTGGAGAAGACAGAGACAGAAAGAAAGAGGGAGGAAAGGAGAGAAGGAATGAGAAAGGGAGGGAGGGAAGGAAGGAGGTAAGGAGGAGAAAAAGAGAAATCTTAAAACACATTATTATGGTATTTTGTAGTGATTTTCAAAGTGTGGTCCACAGACCCCTCAAAGTCCCCAAGATCCTTTCAGGGGGTCTGCAAAGTCAAAGCTTTGTAAAATCATCATCATCATCAGACGGAAGGAGAGGAGGAGGAGGGGGAGAGGATTGAGCAGGAAGAGGAGAAGGAAAAGCTTTTTTGCTGTGTTGACATTTGCACTGAACAATGCAAAAGAAACGGTGCAGAGAACTGCTAGTGCCTCAGTACAAAATGAAGGCAGTGGCACTAACGTGTTAGTGATCCTTGCATTCTCCACTACCAAACATATCAAAAGGAAAGAAGAAAAGCCAGTTTCACGTAAGGATGTCCACTTTTATGATCAGTAAAAATGGTTATTTTTATTGATCTTAACTCTTATACATGTCTTCTGAATGTTCTATGTGACAAAATTGAATTATATACAAAGTACTTTTGCTGCAAGGTGAAGTATGATATTTGTCTCTAAAAAGCCCTTGTGTGATTAGAGTTGTGAGCTGAACTATTCAATGATTTCATGAAATACCACTTGGAAAAAAGTGAGACCTACCACCTAAAAAGTAGCCTGAATGACAGGCTACTCAGAATTGATATATTTACTTGAAATTTGCCTTTGATAGAAAAATACAGATAGCATATGTTAAGAGAGAAAACTGAGCTCTCAACAATTAGAATTTTTGAAAATTTATAACCATCATAATGAGCTTGACACCTTCCTAATATTTGAAGACTTTTCTGTTGTCATGGATAATAATATTTTAAAATATGATTTTTAAAATTTTATAAAAAGTACTGTGCCAACATTTGGAAGATCTCTCTGAATAAGTCATTGAACTAATATTTTCCTAATAACCACTGAATGAGATTTTAAAAAGCACATATGGGTAAAATATTCATCAAAGTGAGAGAGAAATGAGTTTTGATGTAATAGAAAAGCTTATTGATATAATTTCAGACAGCACTGTGCAACTATAAGAATGTAACATTTGTAGAGTTTGATCTAATATCTAAGAATATTTATGATCATCTGAAAATGTTAAAACACTC
>NW_006439192.1:13765682-13806126 GCF_000325575.1 Pteropus alecto | reverse complement strand
TTTTCATTACTTATCTATGTGAGGCCGTATTTTCTTTCTATACCTCATTTAAAACATATTGCAACAGAATGAATACAGAAGCACATCTGACTCCTATTAAGCCAGATATTTGAAAAAGTGGAAAAAAATATCATTATTCTCAGTATTTTTTTGTTTAAAAAAACATAAATTTTTAATAAAATATTTTATTTGTGTTAACACGCAATGGATTTAATATTTTTACTTAACGATGATTTAACAAATTATCTTTTAAACTAATTTTTATTTCCTATTATAATAAATATTGATAGCTGTACTCCACATAAACATAGGCTCTGTGGGATTCTCAATAATTTTTAAAAGTGTAATGGGGATCTGAGACTTAAAAGACTACTAGTGAGTAAAATGAACACATAGTTTTTAAAATCATAGAGACATAGTTTGATACCTTGTTGCAGGCCTCTTACCAGACAAGTAACTTCAGTCACTTACTAGACTATTAACCTTGGTGAACTTATTGATTGGAAATTTTGGACATAAAGAGTCTAGCACATTACCTAGTATAGAGAAACCACTGACTTTGGCAATTATTATAATTATCACCATAGCCCAGTCCAAATTATCTCCCTACAACTATTGTGCTCTCTGACTACAAGTATATACAGTTACTTGGAAATAAACTATAATTCCCCATCAGCAGAGTCAGTCTCTTTGAGATAAAGAACCCATTGTCTATGATTGGGTTAACAGGTTATCAACTTGCTATTTATTGAGGTGTGTAAAAATACCAAAATTCACTTGTTATATAGATGTATATATACTGGTGAACTGGACAGACTGCCTTTGGGGGCAGGAAAGATGCTACAGCATATTTTAAGTCCTATGGGATTGATTAAGAGTGTATTTGTTTTCTGCCAGTCTGTATTGGCTCATAATTGTGCGAGTTGGCAGGCTGAACCCTCACATAGTCCTCTTCTTTAGGTATCAGGAGACATACTACCAAGTTCAGAGTCTAAGAAGCAGACAACTAACCATGGGTGTGGTAAGAAGAACTGTCTGGTCTTGCCATCTGTTTTGAGGCCCTGAGCACTTACTCAGAGAAGTGGCATTATTTTGGCATAGGCTGGGGAAAGATGGAGAAGGAATATGGAGAAAGGGTAGTCTCTCTGTAGTGATGTTTAGGAAGGAAAGAAATGCTTTTCATGTGCAAGTGTGAGAGCTTGAGTGTGGATAGCTGAGGAACACTACTGCTGGTGTCTGGAAATGAGCCACTTTCTGTTAATTCTACCTTGAAATGCTTCCAATTTGGAAAGATATTTACAGTGGGCTGGTTAGGTGAGCACTATGCTTCTTTTATTAGGATTTGAAGTAATTTCTCATATTTCCTTTATATAATTTTTCCATATTATAGATGGATTAGAAATTTCCGTGTGGATAAAAATGTATCCATTCATATCCCTAAAGTCATAGCATTAAGTAAAAGTATATGATGGAGGCTTTTTAATCTTGTTCCAGTTAAGCTAAGAGTCCAGGAAATCACTTTCTACAATAAACTGAAATATGGATTTGGACTTCACCTTCTAAGTCCTTGGCCATGGTAAAACATTGTGAATAAAGAAACACATTTGTAATGAAGGACAAAGGAGATGAGGGGTTTTTTTAATGGTTTTTTCCCCCATAATATTTTTCTTAGTAAACTAAAACATTATGCATTTACAAGAAAGAGCATCTAATGCATATATCGTAAATATAGCTTGGTAGTAGATATGAGGCCAAGAATAAAGAAAATAAAAGACAGGTCACAGAAAATAGTTTCAGTTTATTGAATGACTTCCTCTTCAATTAGAAATGTTCCATGTGGATTTGTAGCCTCTTTTAAAATTTATTGGAATATAGTAATATAAGAAAGATCTTGTTTTACTTTGGGAGTTGCTAATATACTTGTAAGTCCCCAGTAGAACTTAATCAAATTTCATAAATATCTGGTGATGAAACTATAAACCACTTTTAGGACTTCTTTTAGGGATGCACAAACAGAACAACAAGATTTCAATTTTCAGTTCACAACCTACACAGGAGATAGGAAGTTGGTGTTGATCATCTAGCTGTTTGCAATTCTAAAAAAAGAATCTCCTTAGTTACCGCCCCTTCAGTAAAAAGGTAACTAAAAGTATTTAGTAACTCTTATCAATCACATTTTTCAAGCATGAAGAGGTGTGGAAAACATTTTTTC
Source organism: Pteropus alecto (assembly GCF_000325575.1). Classification (NCBI taxonomy): domain Eukaryota; kingdom Metazoa; phylum Chordata; class Mammalia; order Chiroptera; family Pteropodidae; genus Pteropus; species Pteropus alecto. The sequence continues at coordinate 13,803,914 of NW_006439192.1, read as the reverse complement.
TTGATAAAATTTTCATATTTCTAAAGTAAAATATTATTCCAGAGTTATGCAAAATATTATTATATTTATCCAATATTAGGAAATGTTAATGCGATAACTATTTAGAACTTTAAATTGTTATCTAAATAATACACATATTATTTTGCCAGTGGAATGAATCCCAACTCAGAACTGGTATTTGTTATAAAACTTTAAATCATGTCATGCTTTTAGACCAAAAGCAATTTTATACACCCTCCTTTGGAGATCCTTTCTTAAGAGTTGGCCCCTTCTTATCACTATAGACTGTCCCTGTTTCACTATTAGAATCGCCTCATACTAATTTCCTATCCTTATATATTTTCCCCAAATTATTGCATATATCTGTTAGTGGAGAAAGTCTTAAGGATTAATTACTTGCATTCTCTTATATACTCTCTGTGAACTGTGAATAGACCATATTAGAAATTATGATTTGATGAACATATTTATAAGTGTGTAGGCTGTGGTGTCTTATCTACTTGGGACAGTGCTCATTTTACTGACTGGTGAGTATCTTTATGCTTGCCTCAAGTGTTGAGTACTGCTGCATTGTCATTTTTTAAATTAATGTTTTCCAGCTGCAGTTAAGTTCTTAATGTCACCAAGAAATTATTTCTGTTTCTAGCTATGTCTTTCTTTCATATCCTACACTTCTAAATCTTTCCTCCCATTTCTAGCGTACTCCTCCACCCATTGTGCCTCCTATTTTATAATAAAAAATGGAGTCCAACTGGAATGAATCCCTTTAACTTTCAATTTCCAGACCTACAATCTTATTTATATCTCCTTTGGAGTATTACTTTCTTATTACCAATTTTAGAAACAAAGATGTTTCTCCTTCTATCCCGAAGGGGAATATTTATCTGCCCGCGCTCTCCTCTCCTCCCATCTAGTCAAGGGCCCTATCCATTAGTCAAGCAATTGTTACTTAAACAAACATCTCCAATGCATATCGTGTGCAAGACATTGAACTAGAGGTTATGACTACAAAGATGAAAAACATTTAGCTGGACAATCGATTCAGCTAATAAGAAACTTGTAGCTTCTACATTGATGAGCATGTGCAAGGTATGGCAGTAGCATGGGCTGCAGAAAGGCTGCCGGTAGGTCAGATCTGGAGAATTCTTACTATAGGGGCGACAGGAGCCTCTAGAATATTAGAGTCTGCCTGAGTGACATCTTGTGCAAGGTGAGATTGGGTCACTTACAAGGATAGAGAGATGGCACTTCATCGAAGATAACAGAACAGGTTGTATGAATTTCATTTTGTCTGATTGATAACAATTTAATATATATGAGTATATGTGAGAGACTTCATCTGAGACTTGCTGGTGTTATAATCCTTTACCAAGTCTGTGGGGGCTGCTGACCCTAACTTATACAAATTTTCAGTTGCTACCACTACCACATATGTAAACAACTGGTTTGGGTCAATTAACAACTGGTCACATGTTTTTTGTTTTTTGTTTTTTTTTCTCAGAAAACATTTGTCTGTCCTTTAGTTGTCAAATCCAGGGCATTTGACTTGACAGATTCCGAGGGGCAGAGGGTAATGGGGGAGCTTTGTGAGGCTTCATATCTACAGTGTCTAGTAGGTGTATTCAACTAAGAGTGGTTCATTAAAAGAAACCCACTTTTCCTCGCCTATCAGTCTACTAGCATAGTTCTTAGGACTGGATAGTCCCTAGGATTGTTATTTCAAGTGTCAGTTATAAGGTTTAGATGGCCCCCTTACATGTCTATAAATACACATTGTTAGCAGTGTTATATATTTGATAAGGTATCTGGGATGTAGCTGATTTTCTAAAGCTGATATCACTGGGTACATTTTACAAGCAAGGCACTACCCACCCCTTTGTCTCAGACTATCTTTTCCAAGATGTGTGTATAGTGAATAGACTTGAAAAATAGAGTGCCTTCATTTAGAATAAAGGGGTGATTTCTTTATTGTTCAGTGTGATAAATGTTTTCTTCCAGAACAATGTTTGCTTTTGACCACTTAAAAAGATTCAGGTTTTGTGTTTTCAGCTGTGAGGCAAACTTATTGAGTGTGTGGCGTCTACATAGACCTACCTGCATCACCCGCATGTAACTTGGAGAGCTAACACAAATATGGTATGCTCATGCTACTTTGTGATGCAAATAACAATGTCTCAAATCCAGGAGTCTCATGTCTTCTGCTAGCCTCAATGAAACTGACAGAATAACTGGTTAACAGCAAGGAGTTTAAAATCTCACATCCTTCAAAGTGCTTGACAATGATTGATTAATTTATAAACACAATAGATTTGTGGCACACTCTAGGTGTTTCCTAGTTATAAAACAGAGGATTTGGGTAAAAAGTAAACAATGTATTTTTCCTCATTGATTTGTATAAAATATGTAATAAAATTACTTTTCTATATCAACTTCTAGATGTACGATTTATTTTAAAAAATTAAAATGAGTACTTTCAAAACCTTGACAAAATATTATCTTCTTAAGTCACTTGGAGAATTTAGCTTCAACCACATCCCCATCTTTATCAACAAAAATAATAAGGAAGAAATGCTCTTTGCTCATTTATTTATAGTTGCCAAAATTTGGAGGTGGATAAATACCTTTTGAGAACTTACTTTGTTAGTTAAATATAGAAACAAACTATTCTCATTAATTTTCCTTACTACACTATCAGATTCCATGCATGAATACCATTTTCTTCAATATTTACTGTAGAAAAGTTATTTCAGAATTAATGAAAGTGTGAACAAGTATTACACAAACTGACTTTAAGCATTTTATTGCATTCAATGGTTCAGTTCAATTATTTCAGCTATGAACTAATCTTTGTTAATGTAAACACTTATTTTACATAAAAATTTTTAAAAATCCTATGTCAGAAATAGGTTGTAGTAGAGTCGATGGCTCTGTAGACATAATTGCTCTGGGCCTGCTTGCTGAATTGAGTCTGTAACAGCCTGGTCAGCTGATTGTGTATGTATGTACTGTCCATCTTTCTCTGGAACCAATTAACACTGTCAAAAGCTGGAGATGTGCTGTAACTGCCTGCTCTGCAATCCATACTAGAGTGTTCAATAACTGACCCAGTTGATTTGTCTTGGTTTGCTTTGTTTGGCCTTCTGAATTGTTCATTACTGAGTCTTCTGTCATCTCCGAAATATAAGGGTTTGGGGAATTTTTAAGGACAAGAAAACACAAACACATTTTCAACTTTTCAGCTAAGTTGAAAAACATCCTTGTAGTTTGGTGTAGGTTATATGATATGTTCCACAGTCAGTGAAGTCACACAGGGTTTGTTTTTTGTTTGTTTATTTGTTTTTGTTTGTTTTAGGAGATACTATTCTGAAAGTAAGAGAGTTGAGGGGGGAGAGAGAGAGAGAGCATTAGAAAGGTAGATAGAGACATACAGAGAGAAGAAATTATACTTTCTGGAAAGCAATGGTACACCCTCTACAAAGATGACAAGAGGCTTTTATCCCTTATCAGGCCATTATTATAAGTGCTTTCTTTACTTCTAGAGCAGATTGATTGTGTCCCTTGAAATACGAAGTTCCACGACCTCACTAATACAGATATATTACTTGCACCATCACATTCTGTCAGTCATAGAATAAGCTGCTACCCCTTAGGAAGCTTGTCATTAAATTGTACTTTTATTTTATATATTTGATAATCTCAGGAAGACCCTGGGTTGTGGAGAACTGTTCAAATATTGAACAAAACAATAAAATTTGCTTTAAATTCTCTAGAATCTTATGAATACCCATTCTTCCACAGCCTGAGGAGTCTCGAGATTATAAGCCATAAATCTACAAGGAAATGGGTGCTCTTCAGGCAGATAGTTTGAAGGAAGAGGTTTGCCATCTGTACAAACTTCAAATACTTTTCCTTTTCTTCAACTCAAGGTGATGAGCTAAACGAACTATTGACAAAGAAGACTTTTATCATTGCATCCTTTACAGCTCTGAGAAGCCTGACTCTTCACCACCTGCATTATTCTACTCTCCTTCTCTTACTGTAGGAGGAAAAGGGGGTTTTTGTAGCTAAGCTACCAGAGTATTTCTTTTGTAGGAACTCCAAACCATGAATCTCAATCAATAAGATGGTGGTTGGTGCTAACGAGGTCAAGTTTCCAAATCTGGACTCCACTTGAGCCTGTTATTTGACGACAAATCACCTCACTATTTATTGCCAGAAACTTGGAAAAATGTGCAATGATTCATTTACTCACTTATTAATTTAACTATATTTGTGTTTCCCAACTGTATGTTAGACATTCTGTGAGGCCATAATGATATAATAGTGATCAAGATAACTATGTGTCTCAACTACATGAACAAACAAAATAATAGGCAATTGGGTTAGAAGTTATTTAGTAGATAAACAGGATGGTAACTTAGACGATAATAAAGAGGGACACCTGGACATATCTAAGATGGAAAACCATAGAAATCTTTTTTTGGGAGTCTACATTTCAGTCAAAACATAAAGGAAGAGGAGGACTCAGCTATGGTCAGAGCAGAATAACTGTTGTAAGGTATAGTGTTCTAGAAGGGTAGAAAATAACTTGCTGGGTTAGAGAAACTAAAGTGAGGATAAGGTGACTTCCATGGGGTGAGCATAAAATGAAGTGTAATGAAATGAGGTTGGAGAGGGAAGCATGAATCAAATTATCTTGGGCCTAGTGGGCCATGGAAAGAGTTTGGACTTAATAAGATGGTGATGGCTTTTAAGCAAAGGACTGGTAAAATCCATTTTGCCCTTTAAGATCACTCTAGCTGCTGAAAGGGTAAGGACTAAGAGTAGAAATCAGAAGTCAAATAGGAGACTGCAGTGGACATATTTTTACTGATCCCCACAGTAAAAATCTCCACTTTCATACTTTCTTTGGCCTGGGGAGGCTGACTACACAGACTGCAGCACCCAGCAGCACCCCTTTCCTTGTGGCTTCTACTTCTACTTGGCCAATGAGGACCATGGGCAGGAAATGAGAGAGAAAGGGAAGAGTAAGAGCAAGGCATTTATGTCCCTGGTTTATTCTCTGCTAGGTTGTCACACGGCTGTGTCCCTCTATGAAGGCCAAAGTTCTGCTCTATATCCCTCATCACAAAGCTCTCCATTGAGGTTCTGATAACCCTTTCTTGACATTTTCCTCTTGTTTAATTCTTGGGATACTGTACTACACCTTGTTGTCTTTGTACAAACTCTTCACTAGATTTGAAAATAATATTTTTTATAAAACCTTCTTCGATTACTAAGCGCAATTGTCCATGTGTCTCCATCCAGGAACCTGCATCCAGAGGCGAGAGATAATGATGGTTTGATCTAAGAAAGTGGTTGTAAAGATAGATAGAATTAGATTGACTTGAGATGTACTTTAGAGCGAGAATCACAAGATTTGTTGAAAGACCTGATGTGGTATTTAAGAAAAAGGAGGACAAATCCAGGATGATTCCATCTGACTAGATGATTCCAGATAAAACAAGTAGTTCAATGGTAATAACAGTTATAAGGGAAAAGTGGAAATGAAACGAGTTTGGAGGACAGAAAAGGGGCAAGAAAATGTCTCCTTAAGGTACTTGTGAGATATCCAACTGGAAATATCGAGTAAATAATTAATATTCAAATAAATAATTATGAATTTCAGGGGAGGTCAGGACTATAAGAATAACTTTGTTATTCTTCACCTTATCTGTGGTATTTAAATCCTCTTGACTGATGTAATCATTGAAAAGTGGCCATAATTAGAGAGAAGTCTGGGGTCTGATGCCTGGGTGATGGAGAAAAGGTGACACCAACAATTGAGAATGAGAAGACATTCTCAAGAAGACATTCAGTGAAGTAGAAGGAAACTAGAATTAAAATCACAAAAAGTCGGAAGGAGGACTGCTTCAAGAAGACATTCAGTGAAGTAGAAGGAAACTAGAATTAAAAATCACAAAAGCTCGAAAGAGGAATGCTCCAAGAGGAATGTTAGAAGAATCTTAGAACTGGGCAGCAGTTGTAGAGGGTTTGAATCTGATGAGAATGGATAGGTATTCACTGAATTTTGCTGGTAATTTTGACATTAGTTTCTGCTGCATATTTTGACCAAACCAGGTTGAAGTAATTTGAAGAATGACTGGGAGAGGAGCAAGCAACAACATCATTTGTAAGTAATGCTTTTGATAAATTTAGGAAATAAATATCTTATCTCTCAAAGAAAGAAATTGAGAGACAGTTGGTATGTGAGAAGAAAGAAAAATTCTTTTTGTTTTTTAAGATGGGATAGGTTTGAATGAGATGAGAGAATAGTTTGGGAGTAACTAATGCCCATAAAGCAGCACAGAGATAAGTAGCAAAGTCTTTGAAAAGGAGAACAGGGAATGGCCTTTTTTTACTTTTTTAAATTTAAATAACTTAAAAAAAATCTATTTGACTTTATCCAAAGAATGTCGGGCAACTTTCAACTACTACATGCTTTAAAGGAATCATTATCATATAAGTTAGAAAATTAGTGAACAAACAATAAAGAGTATATGGGAGCAATGATGAAAAGATATTTCCCTTTCTGCAAGTGCAGCATGACCTTAGAATTGAGATATTACACCAGGAGAGCTTTATTTGTTGTTCCATGCCCTTCTCTAAGTAGTAAAACAAATAACAATTTTTCGTCAATGTTCCAAGGCATAGACATTTACAAAGCATTTCTATATTTTTTATAATTGTGTTATGTTCCTCATTCAAACTTTTACTACTTCATTTTTCTATCTGCGTTGTTTACTTTTGTATTTATCTCTTATAGTATACTTAAATTTTATTTTAAAAAGCTTTCCAAAAAAACTGCAAAAGGAAAGAGGAATATAATGCAAGTATTGTTTTAGCTTCTACCTAAAATTAAAAAAAAAAATCAGAGAGAGCTTTACCTGATGTGAATATTTTATTGAGCGAGAAACAAATTGTTCTTGAACAGGAGACTGCAAACCCAAAAGTAGTATGAAACCCAGAGGCATGATGTTACAGAGAGACTTATAAACTGAGAATCAGGGAGTTGTTTAACCTTCACAATGATTGGTGGTTATTACAATGAGAATTTCCAGACAGCAGGGGATTGGTTTAAAGTAATTATCTTATACCATTTTAGAAAGACTTAAATTTTGTTTATGATTATCAGAGGCATTTACAAGAAATAAATTAAGTTTCACTTACATCCATGAAATAAAAACTAGATTAAGTTCTACTTATGTGGCTTAACTGGTTGTATCTGCTTTGGGAATTTTCAAATCTGGCCTCCATTTTATTTTATTTTAACAAAGGCAATTAGACAGAAAATACCCATAGACTGAAGTCTTGTTTGAGTATTTATAAATTAAATTTATCAACATGACTCACATTGCTTACTCACTTTCTAATGGTCATTTTGCTAAAACACTAAACCCCAAATGCTGTTTCCCAAATGTTTGTTTTCTACAGTATCAATTATTTTGGATCTTACCTTTGGAAAAACATAAAATATTCACAAGCTGGCTGTTCGAAACTTTATAATCCCAATGAAAGTATATTAAGGAATGAAATTATATTTAAGATGAATGGTGCTATACAGAAGAGGCTAGTTTATACCCTCTGACAAAATAATATATCATAAAATTATCTGAAATCTTTGGTCAATATTTTCTGAAGTCATTTTGCAGCAGCATAGCATAGGAGAGAGAACACATCCTGAAGGCAGGTGGACCTGGCTCTAAATCCCAGTTGCTACACCTATGAGTCATATAATAATAGACCAATAAAAATACTATAATCAAAATAGTGTTAGAGTACTACACAAATCATGTAAAAATAAAAAAATAGCACAGCACAGTTTTTTTTGGCATATAATAATTGCTCTATTTTCATTTTCCTTACTCTATTTCCATATTTCTAGCTTTTAAAATTATTTTAAAAAAAATTCTGGTAAAACAAACACAACATAAAATTTATCATCTTAGTCATCTTCTCCTAAATGCCTACTTAATCAGCATTCAATTTTCTGTTTCTGTTACTTTGACTTTACATACTTCATGTAAGTGGAATCACACAAATTTATGTTTTTGTGATTGATTTATTTAACTTAGCATAATGTTTCGATATTCATCCATCTTGTAACATGTTAAAGGATTTCCTTCCTTCTTAAAGCTTAATAATATTCCATTGCATATATATACTACATTTTGTTTATTCATTCATCTATCAATGGATATTTGTGTTGCTTCCACCTCTTGGCTACTGTGAATAGTGCAGCTATGAACACAGTTGTGCAAATACCTCTTTAAGATCCTGTTGTCAATTCTTTTGGATATATACACAGAAGTGAGATTGCTGGATCATGTGATAGTTCTATTTTCAGTTTTTTGAGAAATGCTACATACTGTTTTCCATTGCAGTTAGACTATTTTAAAGCCTCACCAATAGTGCACAAAGATTCCAAAGGATTCCAATTTCTCTACATCCTCACCAATACTTGCTACTTTCTGGGTGTTTTGTTTTGTTTTGTTTTATAATAGCCATCCCAATTGCTGCAAGGTGATATCTCATGCGATTTTAATTTGTATCTCTCTGATAATCAGCAATGTTGAGTATCTTTTCATATGCTTGTTGGCCATTCATATATCATCTTCAGAGAAAGGTCTATTCAAGTCCTTGACTATTTTCAATTGGTTTATTGATGTTTTTATTGTTGAGTTATAAAACTTCTTTACATATTCTGGATATTAATCCCTTATCAGATATACGATTTTCAAATATTTTCTCCCATTCATAGGTTGCCTTTCACTCTACTGATTGTATCCTCTGATGCACGAAAGTTCTTAAATTTGATGTAGTCCCATTACTCTATTTTTGCATTTGTTGCCTGTGGTTTTGATGTCATATCCGAAAAATCATTGCAAGTCCAATGTCATGAAGCTTTTCTTCTATGTTTTCTTCTAGGAATTTTGAACTTTTAGGCCTTACATTTGTTCTTTAATCAATTTTGAGTTAATTTTTATTTATGATGTAAGATAAGAATCCAACTTCATTCTTTTGCATATAGATATCCAATTTTCCCAACACAATTTGTTGAGAAGACTGTCCTTTCCCCATTAAATGGTATTGCACTCATGTCAAAGATCATCTGATCATATATACAAGGATTATTTGTAGGCTCTTTATTCCATAGGTCTATTTGTCTGTCTTTATGTCAGTGCAATACTGTTTTGATTACTGTACCTTTGTTATATTCATTAAAATCAAGAAGTGAAAGCCTTCCAACCTTGTTTCTCTTTTTCAAATTTGTTTTGGCCTATTTTAGGGGGCCCTTGATTTTCCATAAAAATTTTAGGATAATTTTTTTTATTTAAAAAAAAATGCCATTGGGATTTTTGATAAGGATTGCATTCAATCTTTAGATTTCTTTGGGTAATAGAGACATTTTAACAATATTAAGTCTTCTAATCCATGAGCATGGGGTATCTTTCCATTTATTGTGTCTTTTAAAATTTTTTTTGGCAATGTTCATAGTTTTCACTGTTTAAGTCTTTCACCTCCTTGGTTAACTTTACTCCTAAGTATTTTATTCTTATTGATGCTATTGTCAATAGAATTGTTTTCTTAATTTCCTTACTTGATAGTTGGTTGTTAGTGTATAGAAATGCAATTGATTTTTGTATGCTGATTTTTTATCCTAAAACTTTGCCGAATTAGTTATAACGATGTGGTGTGTGTGTGTGTGTGTGTGTGTGTGTGTGTGTAATCTTTAGGGTTTCCACACATAAGATCATGTCATCTGAGAACAGAGATAATTTTATTCTTTCTTTCCAATTTGGATGACTTTTATTTCTTTTTCTTGCCTAATTGATATGGCTAGGACTTCTAATATTATATTGAATAGAAGTGGCAAGAGTGGTCATATATTTCATGATTTTTTGAGAAAAGGCTTTCAGTCTTTCACCACTGAGTATAATGTTTAAGGGCCTTTCATAAATGGTCTTTATTATATGGAGGTAGTTTCCTTCTCTTCCTAGCTTCTGTTTTTGTCATGAAAGGGTACTGAATCTTATCAAATGCTTTTTCTCCATCAGTTGAGACAATCGTGTGATTTTTGCCCTTCATTCTGTTAACGTGATGTATCACTTTGATTTTCATATGTTGAACCATCCTTGCATTCCAAAAATAAATTCCATTTGGTCATAGTATATAATTCTTTTAATGTGCTTTTAAATTCTGTTTGCTAGTATTTTGTTGAGCATTTTGTATTAATATTCATCAAAGATATTGACCTTTACTTTTGTTTTCATACAACAGCTTTGTCTGACTTTGGTATCAGGGTAATGCTGGTCTCAAGAATGAGCTGGAAGTATTCCTTCCTTTTCAATTTTTTGAAAGTTTCAGGAAGACCGATGTTAATTCTTCTGTAAATGTTTGGTAGAAATTTCCAGTGAAGTCACCTTATCCAGGACTTCTCTTTGTGGGAAGGTTTTTGGTTACTGATTCAATCTACTTTCTTGTCATTAGTCTGTTTATATTTTCTACTTCTTCATGATTCAGTATTGGTAGACTGTGTGTTTCTAGGAATTTGTCCATTTCTTCTAGTTTATCCAATTTGTTGGAGTACAATTGTTCATGGGAGTCTCTTATAATCCCTTTTATTTCTGTGGCATCAGTTGTAATGTCCTGTCTTTCATTTCTGATTTTAGTTATTAGAGTCTTTCCCCCATTTTTTAGTCTAGCTAAGAGTTTGTCAATTTTGTTTCTCTTTTTTAAAACCTACTCTTGGTTTTGTTGATTTTTTTTCTATTGTTTTTCTATTTTCTATTTCAATTATCTCTGCTTTAGTCTTCATTATTTCCTTCTTTCTGCTACTTTGGGTTTAATTTGTTCTTTCTTTAGTTTCTTGAGATGTGAAGTTGTTAATTTGAGACCTTTTTTAACATATGCATTTACAGCTATAAAATTCTCTTTTACCTCAGCTTTCACTGAACCCTATAGTTTTGGTATTTTTGTTTTCATTTACATGTCATTTACATTATGTGACTTTTTATAGTGATATGCTTTGATTCCATTCTCGTTTCCTTCCTGTTTATTTTAAATGGGTTTAATATATATATTTTCAGAAACCATTGTTACTTGGTTTATTGAAGACCAATTAATTCACATATAATGGAAGCTTATACTCATGAAAGTGTATTAAAGCAAGCAAGAAAGCCTCTGCATTTAGGTCACTATATTTGTATTTAAATATATTTGTCACTATATATAATCTATATGGCCATCACATGGAAGTGTAGACAAAGAAGTTTTAACTTTTACAGATACTAAAATTCCTAAAATTTATACTGGGTTTATGCAGAATTTATGGCTACAGCATTCTTAAAATCACCAGCGCTCCCCCCAATGTCATCATCGGAGTATAAATCAATCAAGGCAGAAGAATATTAAATGGTAACTTGATTAGAAATTGAGAGCCAATCAATTTTCATATATTGTTTAGAATAACAGCTGAAAAGTTTTACTTTCAGCTTGTGGATTTTAAGTATGGTTTCAGGCTAACGGACTTTTTTTTATATGCGTGATGATTTGAAATAATTAATAAAGTTATCTCCTCAATGATAATGTGCCAGCAGTATGACCACATGGGGGGAATCTATTGTCTTACATTATTTTATTATAAAGAAGATATTTGCTTATGATTGTAGATACTGCTGAATTTACAAATCCCTTAGCAACAGCCTTATAAGTCAATTGTTTTTATAAAGCTTTGAAAACAAAATCTTAATCAATAGTGAGTTTACATTAATTAGATATATATTTCCTCCCCCTTCAGATATCATTTTGGTCTGCCTAACATTTAGCTACAGAAAATGTCACGTTTAATTTTTAGTCATATTTTGGCAAAACAGACACTCACATGATTGCCAGATTAGGTCAGATGGAAAAAGCTGATCTGATGGCACTGCAGCTTCAGTATCTTCATTTCCAAGTGTTTTGCTATTCATCCCCATGTTCCAACCTACTCGGTTCTAAGCACACAAAGTCAGAACAGAATGTGTGTCCCTCTGCATAACATAAAGGACCTTCAAATTAGTAAAAATGCAATCTCCACATGTCAATGAAGCTTTGTTACTGAATGTTCTCAAATAAATACCAGGAATTAATTTTGTGAAACTGAAAACAAAGCATAAAATTAATCCATACTTTTTATATGACCTAATAGAGATAAAGAAATAATAAAAATGCATTTCAGTATTTTTTTTTTTACCTTTTTCATTGATTACTGTTATTTGATATACACAACTCAAGGATCTATGAAGCTTGAACACTCAATTTTGTTTCTGACATGAAAATAAACTGCTTTTGACTTATAATGAACTTCAGTAACAATAAACATTGAAGTAAAAGAGAAATATTTCAAGTGAGTACTAACATTAAATCACATGAACATATCTGTAGAATTTTGCCAAAATTCCTTAGAAAATGCTTTGAATAATACTTATTGCTGTTTTTAGTAAAACATGCTCTAAGAAACAATTTTCCAATGATAAAAATTTCCTTTCCTCTGAAATTTTGGAAAGTTTTTAAAAAGTGATTACTCATAGTCACACTTTAAAGGCACATCTTCAAAAATCAATTTTTGCTAGATAATTCTCCATAGACTATTTTGACTTCAAGAGTTTCTGAGCACTTGCTTCGAAGATGTGTGTCACTGCAGTCGGAATTAATTTTAAAATTATTACAAGTTTGGAATCATATGATATATTAATTTTATAAAATGTCTTTTTTATTTTTCCAGTTAAGATGCATGCCTCCATTTTTTTCTTTTTTCTCTTTTTCTGTTTTCATTATTAGTAACAATACCAAACTGGTGATTGTCAGAAAATTTTCTCCTCTTGTCATTAAAGCTTTAAGATTTTATATAAAACTGGTACCACTTCAGATTCTCTTGTAGTAGGTAAGCAAAGTATTTAAGATTAGACAAATCTTTTTTTAGAGACAAACACCCTCAATCTTAGGATCTTTTTCTTATGCAACTATAATAGGGCACAGATAGCTCTGATTCTAAGTCCTTGAAAAATAGACTACATTCAGCATTGGTCAAAATAATGTTTTCTGACATTCCTTCAATAGAATGTCCAGCCGTTGATGGGTAACATAGTACACCTGGCTCATAGGTAATATTTTAATAACTTCTTTATAGGTTATAGTTTTTACTTTTAAAAGGTTTCTTTGTTCTTGTCTTTACTTTTCCATTTCCTAATGTTCTTTTAAGATCAATTAAAATAATACACACAGAAGTATACTAGGGAATGAAGAGAATGAGTCAATATGTAAGACTGAAAGCCAGGCTCAATTTGGCTTTAGCATGACAGATTTTTTTTTATATGCGTGATGATTTGAAATAATTAATAAAGTTATCTCCTCAATGATAATGTGCCAGCAGTATGACCACATGGGGGGAATCTATTGTCTTACATTATTTTATTATAAAGAAGATATTTGCTTATGATTGTAGATACTGCTGAATTTACAAATCCCTTAGCAACAGCCTTATAAGTCAATTGTTTTTATAAAGCTTTGAAAACAAAATCTTAATCAATAGTGAGTTTACATTAATTAGATATATATTTCCTCCCCCTTCAGATATCATTTTGGTCTGCCTAACATTTAGCTACAGAAAATGTCATGTTTAATTTTTAGTCATATTTTGGCAAAACAGACACTCATGATTGCCAGATTAGGTCAGATGGAAAAAGCTGATCTGATGGCACTGCAGCTTCAGTATCTTCATTTCCAAGTGTTTTGCTATTCATCCCCATGTTCCAACCTACTCGGTTCTAAGCACACAAAGTCAGAACAGAATGTGTGTCCCTCTGCATAACATAAAGGACCTTCAAATTAGTAAAAATGCAATCTCCACATGTCAATGAAGCTTTGTTACTGAATGTTCTCAAATAAATACCAGGAATTAATTTTGTGAAACTGAAAACAAAGCATAAAATTAATCCATACTTTTTATATGACCTAATAGAGATAAAGAAATAATAAAAATGCATTTCAGTATTTTTTTTTTTACCTTTTTCATTGATTACTGTTATTTGATATACACAACTCAAGGATCTATGAAGCTTGAACACTCAATTTTGTTTCTGACATGAAAATAAACTGCTTTTGACTTATAATGAACTTCAGTAACAATAAACATTGAAGTAAAAGAGAAATATTTCAAGTGAGTACTAACATTAAATCACATGAACATATCTGTAGAATTTTGCCAAAATTCCTTAGAAAATGCTTTGAATAATACTTATTGCTGTTTTTAGTAAAACATGCTCTAAGAAACAATTTTCCAATGATAAAAATTTCCTTTCCTCTGAAATTTTGGAAAGTTTTAAAAAAGTGATTACTCATAGTCACACTTTAAAGGCACATCTTCAAAAATCAATTTTTGCTAGATAATTCTCCATAGACTATTTTGACTTCAAGAGTTTCTGAGCACTTGCTTCGAAGATGTGTGTCACTGCAGTCGGAATTAATTTTAAAATTATTACAAGTTTGGAATCATATGATATATTAATTTTATAAAATGTCTTTTTTATTTTTCCAGTTAAGATGCATGCCTCCATTTTTTTCTTTTTTCTCTTTTTCTGTTTTCATTATTAGTAACAATACCAAACTGGTGATTGTCAGAAAATTTTCTCCTCTTGTCATTAAAGCTTTAAGATTTTATATAAAACTGGTACCACTTCAGATTCTCTTGTAGTAGGTAAGCAAAGTATTTAAGATTAGACAAATCTTTTTTTAGAGACAAACACCCTCAATCTTAGGATCTTTTTCTTATGCAACTATAATAGGGCACAGATAGCTCTGATTCTAAGTCCTTGAAAAATAGACTACATTCAGCATTGGTCAAAATAATGTTTTCTGACATTCCTTCAATAGAATGTCCAGCCGTTGATGGGTAACATAGTACACCTGGCTCATAGGTAATATTTTAATAACTTCTTTATAGGTTATAGTTTTTACTTTTAAAAGGTTTCTTTGTTCTTGTCTTTACTTTTCCATTTCCTAATGTTCTTTTAAGATCAATTAAAATAATACACACAGAAGTATACTAGGGAATGAAGAGAATGAGTCAATATGTAAGACTGAAAGCCAGGCTCAATTTGGCTTTAGCATGACAGATTGTCAAAATATTCTCAGTGGTGGAACATAAGAAGTAGGGCAGCACTAAATATCTCGGTCTTAATACATCAGGAGAAATTTAGGGTGGACATAATTTTTCTAAGTGAGAGATTCTAAGTTCCATTTATAAAGCAGTAAATGAGACAAAAAAAAGAACATTTAAAATATTTTAAATTATTTAAGCATATGCGTGACCTATGTGTGCCTGAATATAAAATTTGTATATCTTGTGTTTCTTATTGAAACTCTCATCACTATAGACTGAAAACATAAGTCTACAAATTGTTCCACACCAAGTATGATAATTTATTCCTCTTTATTTTTTTTCATGATGCTAACCTCCACCTACAACATCTTAAACCTCACTTCACCTATTCAAATGCAAGGCTGAGCTCAAATATTTCTTTCTAATCCTCACCGAATAGTCCTGCATTAACTTTTTTCTCCTTTGTTACTCAATTAACTTACTTATCTCTTCTGTACCATTGTTAGACTTGCGAGGTAGGATATCATGCACACATCTTGGTTAGCTAAATATACTTTCATTTCCTTGTTTTAGGGTCTGTGTTTTATGCTTCTGATTGTCCTATTGTGCTAGCAGTTATTATACCAAGCAGAAACTTGGCCCTTATTATATAAGTACATTTAGGAATATATTATGATTTCTGATTGATGTAGATAATTTTTACTTTGGAAATTGTTGAAGAAAATATCCTAATAATCACTTCTTGTTGTGAAACATTAGCTCTCCCTGTTTTCCTCCTTCCCAAGACACTTTAGATAAGAGAAAATAGAAAATTAAAATGCTATGCATGAATAATTATAGATTATACACAATCAACTTAATAAAGAAGGGTTTGTAAGCTCAAGGACACCAAGTATAGAATCAGATGGAGAAGTATATACAAAAACAAGCTTGGCCTGGAGACAGTAGGCCGGTGTTCTTCTCTGTGTGCTGGAAAGGGCTAGATGGTTATTTCTTACTCTGGTTCCTGAAACTACCATATTTCTCATTAAATCCATAACTGCATAAACATGATCCTGCAGCCATATTTCCTTCGTGGAATTTGGTGCACTGGACAATCAGCAAGACCTATAAATCCATGAGTCTGCAGATACGACACTAAAATGAGAGAAAATTAATCATATAAGCTTTGCTTTCTCAAGAAAACTAAAATCCTATGGTTTTTTGGGAAATACAGATAGCATGGGCAGAAAACCAAGATGCACAGAAACATTCAGTCAGTGAGTTCATTTCCCCTAAATTTTAGCTTATATTTTGATGTTATAGACACATATGTTTAATAAAAACATGTTTGATAATTTTATCCATTTGACAACTTTTTTAAAAGTGCATATTTTATGCCTGCCTTATGAAGTTTGTTTTAAGATGATTTATTTATGTCTTGTCTATTTCCATAAAACTGTTTAAATTGACTTTCTCAAGATGGCTTTCTCCATCTATTAAAATTCATCATGATTTTACAGAATCCACACAATCAAGTAAATACATAGTGGGACATGATATATGCTGGATGTTCTGATTAGCAAATTAAAAAAATAATATTGTTTACAAATCGACTAATATTTGTTGAGGGCCTGCCTATTTTTTACTTGGTATTCTATTCTACACTAAAAATAAATGACAAAAGAATAAAAGATGTTGTCCTGCCCCTACTGTAACTTCTTGCCAGGAGATACACAAACAAGCAGAGAACAAAGCCTGCCCTTGGGGGCATCTTACATTCTCAGGCAATACGACAGCTATGGAAAACAACTAAAGAGCAAAGTGAGACAGGATCAAGCAATGCTTCTCAGATTTTAATATGCTTAGAATCACCATGGCATCTTGTAAAAATGCAGATTCAGACTGAGTAGAATCTGAGTTTCTACATTTCTAACAAGTCCCCAGGTGATATTGGGTGCTGCTGGCCCTTGTCCTATACTTAGAGTAGCAAAGAGACCACAAGCTTGAACCAGTCCCTTCATTTCTCTGGATTTTGTCTATTATATGTGGAAGAATTTAATAAGTAAAATAAACAATTCTCTAATGCTCCTTGAAGCTCCAACACTTTAAACCACTGTGAGTTTATGTTGGTATATTTTGTTCTCTTTTCTGTTCCAAAACTAATTTTCTCATTCTTTCATAGCAGAAGAAGATGAGATAGCTTTTTAAAAAGATAATTTAAAATTAATGCCACCTCTGCTTATCCAATTTATCTCATCATTTAAATAATTATTAGATGATTTCATAAACTTCTTCAAGTAAATTATGTATTTTACATAAATTGTCTTCTGAATTTTTTACTTTTATACTCCCATTTTCTCTAATCCAGCAAATTTTCTACAATAAGAATAAAAACTTTGAATGTTTTTATGTAACATGTAGATCTATAATATCTTATCCCTTTTTAAGACAGGAACTAGCATTCCACAAGGTACCTAAAAAACAATATAGTGCAGTTTTAAACTCAAAGACAAATGTTTTTAACTCAATATTTTACTAGAAATAGTTGTTCATGTCATGTCATCTGTGTTGAGAACTTTGGGCCATGGAGAAATACGTCATGTAAGAAGCTGACAAAGATTTTCCTTCAATGACCTCTCCTTTAGTGTTGCCTCTTAGGCCCTTCCTGACTGCCACCGGTAAGCAACTGTGGACTATAATGTGTTGAGAATATATTGAGCAAAGAAAAGCATTGACACCCAAGTTTTGCACACTAATTAAGAGTTGCAAATGTCTGAACAAAATTCATTTATAATTGTGAAATTGCCTTTTCCATCTGTTTATAGAAATAAAACAATTAGAGTTGGAAATGTTTAGATTGCCTAATAAAAAGATAAAGGCTTTTTTTAAAAAGAGGTAATCTTTCTAAAATATTAAAAGTTCTGTCATTTAAGACTTAATATTATTGTGTTTTTCTGTAATAGGCTATATAGAGATAGAAAGAGCATTTATTATCTCCAAGAACCATACTTCTATTCATAACAGAAAATTAGTATTCCTATAACTTTCTATCAAGAAAAGCAATTACTTATCTTTCCTAAAATATCTGTAGAAAATAGAACTGTTAAAATAAAAATACAATCCACATTAAAAAAAAAGAAAAATGAAATAAATGGTATTAGTTGCTATTTAACTGGGAGAGACCAAGTGGTTATAAGTAAAAACATCTAACTTGTGGAATTAACCCTTCTCCTGGGTATTCCATTCAATATTCTAAGATCGGATGTCTAAATATCAGTACTCATGGCAGATTTGCCTTTTTAGAGCAGACATTTGCTTTCAAAGCTTATAGGAACTCAAGAATATAATTGTCCAAAAGAATGAAATACTTGCTCAGGTATAACTAGTACACTTTCTCACTGAAGGAAGCCATTTGGAAAAAAAAAAAAATCTCATTTTGGTTAGAAAGTTACTCAGTGAGCAGAGAATCAGAGCAAGGGGAATTAAGAAATTGTTAAATATTTATTGTTTTTTGTTACCATTGTTTGATGGCACTATCATAATACTAGGGAGGGACCAACAAAGTTAACAGAAACAACTCTGAGTGTGGAACATGTATACAGTTGACCAGTGAATAAAATGGATTTAAACTGCGAGAGTCCACTTATATGCAGATTTTTTTCCAGTACATACGTGTACTGTTTTCTCTCTGTGGTTGGGAGTCCACAGATGTGGAGGGCCAACTGTATGCATTGATCTACACCATTTTATATAGGAGATTTGAGCATCTGTGGATTTGGGTATCCACGGGGGTCCTGAAAACAATCTCCCACTGATCCTTAGGGACAAGTAAATTTTTGGAAAGTAAAAAGTTAGATGCAAATTTTCGACTCCTGAGGGAGGAGTTCAGGGCTGCTAACCCCTTCACTGTTCAAAGGTCAACTTTAATTTAATAAATGGTCACAAAAGTAGTGGAAAAGAATGTCTAACCAGGAGACAGTATTAACAACAATAAGAAGTCATTACCTTCCCTAAGCCAGAGAGAGACAAAAAGAGGAAGAAAGTTTATAGAGCCTACTGGGTCAGCTGGCCAAAACTGGAATCACAGTCTATCCATGGAGGAATCACAGTCTATCCATGGAGGTGTCTAGTGCCATGGGAGAGCAACCACCACCTGAGATAATATCCTGGGCAGAAAGAGAAGAATACTCTGACATCTCTCTTCCTCTCATCTTCCAGTCTCCTGACAATGCCTCATATTGGCTGAACCCACCCACAAGTCAGCTTTTTATGGATTCTCATTCCATTTTGTCTTTCCTTTTTTTTTGGAAGGTATTCACTTTTTTCTATTCTTTTGGTGGTTTCTCTAGAAATTTTAATTCATATTTATCAAAATCTATTATTATATAATAGATTTAATTATATAATAATATAATTAAATATCCATAATTAATATATTTACCCTTTTCCAAACAACATAAATATATTCACCACTCCTTTCTTTAAGGTTATTATTTTTATATAATTTAAGATCTTTTTAACCTCACATAACATTGCCATTCTTGTTTTATATAGTCATCATAATAAACACAACCCACACTTAACTATGTTCCAGATATTTTTCCAAATACTTTACTATACTCTTTCATTTCATCTTTATAATAACCTATAAGGGAAATGGTATTATTACCACCAGTTTACAAAGGAGAAAAGAAGGGCACAGTGAGATTAATTAATTTGCCCAGATCACACCAATTAAATGATATAGTCAGGCTTTCAATGAAGACGGTTGGCTTTAGAGCTCAAACTCATAATCACTCTTTAGCGTGTCTGCCTATGAATGTTTCCTTATATCTCTCTACAGATTCACAATTATTTTAGCTTTGAAACACTTAACATCTCTGCTCATCTATCTGGAAACATCATTTTTGTGTCCAGACTTCTTTAATGTGGATCTATTGGTGGCAACCTCAGTATTTGGTTATCTAAAATAGTCTTTATTTTTCCTTCATTCTTGAAAAACACTTTTTTTCTTGGCTACAGAATTCTAGGTTGAGAGTTATTTTCACTTAGCATATTAAAGACATTATTCTACTATGTCTAAGCTTTTGTTTTTTCTTTCTGTGAAGATGTCAGATTTCAGTCTAATTATTGCTCCTTTTGTCAATAATCAGAATTTCTCTTCTACTGCTTCAAATATTTGGCCTTTGCCTTTGGTGTTTTTTTAATTTCACTATTATGTGTTTAAGTGTAGTATTCTTTTATTTATTTGTTTTTTAATATGATTTTTGCATTGTACTTCTTTTTATTTAAAAATCATTGTGTTTCTTGAATCTGGATTTAGTGTCTTTCAAATTCTGCCAAGTTCTTAGCCATTATATCTTTAGATAACAATACGTTTGTCCATTCTCCCCTCTGCATCTGGAATCCCTTAAGTCATTTAACTTGTCTATGTCTTTAATCTTGTCACCATACTTTCTATTCTTATTACTGGAGACTGGATTTTGCATATTTTCTTCAGGTTTTAATTTGACTTTAAAAATTCTAAACTTCAAATGTTAGGTTTTTATTTCTAGGAATTCTTTTGATTCTTTTTCTAATCTTCCTGTTCTTTATGATTATCTTAAAGTTCCCCCTACCTTTAAGAAATGTCTATGATTGCCGTGAATGATGTCTTTGCAGGCCAGATTTTGTTGCTGGTGATTTCTTCTGGTGTTGTTTATGGTGTCTTGTTTCATTATATGCTTTTGTAATTTCTTTTTATTATGAGGTACTGTTTGCTTGAAACTTTATATGTGGAAACACTTTGAAGCCTGGGATGTTTTTCTCCAGAACAGATTGGCATTTGCTTCTGCAGGTACAGTCCAGGCTCACTAAGGCAAATTTATAGCTTTGGTTTGTGTGTGTGTCACTCAGGTACTGTGAGTCACTCAGGTAGTGTGAATTCATGCTGTCATTGTGTGAGAAGACAAGTTTATCAGTACATGTTCTCAAGGGAATATTTTTTCCCTTCTGCTCAGGAAAAAAATGACAATGCAGGAATTTTTCTTGAAGTCCTTTGTAGTAGACTAGTGTTATTTCTATTTCTCCCTCAGCCATGGCCCTTTCAGAGTCTGACAATTATTGAAGTA
Organism: Pteropus alecto; assembly: GCF_000325575.1. Taxonomy (NCBI): domain Eukaryota; kingdom Metazoa; phylum Chordata; class Mammalia; order Chiroptera; family Pteropodidae; genus Pteropus; species Pteropus alecto. Next base: position 13,782,641 of record NW_006439192.1, on the reverse strand, counting down.
GGGGAATCTTATGACTTCTATCATAAAACTGAAATATATGTGAAAATTGTTGTTCAGTTTCATTTGGTTCAGAAAAAAAAATAATATCAAAGACTCTCAGTGTCCCCACTTTCACTCAGGTCCTGGCCCTAGTATCCCTTACTTTTTTGCCAACATATAGACACATAAAGAAGATATTTTTCATATTTTACACAAAAGTTTTTGTTGCTTTAACCAGAAGCATTAGCCTACCAATACAGTCTACCATGTTTATGAAAATGGTAGAAAATTGTACTTCCTTTAGATGCTAATATCGGTTGCATTCTAGCCATAGGAACTGGGAGCTCATCCGTGCTTCAACGACAGCTGTTTATATTTATTTTATAATGCAGCCATTATGAATTGACTTTTAGAATTTCTCAAATAACTTCTATTTTTTTCTTATTTCCAGGTTATTGGAAGAACTCTTTTTCCTTTGAACAAAAATCTAAATCTCAAAATATATGTTGGTATGCCTTTGCAAATTAAAAAAATATAAATGAATGCCATTAGGGTTAAAAAATGCTATCTATCTCTATATTTATATTCTTTAGTAGGCTCCTGAAATTCATAAGCACTATACAGTTTGCAAATCTAACAATTGATGGATAGCACCAATATGGAGATTTATAGTCATTGATTTCTTCTCAATTCACATTTCTGTGAAGAATTAGATATTTCCTGTGCACATCTTTGCATAGCACAATGGGTTTATCAACTTTCACTATGTATTCACTCTCAATGAGCAGCAATTATTTACATATATAATATTTAATAAGAATTCATTTTCTGGCAATTTCTACTAATAAAAACAAACTTTTATGTTCAATAGACTAGCATTAAATTTATTTAAATGTACGTCTGGCCTGGTAAAGGGGAGATAAAAAATGATTAGAAAAGATAATCTCTTAAAACAACCATGCTATAAAGCCAATAATTGCCCTGAGGACATCTGCCTACCCCTTGTAGCTTGGAGGTTTTGAGTCTAATGCAACAAACACACAAAGGACTGGAGGTGAAAACTTAGAGCCAGAACAATTTTGGAAGTCTAAACCAAATAGAGCAGGGATTCTAAAAGGCACCATTCAGTAAAATGATGGTCTAGGAAAAAACTGTACCCACCAAGTGCCATTGTGAAATAGTGTCAGAGTACGGTACTAATGATCTCAAAAACCCTCACCTTCATTTGCTTTCAAAAGGGACTGAAGCTCAGAGATTGCCTTGGGTTTGGAATCTTGCTGTATCATTTACATGTAAATGTAAATTTTGAACAAATTACTTAACTCTCTACGCTTCAGTTTTCTCATCTGTAAAATGTGTATAATAATAACAATGTTCACAATATAAGGTTGTAGAATAAAGGTCATTACCATATATGCACATTACATAAATTTTCACCTGGTTCATGGTATATGAGTAAATGATAGACAGCTATTACTATTATGCTCACTTGAGGCACTATCTTATTCTGGCTAAGAACACAGACTACATGTTCTCACAGACACAGTAACCTCATCCAGGTGTGGGCATGGGGCCTAAGCTGGTGAGCCTAGCTTAAGGTCCATTGGGCATCTGTTGTAGGGGCCCCATGGATATAAGATTAATAGGTCGTGGAAACCATGTTTCCTGTCATTTACTGGAAGCTGCTCTGCTGCAAGAAAGAATGAAGCCTATAGTTCCTGAAGTCCAGCTACAAGTTTGCCCTCTTTTCAATTAGATGAGTGATATGATTGTTCAAACAATTTCTCCTTTTTACTTAAACTATTTCAGATTGCTTGGCTGTAACGCTATTTAATGTCATATATGACTATCATATATAGCCTCTTTATATCCTATTGATATCTTTTGTGGTACAGAAGCGAATAACGAAATATCTTTCAACTTTTATTTACCTAGTGTAGCATTCTTGTAAATACAGAGTTAACAGCAGATATTAGCAAACAACATGCTAAGATAACACTTCCTGGTTACATCACAGTTTTCGCGGTTATCTAAATCTTAAGATATTTTAACTATTATTAAACTTCAGAGATAAACTCTGGAACAAAATTACTAGTGCCTTGCATAGTTAGAATTTTTTTCTACAAGAGGCTTAATCTATTTTAATATAGAGTTAAGGTAGTGGTTATCGTGTGACTTTGCATTAGAGAAAGGCAAGAGGCAATCAACAGCTGAGTATATTATATTATTATATTATATATGTTCAATATAATTATTATATATAATAAAATAATGATATATAATTATATATCATTATAAAATACATAACATATATATTTATAAATAACATATATATTTATAAACTATATAAATACATATAATTATAAAATATATGATTAAAATAAATAAGTATCCGCAGATTTGTACTACACTGATTTATTTATAAGTCTCATTAGATGGTGAAATTCCTTAGAAAAGGAACAACTAGTATATCTACCATTCAGAAAATGTGTGTTGAACTAAACATATTTCCCCCAAACATCCACACATGTTTCCAGGTTATTAGCTCTCCAGCATTCTCATTAATGAATATAGAGGCAATAGCAGACCCCAGTAACTGCATTATCCCTGAACTTAAAAGATGTTCAAAATGCTGAGCTTCAAATGACCCTTCCCTCTTTCCAGCTAGTCTCTGCATGTGTTCCACTAGCGGCATTTCTCTTGGATGAGGAGGCCACTATGAAATAGACAAGAGTTAGGAGTATCCTTGGAATAATCTCAGCTTTCCCTGGGTGTAACAGTGTCAATTATCATTTTTAAATTTAAAAATTAAAGCAATTTAAGCTAAGCACAAGTAACTTAAATCAGGTTTATAATAAAGATAGTCGCACTATTTTATCATGTTTTATTATATAGCTACACATAAATGTGCTGTTTTCTTTTTTCAAGTTGTTTTTGATATAAAAGAAATTTACAAAGTTCAAAGATGAAGTTCAGTACGGGAGTTTTTAAATACACATATGAACCCTGTGACTTGGGTCACATTGGTTTTATTCAGGCAAAAGAAAGGCATGTGGGGAGGAAGAAGCATATAAGGGTAAGTGATGTAGAAAGTGTTGGGGAGACGAGGTTTGGGCTCTGGAGACAGTAGATCTGAATTCTAACTCTGCTGCTTACTAGCTGAATGACTGAGTAGAGTCCTACCTTACTCCCTGTTTCACTTTCTATGATTTCATAAAAAAAAAAACATTTACTAAGTTGATCCATTTTTTTAAAATGCTAACCAATCGTTAAAATAATAGAAAAATATCACAATATTACATAATATATGGTAAATTCTAATTAACTGATTATGCTGTGATTTCCCTTAGATTGCTTGGTTGTTTCCATAACAAAATTTGCTGAGAAACTGATAATCAAAACAACAAGGTTTGAGAGATAGGTGTTGGGAGAAGGGTTAGGGAAGTGAGAGCATTTCAGATGCGGTCAACCTGCATCTGAAAATATGAAATGGCTAATTCCAGAAATAAATAATTCATAAGTTTTAAATTGCACACCATTCTGAGTAGCATGATGAAATTTCACGCCGTCTTGCTCTGTTCTGCCTGGGACATAAATCAGTCCCTTGTCCAGTGTATTCTGCATGTATAGCTGCATGTACTTCCCACCCATTAATAATTTAGTAGCTTAGTCTAGATTATCAGAGGGAGAGATAGAGACCACAAACACATAACTTTATTACAGTATATTATTATAATTATTCTATTTTATCATTTGCTGTTATTGTTAATCTCTTACTGTGTCTAATTTATAAATTAAATTTTACCACAGGTATGTATGTATAGGAAAAAATACAGGATATAGGGTTTTATACTATCTGTGGTTTCAGGCATGTGTGCCCCATGGATAAGGTGGGACTACTGTAATTATTTAACCTTGTAAGCCTCATTTTTCACAACTACATAGTGTGTAATATTACCTTTACATAAGATTGTTTGGAATTCAAAAAAAAAACATTTTTTAAGTTCTTAGCATAATGCCTAGTATATAGTAATTTCTCAATAAATGTTAGTAGAATCCAGAAAAGATCAAAATAAACTGGGAAACAACTAATAAAAGAGGAAACAGGAAAAGAGGAAGACTGAAATATCAAATTTATAGTTGGTTACAGAAAGTCATTGCAAGGTTATTTTTAATATACTTTAATGATAAAAAATATGAATAAGGAAAAAATGTAATGGGTAATTTCCTGTCTATAACATGTTAGCAAGTGTTCTATTATTTTATTATTTTACAGTAATCGACTGTGTTATCAGAGGCCAACTGATTTTATTTACAAAATGTATATACACTCTTCCTTTAAAGATATTCATTCAAATTTCCAAAGTAAAATCTACTCTTTGCTGCCTAAAAATAATTATGGAACAAAGACAAAGCTCATAGGAATGACATTTCCTAATGTCCTTGTCACAACTATAGCATATCCCCAGGCTTGTCTCTTCCTATAGTATTTCTTTGTGATGTTTCTTATCAATTCTATCTCTGGATTAAACACACTAAGCTACCATGTTCTTTGTGGTTGATTATAAGAACTAAGTTCAATTTAAGCAATGCTTGCCTAGTTGTCTGGTGAATTCATGTTCTTTCTTGATTACACTTATAAGTGCTACTGGGAGTCAGCACTGAAAATTATTTTCATAAAGTTGTTTCAGTTTCTATCCTATACTGAAACCATACCTTGATTGAAGTTGTTGTAGAGCTAATATGATATAGTTATCCTTTTTAAGAAACATTATAAGTTAAAATATTAAAAATAGCCTCCAACTCCACTTTCCCTCTAATTTTCTGCTTTGCAGAATGAAAGCCACAGCAATAATGAGTTAGAAGGGTAATTAAAATTAGAACAGTAAGGGCAAGCTATGGCTATCAGCACATTTTATTAAACCTCCATATAGTAGAGTGAGATAGAATTTTTAATCTGTAGTTGTGTTTGCCAAAAGCTAATTAACAGGATTAAGCTTCAGAGTTTCTTTTTTTTTTCCCCCACTGTGCAAACTAAAACAACATTTAGAAAGATACCCCATATCTAATCTTAAATTAGTCTGCTACTATGTTTATGTCTAAACTTTAGAGTGGATTTACAATATATCAACACAGTTAAGGTCATAACATGTTACCAAATAATGAAAAGGCAAATAACTTACACTTTGAAAGCAATAGGACTAAATATAGGACATTTCTGAAGGTTCTGATTGTCTTAAGAATATAAATTTTAAAAATTTACTGTGAGAAATGTGTCCGAATTTAACCCATATAATTGAATTCATTATCTTCATGAAAAAATATTTACTAAGTCGATCCTATAAAATGTTTTTTTTAATGCTAACAAATTGTTTTTTAAAATCTTAGAAAAATACAATATTACATAATACATGGTAAATTCTTATTAATGGATTATGCTGTAATTTTCCTTAGGCTTGCTTGGTTGTCTCTATGACAGGATTTGCTGAGAAACTAATAGTGGAAGCAATAGGGTTTGAGAGCTATGTGTTGGGAGAAGGGCTGGGGGGTGAGAGTGAACATTTCACTTTAAGATTTCCATTATTTTAGACACTTTAGGACATTATCACCATTTATGTACTACAAAATGTAATCAAGTCCCATCTCTATAAAAATGTAACTGCTAAGGGGAAACACTTGAGAGTTACTTATCTGTCTCTTTAAAAGGTACTGTTATTTGGAATGAAAAGTCTTTTTTTTTTTTTTAATTTTAAAAAGGTGCCATTACCCTAAATATGTGGACTTCTTAAAGTAGCTTAAATTATAAACTTTCACTTCATTTTATTACTAAAAAACGTAATTATTACTTATTTGAATTTTTCTGCATTTAAAATAGATTTTGTCCCTATATTAGTTTATTTCTATTTGTTTCTTTACCATTCCACATAAGAAATAAATAATTAATAATTTACATCAGGGTTTCTCAACCTTGGCACCATTGACATTTGAGCTGGTTAACTTTTTGTTGTGGGGCTGTGCTGTGCATTGTAGAATATTTAGTAGCATTTTGGCCTCTACCCATTAGGTTCCAGGAGCACCTGTGTTAACTGTGTTAACAAGATATCTTCAGACATTGCCAAATGTGCCCTGGAGGGGAAAAGGGGTGACACCAGTAATTTATGTGTATAGCTGATTATAAAAAAAGATTGCAAAATCCCCGTGTGTCCAAATCATAAACACCTTTAGTTCATGAACATTTATGTAAAATTAAATAATTTAAGGAGAAAAAGTAGAACGTATCAAATATAGGTATAGAAAAATTATATTATATCTTAACATTTTCATTTTGAAATTTAATATATTAGAACAATACTGAATATAGATTATTTAAATGAAAATTGATGTAATTTTTTCAATTTACATTGTAATATAAAGAATAATAAACTTTACTTATTTAAGTTGTACAATTTGATCATTTTTGACAATTTTTATATATACATATATATACCCATTAAACCATTATTGCAATGAACATACCGAACATTTCAATTATACTAGAAAGTTTCCTTATTCCCCTTTGTAATACATCTTTCTTTCAACTCCCAGTCCTAGGCAATCACAGATCTACTTTCTGTCACTATAGATTAGTTTAAATTTTCTAGAACTCTATATACATGGAATCATACTGTATGCACTCTTTCTGCCTGACTGCTTTCACTCAGAATAATGATTTAGAAATGTATCTTTATTGCCTTCTATATCGTAATCATTTCTTATTGCTGAGTAATATTCCTTCATGTGGATATACCACAATCTTTTATCTATTCCTTGTTGATAAATATTTGAGTTACACCTAGTTTGAGAATTTACAGATAAAGCTATTATAAACATTTGTATATGAGCCTTTGAACATAAAGGTTTGTTTCTCTTGGGTAAATACCTAAGAGTGAAATAGGAGGATCATGTGGGAAGTGTTTATTAAACTTTTTTAAGAAGCTATCAGTTTTCTAATGTGATCGCACCTTTTTACATTCCTTCCAGTGTTTATATGGAAATTTCAGTTGCTCTACATTCTCACCAACATTTTGTATAGTCATACACACAGAAGCTTAAAGAATTCATCACTTATAGTTCTTCACTAGAAGAAAGTTAAAGGATGTCCTTCCTTCAAGTAGAGCGATATCAGATAGAAATATGGATTTATACAAAGGAATAAAGAGTACCAGAAATGGTAACAACATGAGTAAATACAGGATTTTTTTCTTTATTATATACATCTCCTTAAGAGAAAATAGACTGCTTCAAGCCAGAAACATAATGATGTAATGAGAGATATAGCATATCTAGCAATAAACGTATGACAATAGTACAAAGCTGGGGGATGAAAATGAAAGTATATTATTTTAAGGTTCTTACAGTATACATAAAGTAACATAATATTACTTGAAGTAGACTGTAATAAATTAAAGATGCACATTATAAACTCTAAAGGAACCATGAAAACATACAGTGTTATAGAAAGTGAGCCAACAAAGGAAAAATAATAGAATTATAAAAAATACTTGATTCATACAAAAAAAGAGGAAAAAGACAAAAAAGGAATAAAGAACAGATGGGACAAGTGGGCAACAAATAGCAAGATGGTTGATTTAAACCCAAGTGACCTATCCTGAACTGCCAGATTGGAGAGCTGCAGAACCTCCATAGATAAGATATTCAATTTTGACAAGAGCCAAATAGCTGTCTTTCATAATGAGTCGATCTGGTAGCTATATCAAGGAGGTTGCAAGTTCTAATGTCAAGGAGAACCTCTGGTTGGAGGCTGCCTCTCTTTGCCAGAGGCTCCAACCAGCAAAATTATTAGTCACAAAGTTTATAGCTCACAGAGATCATAAAAATTATGGGGTCCCAAAGGTACAGGGCTTCAGTTTGCTGGATAGCTGCCAAGGCTATTGGTTTGGACTCCATTCATAGAGTGGGGATTTTCATGTTATCCCACATAAATGACCAAATAGAATGCCCAAGTGAGGCACAAACTGTACCCAATACTCAAAGAATTGGATAGTTTAAGGTTTTTCTTTTGGAAAAACACATTTTTCCTTGATTTCCAGAAAGATTGAGTGTTGCAAATCCACCCACATAGTCCCAAGACATTTTATTCACAGAGCAAGTTCCTGAATTTCTTTGGAGTTTATCAGCCACTCCTGAGAGCAAAGGTATGCTACCTCTAAAGTCAGGGTAGACTGAGACTTCTGATTTGCCAACTAGCAAGATATCGTCAATATATTGGAGATTTTAAGAGGACAGAGGCACTCACATGTCCTCTGACACTCCCACTGATGGTAAATGTGAAGAGAATGTGTCTCACCAGCACTTCTCTATTTGTAGTACCTCCCTCTCAATCAGGAGAACTCCCCTGGCACACATGAAACAGAGAAGTACAACCATTTAGAACATCAACTGCAGATGTAGAAGCAACAACTAAACATGGAATAGTCCAAAGGACTCACCCACCATGTCACATATGCTTCCCTTCTTCATTTGAACTCTGCCCAAACTTCATTGGTTGAATTTGGGTGTATCCTTCCCCAAGAGAAGGGGTAGAATTGTGACTTGGCCTCTATATCCAAGAAGATTATAAAAATGTGGTCCCTAAACATAGCTCCCTGGCATTCACATGGCTTTATGTTTCTTAGCACCTTAGTCTTTTAATTGGAGAATTTAATTAATTTACTTTTAATATAAGTATTGACATATTTAAGCTCATATCTACTCTACTACTATTTGTTTTTAATTTAACTCATCTGTTTTATGTTTCTTTTTCTTTCTTGCTTCTTTAAATAAGAGATATTTTATTACTCTCTCATTTTGCTACATTAAATTGCTAAACTTACTTTTGCTATTTTAGCAATAATCATATTACATGCATTTTTGACACGTTAAAAAATAAATCACTGCTTTTACTGCTTCCTCTTATAACACTTTAATTCTATTTATCCCCTCACAACTTTTAGTAAAATTATTGCCATTCATTTTAATGCTAAATTGTTATTTAAATCAAGACACTATTATCATTTCATTTGCAATCAATATTCATTTATATTTACCTGTATATTTTAAAAATATATTTTATATTTATCACATTTCTAGTTTTCCTTCTAGGATATATTTTCTTCTATCTGATGAACAACACTTAGTGTTTCCTTTAATGATCTCAGTATTTTTTCTCTTAAAAATTTTGTATTTCAATTTTGAAGACCTTTGATGATTAATAGATTCTATATTGGCAGTTATTATCTTTCAACATTTTAAATATGCCACCTATTATCTTATGATTTCCATAGTTCCTCTTGAGAAAGCCATTGTTCTCGTGAAGGTAATTTTTTTTTCCCTCTCAGGTTGCTTAATAATTTTCACCGTCTTTGCTTTGCTGTCGTTTTACTAGGATTTGAGTTTTTCTCTGTATTTATCTTCCCTGTGTGGCAGAATTTAATCTGTTGTTTGATGTTTTGCATCAGTTTTGCAGAACTTTTGCCATTATCTCTTAAAATAGTACCTCTGTCCTATTTTTTCCTTCTTTCCTTTTAAGACTCTGGTTACTTGTATATCCGACCTTGCATTTGTCTCACAAACCTCCTACGACCGTCCTATTTTTAATACTTTTTTTCTCTCTGTACTTCACCTTTAAATTCAGTATTAACATGTCAGTTTCAGTAATCTTATCTTCTGCTATCTTCGTTCTGCTGATATAAGCATTCTTTGATAATTTATTTTCAGTTCTAGAAGTCTATTTCTTTCTTTTAATAGATGACAATTCCCTACTGAAATCTCCATCTCTTCATCTATTTTTCTAGATTGTAATATACTAATGATAATTATTGTGAAGTCCTTGTCAGGTAGCACCAGTATTTCAATCATCTGTGAGCCCATTTCTATATTATTTTATTTTATTTTATATTTTATTTTATTTTTATTTTATTTTATTTTTGTTCATGATATTAATGTTGTAGTCTAGCAATTTTTTATTAATGTCTAGTTATTCTGTAGTAAAAAATTACAGAGGCTTAAGGTGATGATATATTTCTCAAGACGTTATTATCTTTCTCCTCCTATGCTAACACAATAGAGGTGTAAAATATAACTCTATGAGTCACGGCTGCATTGTGGCCCCATTAACACTTATTCTGCTTATAGTTTGACCCGGACTCAACCAAGAATTTTGGGTCTTAAGGTGATGATATATTTCTCAAGACATTATTATCTTTCTCCTCCTATGCTAACACAACAGAGGTGTAAAATATAACTCTATGAGTCATGGCTGCATTATGGCCCCATTAACACTTATTCTGCTTATAGTTTGACCCGGACTCAACCAAGAATTTTGGGTATTCTCCATAACATCTCCCAGTTTCAGGTCTTAAACTATAATTATTGTCATAAAATTGTTGATAGCTCTGTTATGCTTTTCAGATGCTTTCCACCAAGCTTTTAAATCTCTGGCATCATTTAGCTACAATTTGGCAAATATTTTCAGGGGAAAATTAGCCATATGCTTGGTGCCACCCAATTCCACCATAATGCTTTGGATTCCTTTGTGGATTCCTCTGTCCTCCAGCAGCATCCTCTATGGGCTCAAGGCTTAGATTCTGAGCCCCCTATTCCTGCCTGCAGTCATCAACTGACCCCAGAGTAAAAGCCCATACAGAAACTATTTCACCTCTGAGGAGTCTGGCTCCTGATTAAAAACCTCTGTGTGCTTTTTCAGGCCTGATCATAGGCAATTGCAAAAGCTTTTTGTGACAGACCTCAAAGGGGAATGCTATCTTCCTCCCACCAAATCTGGTACACGGCCGGTGTACTGAAGTCTCTGAAGGGAGTTGTGGTCAAGGACTCAGGCCCCTCTGGCTGGCCATACTCTTCTCATATTTAAATACGTAGCCCTAGTATGTTCATTCGTAGATCTCCTTATCTTAGGCCTTGGCCCAAGGTCCTCTTCAGGTATTTCTGCCAAGGTCTCTGGGGAACCAAGACACTTTTCCTCATCATGACTCAGTACCCAGTCCTTTTCCACTCTTAGCCCTTCCCCCTCGCCTCACCGAGACCCCATGGTCCATAAAACTGCAGGAGACTTTTGTCAGGGCTCCTACAACTGTGGAACAACCCCCACATCTGCACTGATCTACCTGACCTTCAATTGGTGAGCCTTTCCATGGGGAAAGGAAATCGGGAGTCAGCTTTTCTCTGGTTTCATCCTCTTGTTTATACCATCTAGTAAGTGATTAAAGGCTTACTCTTTCAGTTTTGGCTTGTTGCTGTAATCAGCTATGCAGTACCTGACAGCTCAGCTTTCTCTCTCCTAGCTCAGTTGAACTCCTGGTGGCCATTCGCAGTCTTTCCTCAGTTCTCGTTGTCTCTTGACTACCACTAAACATTTTACTTCTGTATATTATCTGGATTTTAATTATTTCCAGCAGAAGTGCTGTTCTATTGCTATCTAATCTATCCTACCCAGAAGTGTAATTTCCACCCTTTGCCTTCAATTAAACATCCTAAAAGTACCACATAACACTTCTGATTACACTTCATTAACTGAACTTAGTTACATTGTTAAAACTAGCTTCAAGTGTGTCTGGAAAATATATAGTCCTATTACTGAGAACATTGCCATCTTACATTCTGTTAGTAAGGATAAGTAAGGGTGAAATGGTTATTCTGGCAGAAAACTATCCATCTCTTCCACGTATCCTCATTTCTACCCTGGTTCTATGTCACCTTTTATACCTGCTCCTCTTGATAGTATCTTGTATGTCTAACACTGGCTGAACCGATTATGTAAAAATATGTTGAGTTTCTACTCACAAGGTAGGTGTCTGAAGTTGGTAGCATGGTCAAAGATTGGACAGTTGATGAATTATCAATGCTGGTAGGGTGCTGGGTAGACAAAGACAAAGAGCAACACTTTCATAGTGACAGGCAGGCATTTACCTTGCAAAATAGAATTACATTGGACTAAGTAAATGTATTTCTTCATTTTATAAATACTGTGTGGCTGAAAGTTTCAATGGTTAACGTGTTCCTAAAAATGGTGTTGTTTATATATTTTTTTAAAGTTGATTTTTTAAAAATCAGTTAAGACTGCTCTAAAAAGAGCAAAATCTAAGTGCCATAGTAGAGTTATCCAAATTACAGAGTTATAGTTTTATCATTGTAAGTTAGTATGTATTTATTTATATGCCTTGGTTGATGATGGGAAAAAGGATATTATATAAATGACTAATGCTTCCCAATGTTTATGACCAAAATACACAGAATAATTTGTAAGTTTTACAATTTTACATTTTCATGTGACTTTTATGTCTGATGACACATATCTAATAGCTTTGATTGAGGTGGATGCCCTGCTGGGCTGGTGCTGATGCCTCAGCAGCTTAAAGAAGAGACTCTGTGGAGCTGGGATTGAGATCGAAGAGGATGGCGAGCCAGCCAATTGGTGCTGATGTTCACTAGGGAATCACTATTAAGGTTGATTCTCAAACTGTTGGAGAACTGCCAATTTGCCACTACTAGGAGAAAGGGCATTAGTGAGTGACTCTGACATGACAGAAAGTAAACAAGCATGAACAGTTCCCTTCTTGTCCAACCTACCACTCTCTTTCTGCCTCACTCCACTGGCACAGCTAGAACCATATGGCGAAAGGGAAATGTGGTTCACAGAATGCCAATCTTGGCATCACAAAGCAGAGTATAGAAGGTAGGGGTTGAGACTGAGAGTAAAGAGCTTAATAACTAGCACAAAGATTTTATATATATTACCAAATAAGACACTAGGTTATATGTTTTCTAATTGATAGCGAGTATTGACTCTTTAGGGTTTTATTTTGATATCAGGAAGATATTATTAATATAATTAAATGTGAACAAAATAAAATAAATTTGAAATAAATTCGAAATAAATTTCAAGTGAATATCCAATTTCAGTATGAAAAACCAAGATAAAAAAAAGAGAAAAGCCAAAATTGGATTTAAACCATAATGAGTTATTTGTAAACACACAAATCCTGGTATTTTCTGAGACAATCTTAATTTAAAAGATAAAGCTTTAATTGGAAATTTTTTTCTTGTAAATATATGTGTTCATGGTTTAGGGCATGTGCAGTGTGTATATGTGTTTGTGTATGTGTGTGCACACGTGTATGTATGTCAAGTGATTTTAATATGTATCTAGACAAGTAACATTATCATTGAGATTTTAGATTGAGTACAAGTAGATTATCTTAACTGACACTCTAGCTAAAATTTTCCCAGGACCCTGGCATTCTTAAAAATTGAACCACAACTTTTAATGGAGAGAAATGAGGATGACATTTAGCTGATGAAGGAATACGTTTTGGTTACATTCCACCTCATTCTGGAAGGGAAAAAAAAGGATGTTTGAACAAATAATATAAATGAACTAAAAATATAACTTCGGTTATTATAGGCAACTTTCTCCTTCCACGGGGAGGAAAGGATAAGGTTAAGAAACATATGGAAAAAAAGGACACATGATCTGAAAGTATGCACAAGAGAAATCTAAGAATAACAGGAACACATATGCTATATGCAACTAATCAAGCAAATTACCAGACAAAAATGCTCAGTGTCCCTCAATGAATTCTCATTTACTTCTAAGAGTAGTTTCTGTAGACCCATTTACCTTCCAGTTGGCAATAAACAATTAAAGTAAAAACTATTAGGAACAAAGGATAAGAAGAGTAATTTTAAGTAATTCCATTACAGCATAAAAGTACTAATCATTCGTCTTAAGTTCCACATAAAAACTCTAACTTGTAAAAGGAAAAAAAAAAAACTATTTTATTGACTAAGTCATAGAATTAATGCTAGCATTTATCACAGAAATAATATATCATACACTTTTTTTTTTTTTTTTTTGCTTTAAATTGTCACCCTCCACAGATTTGGGGATTAAAATTACATCTTTACTGATCTTAAATCTCTATTTTGGTAAACATTCCAATTTCCTCACTATTGGTTTCAATTATAAATATCTGCTGATGCTCTATTTATATTGCTACTTAATTCTCTTAGGTAATTGCTCTAACTCAGCAAGCTTTTGCTTCATATATTTTGATTTTTCTTTAGTTTGGGTTTGTTTTGATGTTAGAAACAAGAAAGCCAAACTCAAAGATTCTCAACACAAAACCTAGCCTAGATTGTTTTCATGATAATACAAAATCCTAAATGATTATTCTACCATTTAAAAAGCAAAGACAATATGAGAGAGAAGAGGGAAACTTTAGGATGGTTAGTGGGTTGTAAAGTAACAAAGCAAGCAATACGCAAATAATGGAAGGATAGAAAAAAATTCTCATCATTTTGGGAAAGATGAGATAATAGTAAAACAGAAATAAAACATACAAAGAGAGAAAACAAAAATAAGCCAGTTGACTGACAATTATGACTGCATTGGTTTTTTTCGAGTTCTGAAGTGCTGAAAAGCAGAGCTATTTTTCTGTTTACAATTGACTTCTGGCTTACAAAATCACATATTTTATGATGGTCTATGGTCTATTCATTGAAATTAGATACTCTTTGTGGCCTATCTTTAATTTTTGCAAATGTTCTAAGAGTTAGAGTGAAAACATATACTTTTTAAAAAAATTATTGAATGCAGAATTCTATAGATCCAGTGGGTCATTCTTGTTAACTGTATTTTTTTAGATATCCTATTTTTTATCTGTTGATTAATCAATAATTATTAAGGAAAATGTTTTAATTGTGATTTTTTAGGAATTTCCTCCCATAGCTGTATCAACTTTTGCCTCATATATTTTTAGGCTGTTTTAGATGCATAAACTTTAAAGTTGCTACATCCTCTTCGTTAATAGAATGTATTATTGTTAAACGATGAGCCTCCCGCTCCTGATATTTAGTTTTTCTGGCTTTAACACATTATGGTAGCTTTCTTTTGGCATTTTCCTGATATGTCTTTTTATATTCAGTTTTACATTGCTCTTATGCTTTTGGTATCTTCTTATAAACAAGAACCTATATCTGAAACTTCTAAAATTGAAACTCTCAATCTCCATCTTTTAACTAAGTTTAGTCCATACAGTTTTATTGTTAAGTATGGCTACTTATATGGCTATATTTGGACCTATATCTGCCATCTTAAATCTTTAATCATCTCAAGGATTTTCTTTCATTTAGGTTACTTTATCTAGAATTGTATTCAATGTTGGTCTTTGTGTGGCAAAATTATTCATGCCTTGAACACCTAGAAGAAATTTTCATTAAATTATTTAATAATAATAATAACAATAATAATAATAATATATCATGGGTATCTTATCTGAATATAAAATTCTAGGTTCTAAGTATATTAAAAATTATTTTCCTTTAATACTCTGAAAATACTAATTCATAGTCATCTTGCATCTAGAATTATTGTAAAACAACTCTAAGCTAATATTTGGCCTGTGTAAATAACAGTATCTCTGTGTATGCTTTTAGTTTCTAATCTGATATTCTTAAAAATTATTCTGTAATTAGACTAGGTATTTGCTTTTTCTTAATTTTTCCATATTCTTTCCTCTTTGCTACTCTGTGGAGCCTCCCAATATGAATTAAGTTTTTTCCTACTAATTCTGAAAAATTTATCTCCATTATTTTATTTTTTTCCATTGTCTTTTTTTTAAATTTTATTTTATTATTAGTTTCAAGTATACAGTACATTGGTTAGATATTTTTATAGTTTATATAAAACAATTCCCCTAATTGCTTTTTCTCTCCTCTGGTTTTCCACCTAGCCATTACATTAATGCTAATTTAATTCCCTATGCTGTACTCCCCATCCCCATAACTATCTATCAACTATTAATTTGTACTTCTTTAACCCTTCATCCCTTTCTCCCAGCCCCCGAACACTTCTCCCCTCTGGCCACCACCAGATTGTCCTCTATATTTGTGAGTCTGTTTTTGATTAGTTTGTTCTTTTTGTTCCTTAGATTCTGCATATAAGTAAATTAATATGGTGTTTATCTTTCTGTCTGATTTTTTCATTTTTTTAAATGACTGAGTAATATTCCATTGTATATATGAACTATAACTTCTTTATTCAGTTGTCTGTTGATGGGCATTTAGGTTGCTTCTATATCTTGGTTATTGTGAAAAGTGCTGCAGTGAACATAGGGGTGCATAGATCTTCACAAATTATTGTTTTGTTTCTTTTTTGGATAAATACTCAGAAGTGCGATTGCTGGGTCAAAAGGTATATCCATTTTTAACTTTTTGAGAAACCTCCAGATTGTTTTCCATAATGGCTGCACCAATTTGCAATCCCACCAACAGCGTATGCGGGTTCCCTTTTTTCCACATCCTAGCCAACACTTGTTCTTTGATTTATTGATGATAGCCATTCTGACTAGTGTGAGGTGATATCTCATTGTGGTTTTAATTTGCATTTTTCTAATGATTAGTGTCCTTGAATACCTTTTCATATGTCCATTGGCCATCTGTATTTCCTCTTTGGAGAAATATCTCTTCAAGTTTTCTGCCTATTTTTAAATTGGATTGTTTGTTTTATAGTTGTTGTTATATGATTTCTTTATATATTTCGGATATTAACTTCTTGTCAGATGTATCATAAATGAATATCTTCTCCCATTTAGTCAGTTGTCTTTTTGTATTGCTGATGGTTGTCCTTTGCTGTGTGAAAACTTTTTAGTTTGATGTAGTCTAATTTGTTTTTCTTTTGTTTCCTTTGCCTGAGGAGATAGGTCCGAACATAAATTACTAGTAGCAATATCAGAGAGATTACTGCCTATGTTTTCTTCTAGAAGTTTTATGGTTTGGGGCCTTACACTTAAGTCTTTAATCCATTGTGAGTCTATTCTTGTATACAGTGTAAAAAGTTGGTCCAGTTTCTTTTTCCTTCTTCTTCTTTTTTTTTTTTTTGCATGTATCTGTCCAATTTTCCCAGCACTGTTTATTGAAGAGATT
>NW_006439192.1:13751257-13765177 GCF_000325575.1 Pteropus alecto | reverse complement strand
TATCTATCTATCTATCTATCTATCTATCTATCTATCTATCTATCTATCCATCTATTTATTTATTTATTACATCTATAGCAGCTGGTCTTCCTAGGTGGTCTCCCATCCAAGTACTAACCAGGTCTGACCCTGTAGCTTCCAAGATCAGATGGGATCAGGCTGGCATCGCCGTAGATTTCAATTTCTTTTTTCAATGATTTATAATTTTCTGAGAACAGCTCTTTTACCTCCTTGGTTAATTTGATCCCCAGGTATTTTATTGTTTTTGATGCAACTGTAAATGGGATTGTTTTCTTAATTTCTCTTTCCAAAAGTTCATATTGGTGTATAAAAATGCCACTGACTTCTGAGATTAATTTCATATCCCGATACTTTACTGAAGTAACAAGAGTTTTACTTCTTCCTTTACAATTCAGATACTGTTTATTTCCCTTTCTTTTCTTATTGCTATGGCTAAGACTTCCAATACAATGTTGAAGAAGTGGTGAAAGTGGGCATCCTTGTCTTGTTCCTGATATTAAGTAAAATGCTTTTAGCCTTTCCCCACTGATTATGATGTTAGCTATAGATTTGTCATATGTGGCCTTTATTATGTTGAGGCATGTTCCCTCTATTCCCACTTTGCTAAGAGTTTTTATCATAAATGGATGCTGTATTTTCTTGAACGTTTTTTCTGCATCTATTGACATGACCACATGGTTTTTAAAAATATATTCCATCTTCTAAAATTCCATTTTTCTCTCTTCGGGGACTCATATCTAGATATTAAAACTTATACTTTAATTCCACATACTAATTTGTCTATTACATGTTCTATTTCTTTATTTTTCTTCCTTTTCTCTGGGAGTTTTCCTAAATGGTTGTCTGATGCCTTAACTCATTCTTCTCCTGTATATAAATAGTCTGCTATTTATATTATGCTCCTTACTTAAACTATTATTTTTTTACTTCATATCTATACTCTTTATTTTTCTTCCATATTCTTCTAGTCTTGTTTCACATTAATGCCTTTCCCTGTCTCTCTTAATTTGTTTATTAGGCTAATTTACGTCCTTGGCCTTTCTCTTGTAATATTTCTGGTTCAGATGGGATCTGTAATACACTGGGATGTTACCCTTTTGAAAAAGTTGTGCTCTTCAAATATATTGATATTTTGCCTGTGAGGTCATCTTTCCTCTGGGAGGTATGGCTGCTCTAAGAGATAATGTGTTTAAAGACCAGATACCCATTCCAGTCACAACTTATGAGCTCAGGAAATGCTTGTGGGGAAGCATCAGGTTTTGAGCTGCAGACACCAGATACCATGGATAATAACCTCACCTCCACAAAACTCCTTGGGTCCTGATCTCCTTTGAAGGAGAGATAGCATTCGAAAGAGACACTTATAGACAATAAGTCACTTGCCCTGTCATGAGCCTGGAGTGGGAGGGAAGAAGGGATTGTGACAACCTGATATAAACTCGTATCCACCTGATTTATCAGTTCCTCTCAAGCACAGAGATCCTACCCTGCACTGATATTACTCCCGAAGACTCCTGGCCAGTGATATAAGTTACCACAAGTGTGAGCAAGGGGATGCTTGTTCATAGGCACAGTGGGACCCAACTTCAAGAGTTCTTTCTTTAATTTTAACTTCTTCCAGTCATTCTAAGTTGTCTCCTCCTCCAGGCCAAAGCCAGTACATCATTAAAACATCCCTTTAAAAGATCAATGTCAGTCACTCCCAGAGGTATCTTTCTGAAAACTTCCAGGTGTTTTAAGTTGTATTACTCTTTCCTACCAGTTGTACATATCTAAATTTTTCCTTGCATATGTAGATAGGATATTATAAGTATAGCCATTGATAACAATATAAAACCCTATTTTGTTATTATGAATTGGGCATTTTTCTAATACATTATGAACACATTAATACATACTATTCTTACGATGAAAAAACACTTTTCCACTCCCTATTTACTTAAAAATCATTTTCCTGTATCTCACCAGAAAGTACTATGTATTTTATTCACAGTTGGACCAGATGAAGAATGGCAGCCTCCAGATGTGATGGGAAGGAGCTTACCACATGGATAGAAGGAATAGGGCCAGAAATGCTTTCTTACAGAGCATTTACTACAGAGGAGTGGGCAATAATGATGTCTCCTAATATATATTTTTAAATGATTTTCATTTTACATATTTTTTTTCAAAATCATTTATTATACTTTTTTTAGGAAATATACAAAAGCCCAAAGAAGAAAATAGTCACCTATAATCTCACCAAAGTTATAAGCTTATTAAAAGTTTATGTATACCTCCTAAGAACTCTGTCTGCTTCTTTACTTCATACTTACAAATTTGGGTTAAAAAGTTGGATTATACTGTATACATATTTTGCAATTTGATTTAATAATTAATATGCTGTGAAAATATTTAAATATCATTATATTTTCTTCTCTAAAATGATATAATTTTACAGTTGCATAGTATGCCATTATGTAAATAAATAAAACTTAATTTTTTAATAGACATTTTAGATGTTTCTAATCTTTTGCCATTATACATGTCACTGATAAAACTATCTTTTTTACATAATTAGTTTGCATATTTTTAGTTGTTTATGGAGCACGTTGCAATACTGGGTTCTGGGTGAATTTTTTTAAAACTTTCTCCCCTTGAGGTATTACTTTAATTACTTTAAAATTCATAGTAAAATACATGAATTTTATGTACATGGCTCAATGAATTTTTACATTTGTGTACCCTTATGGAACCACCACACATTATAAGGTGTATAATATTTCCAGTGGGTCAGTTTTTAATGGCCGTATGTTGAAAAAACTGTTTTACTGTATATTGAAAAAAAATGTATCAATTTAAATTTGTCTTTTTTTCTCTGTGCCCTCTGCAATATTAGTTCTTTTCTGCACCAAATTCACAGTTTCGATAGACAAATTTGTAGATAATTATAATTGTTATTGTTTGCATAGCAATTGCACTTCAAGTTACCTCTTTCCTGGAAAAAGAAAAAAACTAATTGTATGCTTTATCATAATGTGACCTGTCTTTGGTAATAGCTTATGAATTTGTCTGAATTTTTTTAGATAGATTTTGTTATACTCAAATACAGCTGATGAATCTGTCTGAATTTTCTTTTGATAGAGTTCGTTAGACTAAAATTCAGTCCTCTCAGTGTTTAAAAAAAAAAAGACTAAAAATTCTGGAAATGTCTTACTAAAAATCAAATAAAGTGATTTGTTGGCATCTCAATTTTTGAATATGAAAAAATTAACAACTCTTATCCTTCTTAATATAACTCTTAAAAATGTATGCTAGTTTTGCATGTCATTTAAAATTATTTGTGGCAAATATTGTCATTTTTTACAATGGCTAAAAAATAAGGGAGCAGCAGCAAGACCAACATTTGAAAGTATAGAACTAAATCACTGCCAGAAATTCAATTTAATTATCTCCATGAGCCAGTGTTAATTCACATCATTCACGTATTGAGTTCTGAGGAGCAATATGAATGGTTGTAGAAACAAAATTGTATTCACTTGATTCTATAGTTGAAGTGTGGATGCATAAAATAGTTAAAAACCAAGTACATTTTTTAAAGCTGAGAGAAGTGATATTATGAGATCAAATCACAAATACATATGCTCAATTGTATAAAAATTGCAAAGTGTACTCAGTAGTGAAAAAGCTTATCAAAATGACAGTTCACAAAAGGAGAACCCCAAGAATATTTGATTAATAAAGATTTTAAAAGGTAAGAGGAGAACGTCTGAAAAAGGAAATCAGAGGTCTAAAGAATTTATCTATCAAATTCAATAGAGATTCATAGTCTGAATGTTTCTCACCTCTATTTACATAAGAAAAGAAATAAAAAATAGTGTTTTGGGTCACTGTAATGTGTATCCAGACCCTTTCTCACATATTGTTTTGTTTGCCAATGAGAGCAGGAAGCTGTCCTTGACTTTGTTCTCTGAGTTAGAGCTGATGTCTATAGGAGTTAAAGGTTGAAGACAATGTCTCTACACATGGGACTGTCAATATAGAAACAATTGAGCTGTTCTTTGAATGAAGTTTAGCTTCCTGAAAGCAAAAAGAGAAGTCACTCTCTTTCTGAAACCTCATCTGGTTTGGAGACTTGCTTTAACTCACAGTGAAATGAATCTAGCGAAAGTCATTTTGAAAACTGGCTATCAGTTCCTCCATTTCCACATGAAAGCATTGTTTGTACTTTTCCATACAAAAAAAAAGCAGCCTTGGTACTACATTTCTCCAGGAAAGATTCTATATGTTTTGTTTTTTAAGATAGCTTTAAGTTTGGAAATATATTTCAAATGTATTTACAAAGAGCAGGGCTTGTAAGAAAAACATATTGGAAACCTCTAGAAAACTCATGAAACACTAGAGTTATTTTTTTACTTGTTAGTCAAGTCGTAAAGTCAATTCTGGCCATTGCTATTGGTTTTAATGCCATTAATGGTATAAATAGGTATTTAGGGCTGTTTCTTTCAGAGGCGTGTTTAACACTCTCCAGAGAGCAGTCTGTCATGGGAAGTGTTCAGTTAATCACCAGGGATGAGAAAGACTTTAGTGACAAGAGCTAATTGTATATTTGTCAGAACCTGGAAAAGTAGCTGTCATCATTTCCCACATAACTTCAACTATTCTTCCCACAGTCACTCTAACTTGAGCTTTGAGGTATCATCCTTAGTCTAATTTCCTGTTATTTTACCATAAATATGCTGACATCACTGCAGGGAGCCTAGAGATCACAAGAAGGCAGAAAGTCAAAAGAAAATAGAAATATATTTAGAAAACTATTGGTGGAATGTTACTAACACATTATTGTTTTAATCATCTGATTCTTGGAATACACATGGAATTCACAGTAAAGCAGAAAGGCCAAGGAGAAAACATAAGGTTGGGTTTGAGTCCTAGATTTTGTCTAGATATTATAGCTTTGATTATGTAATAACTAAAATAGTTAATTTTAATCTAAATTTTGGAGACATTAAATGAATAAAACAATTATTTCCCTGTTAGTAAAAGCAAGCATTATATTTAGACTTCAGGTATTGGAGAAATCAAATCTGTTTCTGAATTTCATGAAGAAACTATAGAAACTTATACTCAGACATCAGATTATTTGAAATATGATAAATGAATGTCATTATTTTATAAGGGGTATACATAATTCAGTTTTCATTTAATCATTTAATTTATTTTCATAGCTTTTAAGTAAAAAGAAATAGCATAAGACAGGAGAGAATAGCCTTGTATTTAGGACATTGAAATGTGAAAGTTGTCAAATTATTCTCAGAAATTAGAAAAAATTAAATCAGTTCAGTGGAGTGTGCTTTTCTGTCCACAGGAAACTGGAGAAACACGTACTTGACATTAATATGTAATGACAATGTTAGCTGCAATTTAGCAAATGTAAACATTATTATATAAATGACAGAATTGGTAACGACTAGAAACAGAGCATTTGTTTATTGTTATTTGTTTTTCTTTTTTAGTGTGTCAATTAATATAATATAAATGCTGGAAATAATAAAAGTCGAGTATCATTGACTTATGGTATTCAAATTCAAATGCAGTTATTCTAAAGTATAAGGACAATGATGAAATGTAATTGATACACAAAAACTCCCTAAATCATAAAACTGGCCTCTTCTTTTTAAATTTCTATTTAATAATAACGATTTACAAATAAGCTTCCCAGTAATAATGTTACCCCATCACATACTGGTTAGAAAAGCCACTACTTAAAGATTTCAATTTAATAAGTAACACATGTTTGAGGAGCCATGAAGCAGGTTGACAGCTTTAGTGATGGTGCTTTACTGGGGGTTGATGTTACATGACAAGAAAACACCACACATGATGGCACGGAAAAAGGAAGTGACACTTATTTTAGAAGCAATTCCAACATGTGGTGGGTGGTAGGCCTAAGGATGTGACCAATTGCCAGAATAAGAGAAAAGAAAATATGGTGATTCAGAGTAAAAGGACTGGGTTTTTTTCATTTTCACTTGGTTAAGGAAACGGCTATGCCAGTACAAAATTGTAGAGCAATTAAGGAAGCACTATTTACAGCTAAAGACATGTATCGAATAGCTTCCCTTGGGTCTTGAATGGAGGCAGGGATGCAAACAATTTAGGCCTTAGAAATGTGTCTTATTGTTACAATCCAACTGCTTCTGTTCTGGCTCCACCTCTATACTCATCTATACTTTTTTGATTTGATATTCATTCTCTTTGCTCCAGAAATTTAATCATCTTTCTCAGTGTTTTATTACTTTTGGCCCTTCATTTTTTATACTGTGATTTTTCTGTGGTTTATCCTGCCATAACCTGTTACTTTAACTTATACTTGTGGCAGTTGTACTCTTTAATTCAACCCAATATGGATTTTAATTGTTTTTGTGTTTATTCTTTCTTTTTAAAAATAATTTAAGTTTTTTTTCAATTACAATTGTCATAAAATATTATATTAGTTTTGGATGTACAACATAGTGCAGGGACATTTATATATTTTCAAAGTGATCACTCTGATAAATCTAGCGCCCATCTGACACCATATATAGTTATTACAATATTATTGACTATATTCCTTATGCTATACTTTACATCCCAATGACTATTTTGTAACTACCAATTTATACTTCTTAATTCCTTCCACTTTTTCACACACTCCTCCAACTCTCTCCCATACAGACAATAATCAAAATGTTCTCTATAAGTTTGTTTCTGTTTTGTTTATTGGTTTCTTTTGTTCTTCGGATTGAACATATCCATGAAATTATCTGCCATTTGTCTTTTTCTCTCTTACTCCAGTCAGCACAATACTCTCGAGGTCCAGCCATGTTATTGCAGATGGTAAGATTTCATTCATTTTTGTGGCTGAGTAACATTTCATTGTATATATATACCACCTCTTCTTTACCTATTCATCCATTGATGGACATCCAGGTTGGCTGCAGATTTTGGCTACTGTAAATAATGCTGCAATGAACATATAGATTCACATGTCCCTTTGAAGCAGTGTTTTTGGTTTCTTTGGATAAACAGCCAGAAGTGGGATTACTGGATCATTCTTTGTCTCTTGTTATATAGCCTCTGTTTTAAAGCCTATTTTGTCTGGTATAGGTATTGCTACCCCAGCTTTTTTGTTTTGTTTTTATTTTCTTGAAATATTTTTCCCATCCTTTTAATTTCAGTCTGTGTGCCTTTCACTATGAAGTGAGTCTCTTGTAGGCAACATATGCAAGGGTCTTGCTTTCTTATCCATTCAGCCACCCTATCTTTTAATTAGAACATTTAATCCATTTACATTTAAAATAATTGTTGAAAGGTATGTAGTTATTGCCATTTCATTATTCATTTTTTTTTAATCTTTTTTTTCCTTCTTCTTAAAGAAGTCTCTCTAGTTTTTCTTGTAATAGCGGTTTCATGATGATAAACTCTAATTTTTTCTTGTCTGGGAAGCTCTTTATATGTCCTTTCATTCTAAATGTAGTTTTGCTAGGTAGAGTAATCTTGGTTGTAGGTCATTGTTTTTCATCGCTTTAAGTATTTCTTGCCAATCCCTTCTGGTCTGCAATGTTTCTGTTGGGACATCAGCTGACAGTCTTATGAGAGCTCCCTTGTAGGTAACTGATTTTCTCTTGCTACTTTTAAGAGTCTCTTTTTGTATTTAACCTTTGTTATTTTAATTATGATGTATTTTGGTGTGGGCCTCTTTGAGTTCACTTCCTGGACTTGTATGTCTATTTCCTTTTCCAGGTTAGGGAAGTTTTCAGTCATATTTCTTCATATAGGTTTTTAATTCCTTGTTCTCTCTCTTTTCCTTCTGGTTACCTCTATGATGTGAATGTTAGTATGCTCGATATTGTCCAAGAGGCCCCTTAAACTATCCTCAGTTTTTTGGATTCTTTTTTCTTTTTGCTGTTCTGATGGGATGTTTTCTGCTATCTTATCTTCTAAATCACTGTTTCTGTCCTTTGCTTCATCTAGTATACTGTTGATTTCCTCTAATGTATTCTCTCTAATGTATTCCCTCTAATGTATCCCTTAATTTATGATTGGTTCTTTTCTATGTTTTCTATCTCCATTTTTATGTTTTCTCTTTGTTAAAGTTCTCACTGAGTTCATCTACTCTTCACCTAAGTTCATTGAGCATCCTTATAAACCAGAGTTTTGAACTCTGTCTGGTAGATTGCTTATCTCCATTTTGTTGAATTCTTTCTCTGGAGCTTTGTTCTGTTCCTTCATTTGGAACATGTTTCTTTATCTCCCCATTTTGTTTGCCTTCCTTTGCTTGTTTCTATGTATTAGGTAGGGCTACTATGTCTCCTGGTCTTAGTGAAGTGGCTTTATGCAGTAGGTGTCCTGTGGGGCTCACTGGTGCAGTATCCTTAGTCACCTGAGCTGGGTGCTCCAGGTGTGCTCTTCATATGGGTTGTGTGTGCTTTCTTGTTGTAGTGAGCTTTGGTTGCTGTTTGCATGTCAATAGGATGGATTGAATCTTGAGCTGATTGGTTGTGAAGACTGACTGGTGACTACGGTAGAGAAGCTGTAGTTTAGGGGTTGACACTAAAAGCAGGATTTAGCAGGATTTGCTTTAGCAGGGCCCTGGTGCTTGCCCAGTCAGCCCTTTGAGTGTGTTGTCTTCGGATGTAGCCCTGAGTGGTACTCCAGCTCAGGCCAAAGCTGGCCACCAGATGTGTAGGATGGGGTCTCTTAGGAGCAGCCCCGCCTCAGGCCAAGTTCAACAGCATCCTGTGCTCTGCCAAGGGCCACTTGGAATGAGCCACCAAGCAATTTGCAGATGGGTACCATCCATGCTGATCTTGGATGTTCTTGGAGAGACCAAGCTGCAAACTGAGGCCAGCTACGACTAGTGCTGAGCTTGAGGCTGCCCAGCAAGAGGTATGGAGTACTGAGGTCAGATGCTTCTTAGTAGGTTTTGTGAACCTTTGAGAGATTTTAGGACAGTCTGCAGTGTGAGCCAGGACAGGCCATTTGTATGGAAAATCCACTGGAAGCTGCTTGGATGGGCCTGGAAGTTGGATGGGGTGTAGTCTCAGGGAATCATCAGGGTGGGGTGACCTATGTTAGCCAGGTTGACAGAGACTCAGATATAGCAGCTTCATGGTCTGCATGCAGGGAGTAGGGAGGGCTCAACTATGGCTTCTGCCAGCACTCTGTCTGGTAGAAAGCTACCCCTCTAGCCCTCACTCTGAAGCCAGACAATTCATTTCCTCCCCATATGTGCCTGGTGCCTTTCAAGCTGCACTGGAGCTCAGAGTGAGTAAGTCCCTCAGCAAGTAAGTCCATACATGAGTTCTTTAAGAGGAGTGTCTGGGACTTCGGCCACTCTCTGACTCACTCAGCCACAATCTCCGCTGGTTTTCATAGTCAGAAGATGTGGAGAATTCTCTCCCCAGGACTGGAACCCTGGGCTGGGCAGTCTGGTGTGGGGCTTGGACCCCTCACTTCTTAGCGGGGACATCTGTAGCTGAGATATCCCTTCCGGTATTTAACCACCACGTTCAGGTGTGCGACCAGCCTGTTCCACATCTCTGCCCCTCCTACAAGCGTTGAGGTGGCTTCTGTATGTCCTTTGTTGTAGAACTTCTTTTCAGCTAGACTTCAGGCAATTCTCAATGATGGTGGTTCTGTAGTTTAGCTGTAATTTTGATGTAGCCATGAAAGGACACAAGAATAGCATATAGCTATTCTGTCATCTTGACTGGAAATCCATTTTATTCTTTTTGTATCTGGGTATTGTCCTTATACCTCTGCCTCCCTTAGAGGCTGTTCAAATATGACACTCTGCATCTGTATTTTAGAACATATGTAGCCTTGCACCTTTTTTAAAGGACGACACTCAACTGTTTTCTGATGTTTTTCTAATTTTAGATAAAAATATTATGATACATTAGCTTTTTTTCATACCAAATGTTCATTCATCTGCAAAAGGCTACTGGACTAAGAACAAATCATAAGTTAAGAGGTATAGCTTCTCTAATGAAGACTTTCCATGAGTACTGTACAATGCAATAACCGAAAGAACATATCCAGAGTGTTCTCTGTTTCTATGACTTCATGGTTCTATCCCCTTTTATCACACTTCTCATTAGATGACTATACATCTAAAGGTGGCATGGTTCTACCCATCCCTTTGTCCTTCCATTTGATGTCAGGTACTGAGATTTAACTAAATGAATTTAGAAATTTACATATATAATTTTTCTTTCTTTGACAAAGGTTGAAGAGTAAATTTTATGCTGTTCTTGTTCAGATTAAAGGGAGCTGCCTACCTTTTTGGAAGCACTGCCCTTGATTCACAGAGACAGTAGCATATAAAGAGTGAGTCAGAGTTTGTTACATCTTCTTGTGGAATCTCCCTAATGTTCTACTTGAAAGGGTAGAAAATGAAAAGTGGCTATTCCAAAACTATTCCTTTAAGTACATGCATTCATATCGAGTCTTATCAATGAAGATTCAAACATAAAGTTTCTTTTTTAACTAGTATTTCTAGTTTTAATCCTTTTGTGAATTTTCATATACTTCTCATTGGCATATTAGAAACCAAATATCAGCTATTACTAATTTAATATTTACCAAAGATTTTTCAATAATTTTTACAAAATGATTGTATTGCATTTTTATTCATAGTGTTCAAAACTGTGCCTTCCTAATTTACTAACATTCGTTCATTTATTTGAGCTGGAAACCACATATACTATATTTTTTTCTGCTATGTTGAGTATAGTAACTTCTATGTAGAAAAAGATGGATTAATAAGTTAATTTATTAAGTTAACAAAATATTTTCTGTAGTATTTGAATACTCTTTGTATGGACTTCTGTGATTAAGACTAAAATACAAAAAAGAAAGGTAAAAAGCATTATATACATTAAAATATTTAAGCTTTTATAAACACATATATGTCCATATATATGTGTTAAAAATGTGATTTGCTAAAGTGACCAAAGAATTTTGTTATTTGCTAAAGTGTACAAATATTATTGTGGTAGACATGTCTCCCAGCAAAAGCCATCGTCTTTCAGATTATATTCACCAGTTTCACTTAATATGAAGGTAAAAAAATGGCAATTTGGTCTACTGAAACATAACAAAACAATTTACTGAGTGTACTCCATGAAGGTAAATGAATATGTAGAGTTTCCTGGAATAAAGAAGGCCTCCAAAACAAGGCTATGTAGATCACCCCTTTGAGACTCCCAATGGAATAGTATATTTAAAGAAGACAATGATTTACCGGGGTCATCACCTGATAAAATTGGAGAGTTAAGCTAGAAAATATTAATGTTGCATATTTTAGTTTCCTTTTGCTGCTATAACAAATTACTACAAAATTAATGGCTTAAAACAATGCAAAAATATCATCTTATAGTTCTGGAGATCAGAAGTTCAAAATAGTTTTATTGGGCTAAAATGAAATTATGGACAGAGCAAATTCTGGATGCTCTAGGGAGAATCTCTTTTTTTGACTTTCCAGTTTCTCAAGGCTGCCATATTGCCTGGCTCATATCCCAGCATTACTCCAATGTCTTCCATTGTCAAATATCCTTCTCTCCTTTGACCTCTATCATCATATAACCTCTGACTCTAACTCTCCTGTCTACTTCTTATAGTAAGACTCTTGTGCTTAGATTGGGCACACCTGGATAATCCAGGATAAGTCTCTGATTTCAATATCCTTAACTTAAATCGTATCTACAAAGTCCCCTTTGCCATGTAAGGTAACATATTCACAGGTTCTAGGGATTAGAATGTGGAGATCTTTTGATAGGCCATTATTCATTCTATCATACTAGAGAAATCAGAAAACTCTTAAAGAAACAGGAAGAACTACATTAAAATATTACAATTTCAAAAGTTCTAGAAATAGCCTGATCATTACATAGATTGGGTTGTCTACCAGTACATGTAGGCACTGTAAATAACTGAAATGAATGTATGTGTGTGTATGAGCACATGTGTGGTCAAAATAACTAATAGGGGTAATGTTTAAATGAGCATTCATAGTTTGTTAGAATCAATAAATATTTTAGTCACTAAAAGATGTAGAATAGGATATGTCAAAATTTGTTTATTAAAAGTTAGAATTGGTCTTTTACCCTTTGCAAGACAACTTTCACAGATCTTTCTAGTTTACTTTGAACACAGGATAATAATGAGAGGAGACCTGCCATCACAAAATTATCAGTGATCATCACATTCTTTAGAGAATCTGAATTCCAGTTACCATCTGGTGAGTTAATGGCAGAAAAGAACAGGAGCCCAACTTCTAGTTTTAAATTTAGTCTTTCATTATTAAAGACAGAACTGGCTTTACCCCGACTACAAATCTAAACACTATTTAGTCATAAACATCTATGCAGATGCCAAAACATGTAATCTTACTTGACCATTTGGTTTTGTGGTATATGTTCAAAGATTTAATTAAAGGTGAGTTATGTCCTTGAGAATTCTATTTTGCTCAGCTAAAATATTAGTAACAAATTACACTGTAAGGTTATAGTTATATCTCAAGCTTATATGAAGTAATAACCTCGCTGAGGGTAAAGAAAACAGAAATAACTATTGTTGCCACTATAGGGGACAAAATAAACTATTTAAATATAGGAGATGCCAGTAAAGTTATATAAATCACCTAAGATGGGCAAAGAATGTTACTATATGCTCTTAACAAATAAATATTTAGCTATGTTGGGGCACTACATTTAAAAAAGAAATTCAAGATTTCAAACATTTTAAGAACTTTCATTGATTAGATATCATTGTAGTGTTAAAATCTCATCTTATTGTGTTGCATTATTAGACATGGAGAACATAGAAAGTACATAGAAAAACATACACAAAAATTTTAGTCTCTACGTCTTTGGTGGTAGCGATAGAGTATCTTTTTTCTTTGTATTTTTCAGAATTTTCACAATTTATACATTAATATTCTTTTACTGTTTAAATTTAAAATGATACTTAAAAGTTAAAGTAGCATGTGAGAAATGATTAACTAGGTATGCCAAAATACTTTTCAAAAATGACTACATGTAAAAGCCCCTAATATTGAGAATTGTAATATTAATTACAGCTTATAGACCAAGATTATTAGATGTCTGCATTTAATATATTAGCTCTTATAACCAGAATGTGTTCTGAGAAGCCTGGTGCTTTGTGGTAGAGTCTACAGGACAGAAGATGAAAAGATAATCTGAAATAAGACAAAGACAATTTGAACCACTAAAATTATTCCTGAGACTTTAGTAAAATGTAATGCTAATTAATTTTAGTGTACATGGTATAGATGTAGAGTAGATTATATATATGTGCCATGTTTATAGTTGGTAAAGTATATTTTGTTATTTATTTTATAATGTGAGAAACTTTCAGTTTCAGAGGTAATTTTTGTTGCCTATATGAAAATCAGATTTTAAAGAATGACATCAGGTATGTTCAGGACAAGCAGATACTACACTACTGCAGTCAAAGCTGAAAGAAAGTAGGATGTCCAAATAAGGAATTTAATTTGCATGTTTTACCCCCCCAAATAAAAAATGGATGGAAAAAAGGCATATGTAAAATAAAGTAATGCTGTTTTGATTAAACAACATGGTATTGGCAGAAAATCAGACACATGAAACAGAATCGAGAGTCCAGAGTAAAACCATACTTATATGGGCAAATACTTTTCGACAAAGAAAGCCAAAAATGTACAATGGAGAAAGGAAAGCCTCTTCAGTAAATGGTGCTGGGAAAACTGGAAAGCTACCTGCAAAAGAATGAAACTAGACTGTTGTCTATCACCACACACCAAAATTAACTCAAAATGGATTAAGGACCTGAATATAAGACCTGAAACAATAAAATGCATAGAAGAAAACATAA
>NW_006439192.1:13737794-13751008 GCF_000325575.1 Pteropus alecto | reverse complement strand
ATGCTCAACATTGCTAGCTATTAGGGAAATGCAAATCAAAACCACAATGAGATACCATCTCACTCCTGTTAGAATAGCTATAATCAATAGGACAAGTAATAAATGCTTGAGTGGATGAGGAGAAATAGGAACCTTCATACACTGCTGGTGGGACTGCAAATTGGTGCAGCCACTATGAAAAACCATATGGAGGTTCCTCAAAAACCTAAGAGTCGACCTACCATATGATCCAGCAATCCCTCTACTGGATATTTACCCCAAAGACTTGAAAACCCTAAAAAATATTTGCACCCCAATGTTCATAACAGCATTATTCAAAGTGGCCAGGATATGGA
Source organism: Pteropus alecto (assembly GCF_000325575.1). Classification (NCBI taxonomy): domain Eukaryota; kingdom Metazoa; phylum Chordata; class Mammalia; order Chiroptera; family Pteropodidae; genus Pteropus; species Pteropus alecto. The sequence goes on along the minus strand of NW_006439192.1, from coordinate 13,750,673 downwards.
AGTGTCCTATGATAGATGATTGTCTAAAGAAACTGTGGTACATATATACGATAAAATATCACTCAGCCATAAGAAGAGATGAAATACTGTCATTTACAACACTATGGATGAACCTTGTAATAATCATACTAAGTGAAATAAGCAAGACAGAAAAAGTTGAAAATCACATAATATCTCATAGGTGGGATATAAACCTAAAAGCAACAAATGAACAGAACAAACAAACAGAGACTAATGGACATGGACAATGGACTAGTGGTTACCAGAGGGTAGGGGGGGATGTAGACACAGGAAAAATTTTTAAATTGTTTTTTTAATTAAAAAAATTTAAAAATTAAATTAAATTTAAAAAAGAAAAGAAAAGAAGGAAAGAAAATAAAGTAATGCATTTTGAGTCACTGTTGTTTTGATGCAATCAATGCCAATTAGCCACATCGAAACAGTGAAATAAATAAGCAAAACTCTTTTAATGCCAAATAATATTTATGGGACATAGTGTTTACCTTTATCAAATATGAGTCCTCCATTCCTCTCACTGAATCCTAACTTCATCCATCATCCTTTTCTTTGCTATTGTTGGACTGAAAAATTTATGGCAATAGCAACTGACTAAACAAAATTGGCACTAATAAACTTACTGCAAATCTACTCCTTGTCCTTTATGAGAGATTTTCTTAAAAAATAAGTAAGCATCACTTACTAATAATATTAGAAGAGCTGGACTATAATTACTTCTAATTTAATCCCTCAAAAATTATAAAATATTTTTCTTGTTTTTTTGAAGGAGTGGTTTACTTTTAAATTATTTTTAATCAATCTTTGAACTTTTCACTAAATTATCACATATTTTAACATCTATAGTGCTTTTCCTTATTTATATTTGAATTTAGAATCTCTTTCAGAATTTACCCAGTAGATACCAGTAGTAGATTTCTAAATGTTTAGATAATCCACTCCAGATTTCATTTGCAAATAGTAAAGAACTACTTGAACTTAGTTCTGTCAGATACAAAAAAATTATTGTTCTCTTATAAATTATCTAAACAGAAGATGTTTGTAACAAAGCATGTTTGCTACTCTACATATATTCTTCAAACTAATTTAAATTATTTATGTTTTTCTAAGACTTTTTAAAAAGACATAAAGAATGTGAATATTGCTCGGTATTTTAAGTGCTTTTACATTTTCACAAGGCACAGGCTCTTTTTCAATGGGTCAAGGATGCATGATGCTCTAGAATGTGGCCAGAGGAAGTAATGGGGAGACAGTGAAGTCTGGGGCAAGTTTGGGAAGTGGGATCTAAAGGTTGCATATGGTTTAACAGCAGTATTATCTCTTGCTTCTATTACTTCGCAATAAGAAACAGTGAGAATCATAAGGGGGAAAACAGTTTGGGACAGGGTACAGGTCCAGGATCATACAAAGATATTAGTAGCATATAATTGCCAGCACCTCTTTTAAATGCTGAAAATATAGTTTATTTGTTGTCTATAACAAATTATCCCTAGCATCAGTGTGATGGTATCAAAATGCTACATGCTATATTATCAAAAAATTGTATTTAAACAGGAATTTATGTATTTTTATGTCACGATTGATTTTGTAATTGGCAAGTAAAATGTAGAAATTTTCTTTTAAGAAATCCCCCCTCCTCAGAAAGAAATGTCGTATATATTGATGACCAGGGAATTCTTCAGGATAAACAAAAAGTGGAGGAGGTAGAGAGAAAATAACCAAATAAGATAAGGATTTAATCCATATTCCTTAGCATATTTTGGGTACCTATAGCTGGGTTTTGGATCAGAAAGTAGTGTAAACAGAATGATACCTTCCCAAAACATATCCATGCCCAAATCCTGAAAATCTGTGAATATGTTATAGTTCATTGCAAAAGGGTCTTTGCAGATGTGATTAAGGGTATGGACCCTACAATGGTGAGATTATCTTGGTTATTCTAGTGGGTCCAATCAATCACACGGGCTCTTAAATATGGAGGAGGAAGGCAGTGATTCTGAGAGATGAGAGCATGAGAAGGATTTGCTGGCCCCTTGCTGGTTCTGAAATATAAGGGACTGCATGCAAGGACCAGAAAGAGAAATGTAGGAAATGCGGGTGTTCCCCAGATGACAGCCAGCAAGGAACCAGAGATGCCAGTCCTACAATCTCATGGAATTGAATTCTGCCAACACCTGACTCAACAAGGAAACAAATTCTCCTGCAGGGCCTGTAGAAAGGAACATAAGCTTGCTCACATGTTGGTGTTAACCCAGCAAGGTCTGTACTGGACATCTCCCCTCAGATTGAAAATAATAAACTTGGGTGATTTTAAGCCACTAAATTTGTGGTAATTTGTGGCAGAAATAGAAGACCACTATATAAAGGTTTCCAAAAATCGTATGCATATTTTATATATTTGTATATGGTCATTTTTCTAATGAAAGAGGCTATATATTTCATCAACCTTGTAAGAGTTAATGACATGCCAAAAAAAGTAAGAATGATTGAACTCTATTATCTTTTCCCACATAGTAGCATTAAAAACATCCTTATGTCCTGATAAAGCAGAACATTTTTCAATTTACACCTTCAACTAGGAAATGTGTTTTGTGACAAACTGAATACAAGAATACTCAGCTTACTGGTCTCTTATTTCTTGCTCTTTGTATCTCTAAACCAGGAAACATTTGGTGCTCATTGATTATATGTTTCCTATGAACTATAAGATGTGGTTACTCGGGGTGGATCATGAGTTTCCAGACACCAGCATCTTTCTTTGTTTTGTTTTCTTTTAACTGTCCAGAAACACTGTGTCTAGCAATGGTATGTGAATATCTATAAAAATATTCACATGATTCGATCAAAAAGGTAAGGTTCTATCTTAAGACAGTGACCTGGACTACATCCATTTGAAATTCTGTCCAGACCAGTGATACAATTTATATATTCATTTATTCTTTATATCTAACATTTTCTGTACAAAAAAAATATAGTTTTCAGATTACTATGAGGAATATATCTCAGAACATTTAGATTATTGTCCAATATGAGAGTTGGATGGATGATATGAAAAAAATAGATAGAAACTTTGATCATCATGACTCTCTATGAAATATTTTCTATTTCAAGATGGCCTAAATCCACTCAGGCTCCAATGGAACATAGCTTAATATTCAGAACTGTAATCAGAAGCTTAGCGATGTTTATTAAACAAACCATTATGGACAAAAGTTTATCTGAATAAACTGCAAGATTCACAGATAAAAAGAAATCCTGGTGGTAAATAAATACATTAAAAATTAAACAGGAGGGATATGGGAATTTGGTGGTTTCAATTTTTTTTACTAGGTTATTTCAGAATGACTTGAAATTGCAGAGCGATTAAATGCTGTCAAACAACAGACCATAAGGATGACTAAGAATGACTGTGCATGTGGTAATCTGCTTCATGGTCAGTCTTATTTAAACATTTTTATAGGATGTCTGGAAATGATGAAGCGTTAAAATGTACAGAGATTTCTCAACGAAGAGGTGTGCCGAGCACTCATACAGATAGAAAATGAGAAAAAAAAAGTTTAGATAAGTTTGAAATATGATGAAAAAAAAAGAAAATGGGATTTAACTTTAAATACTGTGAGGAAGTATGTCTGCTGAAAAAATAATCAAAAACATATTCAGTGGAAGGGAGACAATTGGAAAGCAGTCAAATGAAACAGAACAGAGGGCAGAGGATACTAGATAATAAATTAGATGAGACTGAATTGAAGTACTGTGACAATTCAGGAAAAAAAATTAAAAATCATCTTGGTGGTCACATGATGTTACCAAACTAGAAAGTACATCTGAACTAGAATTCACTTTGAGATCAAGCTTTTTTTTTCTCTTTTTCCTATGTTAAAGAACTCAGAGGAACTGGAAGGAATTAAAAAACGAACAGCAAGTACAATTAAGAATCTAAAGGGATTGATTTATATAGTGAGAGGGAAAAATAAAACATGAAATCCTTGGCTAAAGACTTTAGAAAGAGATAATTTTCAAAAGTCATTGAAGGATTTATGTATTAAGTCAACAGAGGGTGATTTTGTTCAATGAAAGGGAATCCAGGCAGAAGCTCAAGGAGATGAGTGTAAATTCTAATGCTGAAAACATTTTTCAAATTTCTTTAATGCTAAAAATCTAAAGTGTACCAAATGGTGCTGATTCAAAGTCCGCTTTTTATTTTTATTTTTGGTGTTTATAACCCATTTTGAGATTTATGCTAAGGCACCTAGGGAGATAGTTTTGGGAAAAGTCTTTATACTCCTGTCATTCTCTTTCTGATTCTCATTGCCCTTTGGAGGCCTTCCCTTATAGTACATAAGTAACTACTGATTTTACAATCATGGCTTTATAATAAGTCTTTATATCTGATAGGGCGAGTCCTCCCATATTGTTCTTCTTTAAAAAGAATTTGCTGTCTATTTTATGTCTTTATATATACTTTGTGTACTTACTGATTTTAATAGATTATTTTATTAGTTTCCTTGGGCTGCTATAACAAAATACTGGGTGGCTTAAAAAATAGAAATTTAACAGTTCTGAAGTCCAGAAATTTAACAGTTCTGAAGTCCAGAATTTCAAGATCAATTATAAAAACTTAAACATATTAGAGTATAGAATAATATCATCATATATAGTATATTAACTTGAAGGACCTTATTAAACCATTAGTAAGAAACACAGAATTGTTTAATTAGAAAAACAAATTCAATATAACTTTAATTATGTTTAAGTAGTTATGTTAATAAGAAAAAATAACGCCTATATATATACACATATGACATATGATGATTATTTTCCTAGTATATTTCTACTTTTTTGACTAAGTTGACCTCTGTTGTATGTGTATTATCATTGCTTTTCTAATAGAATCAACTTTTGCTTTTACTTTTTAATTTGTAGAATTTTATTACTATGCTATGTATTTATTCATTAATATTTTATTTTTAATAATATAGTCTTTTATAATTGCTTGTTAGTCTTTTATCAAAATTTTTCTTTTGAACTTCTATTCTTTTTATTTTCAATGTCTTGTTCTTAATGTACATTTAAGGTTCTGAATTTTCTCTTCTACTTTTGAGTAATCCATAGTTTTTTCTGTGTAGTGTTATTGCTATTGATACCTTTAAAATATTTTACAAATTGATCTTTTATCCCAAAAGTTGTTTAAGGAGATTTTAAAAATTCTTAGATAAATGTGTTTTTGTTGTCTATATTTGTTATTAGTTTCTAATTTATTTATGCTGTGAGTTTAAAAGAATTGAAAACTTTATAACTACATTAGGAAAAGGAAATATAATATGTAAATAATTGAGAACAAAAGGAATAGAAATGTATTTAGATGTATACTAGAAGAAAATTTTCTAAACTTAATGTATTAATTGAATATATACATGAAAGGACACACTTATATCCTGGATAAAATTGCTGTGGAGCAACCAAAATGCACTAGCAAAATCACTGTATTTTTAAATATAAAGAAAATACTATAGTTAATAAAGAAAAATAATCAAATTACTTGTAAAGCATATTCTCTGCAACACAATCTACAAATCAATTGCTCAAGGAAAGACATTTGACTCATATTTTATACCAAGCCAGGCTACATAAACACAATGAGATTTTATCTAAAATTTATGCTTTTGGACACAAGATACAGAGAAATCTAACTTAAGCTGTCTGAAATAATAGAGGGATATAATGGAAATGTTCACTGATTTGAAGACATCAATCATGGTTCAGTCAAATCTTCAACTCCATTTCTCTGAGATTTTCTTATCTCTGTTCTCTCTGTTGAAAACACCCTTAGACTGGTAGAAGATGGCTGTAGAATTTCTAATACTCATTTTCATGCATAAAACCTTTTATAGAATGAAGGATTGCAACTGTTTTTACAGATGCTCATTATTAAGAATAAACAACTTTATTTTCAGAAATCCATGTCACATTGGGGCTAAACTTGGTACCATCCTCATTCATTAAGCAGACGCTTCTTGACTGCTTATTTTCTTCCAGGCACTCTTCTAAGTATCTGAACCAATTCACATGTCCAGTTGATTCTATGCACCAATTAGCTTAGGTCTAGGTTTCTGGACCAATCACTAGCAAACAGATGTATTTACTCTTTGACCAATCAGAATGAACCCTCAAATCAGGATTCTGTAGTAGTAAGCACTGACTTAATAATTTATTTTATCATTAGTTGTATAATATATTTGTTTGGTTGGAAAGGACAAAGGGGGCCAAATGTTTGGTGATGGAAAGAGACTAGACTTTAACTGGTAAGCGCACAATGGCATATACAAATGCCGTATTATAAAGTCGTACACCTGAAACTTATATAATGTTATTAATCAATGTTGCCCCAATAAATTTAATTTAAAAAAAGAATTCAAAATGGAAAAAAAAATTCGACAAGACTCTTCATTCAGTACAACTGTAGCACTGAATTTAACTTCTAGTTAATTAACATTATTTAGATTTTATATCTTAAAGGAGAAAACATGAAAATATTTTAAATTTGGAAAGATAGCATTTGAAAAACTATGAGAAAATTTTTCTCAAACAGTTTCAAACACTTTTAGAGTACCATTTTTACCTCTTATGCTTAACTATGGATTGAAGTTATTTATAAGAGAATAATTATTTACAACATATTTATTGCATAAGCTAAGGAACCATATGCCTCTGAATTAAAGTCATCCTTAATATCAAAAATACTTAATTAACCATATTTTAAGTCCAAATATAATTATTTGGAAGCTGTGAGTTTAATCATTTTTTACAGAATTATATTTTTATTTTCAAAGATATTTTATTACCTAAAAATCTTTTATTTATTTATTTTTTTCTGTATTAGTTTTTATTGCCACTGTAACAAATCACCACAAACAACAAAAAATTATTATCTTACAGTTCTGGAGGTCAAGTCTGAAATGAGTTTCACTGGGCTCCTAAAATTCTTTTATAATGATACAAAGTTATAAACCCAATTTTGCATAGGAATCATGTTAGTTATACTAAACCATTATTGCTAATTCTCTTTTAAAAACTTTCCAGGAAGAGCTTGATCTTTCTTTCTTAGAATGTGATCCCTGGGTTTAGAGAATTTAAGGGCCCTGTAGCTGACTAAGAAAAATTGAACAGATGATGTTTTGATGGCAGTTGAACTAAATATTTTAGAGCTGTTTCAAAAAAAGAAACTCTGGGGATTTCCTACTAGTAAGTGAAGAATAAAATGCCAAACCTATTGTTAAAGGAGGTCAGGTATTATATCTGAAGTTGTCTAAAGCTATGATTGTTTCTTAGAAATAGAAGATATGGATATAGGAAGACATTATAATAGATTTTAAAATGCTCATGGTTGTTTGGTAGACATATTTGAATTTTACTTGAAGATGAAGACAGTTACCCTTGTAATAAAATTCCCTAGGCTATGGGTCACTTTTCCACAAACACCTCTAAATAAAATGTTTAATTAAGTCTTATTAAAAATTCAACAATTTAATAATACCTGACATGCATTTTGAGACGAGGAGAAATTAAATATGGCAAAATTTCAGAGTATTGTATGAGCAAACTATTCAAAATCCTGGATTCCTAACCCGTGACTCATTGAGCTATGTGGTCTAGGTGAATTAACTTATGAAAGTAACCAAATCTGGTTTTAAATTACTCCTCCATTAGTCACTTGTCTATTTTGGGGGGAAATCACCTGATCCTTCTCGGTCTTAACTCTCTTAAATATAAAACAGAGATATTAGACCTATTTTTTTTTTTTTGGCTTAATTAAGGCCTAACTAGACTTTAATGAGCATAGCCATATGCAATACATTAAACCATTCTGAAACAAGATATAGGATAAATTTCAAAATTAAAACCTAACTATTGCTTATTTCTACTAAAGTCAATTTACCTATTGCAATGTTTCTAAATCTTGGGTGAAGATTAGAATCACATGGGGAGATTTAAAAATTACCAATGCCTGGGACCCAACCCTGAAATTTTAATTTAGCTGTCTTGGCTATGATGTGGACACCAGGATTTTCAGAGATTGACCTAAAAGATAAAGATTAATTAATAGAATTGATCACAGCTATTTTTGATAATAATGTGTACTTACTTTTAAACTTGATTAAGCAGCAGCAGAGTTAAACACCTTAAATATACAACTCTCATTAGCAGGTCTAGCTTGTTTGGTATTTCCAATTGATTGTAAGCCTCTACTGAACTCAAATTAATAAGTAGTTTCTTCTCTTGGCGACACAATGATACACTTTAGCCTAACATAACCAGTACTTTTCAGCATCATTATTTCTCTATCTGCTAAAGTAAAATTGTTATTTTTATGTAAAAATAATCCATGGCTTCAAGTTAGGTTGAAGTTAAGACATGCTCAATAAAGGCTGAATACATTATCAAGATTAATGTCTCAAGAAGACACAATAAAGAAAAGAAAGTTATCAAATAATATAGGACAAGAATTTAGTAGAAGCAATGTGCTTGGCCTTTTCTTCTCACCCTAATCATCCTCCTGAGTGATCTCCATCTCCCCAGGCCATGTGTATGCTGATTTCAAACTGCCACCTTCCCAGATTCACTCCTGATCTCCATACCTATGGCCAACTATGTACATGATATACCCAATTATATATGCCAAGACCACTTCAGAACCACCACAATCACAAATAGATTGATTCCTTTCTCCTTAAATTCTTGTCTTCCCTTTTATTTACTATCTCATTAAATAACACCATTTGTGGACACTCCAAAAATATTGAGTAGACCTCTAGCCAGAACTGGTTCATTCAGATGTCGAGACTGATGACACCACACTTGCCTCAAGGGGGTATGAAAAGTTTTATTACTCACCTAGTGAGGTTTTATGGAGAGAGCAGGAGAGCTCTCAATCATGTCCAAAGTCACTTGAGAAGACCGGGAAAGGAGACTGGTTTGGCTATTGCTGTGACTGAGGGCTGGAGTTGGGCAGAAGGTAACCTTGTTTGGTCCAAGTTTTGAGTGGTTTGAACCTCTCAGCAGGTGCTAAAGAAAGGCGCACCTGGAGCTTTTATCAGCTTGCTTAGATGTGGGGCAGAAGGGGAGGGGAATGGTGAGGCCTGAAAGCTGTCAGTCAACCTCGATTATGGATGAATCGTAGTAACATTTCTGACTCCACTTTTGATGTGAACTTAGAATTTCCTGATTGCCCACTCAAACTCATAAAATGTAGTGTAATCTTGTCAGTATGATATCTTTAGTGGATGTCACTTTTATTCTACACATTATACATTAACTGGTGTTATTCCAAGAATAAATGAATCGTATTGAATAAGTGAACACTGATCATCATTCAGAAATTAAAAATAAACTGCAGGATACAACACTGATTTTGAACTAATCCAGAAGAAAAAAAGAATACCTTTATCTCTACACAAAGTAGAGTATATACACACACATAAAATAAAATTTAATATTATCTTTAATAATCTATTAAATAAAAATGCATGATGAAGTTGAAGCCAATTTATAGTGATCTACGAAAAACAGGCATGTATTACACTTGAGAAAAAATGCTCCTATTAATTGCCATTTCTTTAGATTTTTTCCCTTGGTGATGTTGACTCATTCATAATCTCTGGGATGTAAGACGAAATATTAAAACTGATGTAAACAGTTTAAAGTTACACTACATAAAAAATTAGACTTTTGTTTTTAAGGAGGATTGGTCTTTAATCATGCTGTATTTCTCTAGTTAATAGCTTCATGCTTTTTTCCTACAGTTCAAATCTCAGAAGAGAAACTTTCATTGCTACAAAGTGCTTTAGTACATAAACTGTATGGTTTATATTACCAGAGTTGGCCAGATTTGACGAGAACAATTAATCATAATAGTCCTTACGATGGCAGAAATGGATGGACTTAATTTTTTTCTTATTGAAAGGAAGAGAAAAGGGGGAATAAAATCTCTTGAAATTTATTAAAATAGATTATTGACAAATCTATAAGATAATTAGGAATAAGTATTTATTGTAAGTTCTCCGTTATTTTATTATTGTAAGAATTTTGACTACAATTTTATATTAGTTTCCTTAAAAATGAATTAGACCAAAAATTCCCACAGATTAGTATTTTTTGAGAATATGAATAAAATGTAAAATGAAAATGATGAAATATATTTAAAAAATATAACCTATAAAAATCTTTGATTTATTTTAATTAGTTTCCATGAAAATATTTAGATTCAAAACATTATTTTCTTAAAAATACTTAATTTCTTTAAATTGAAAGAACTACTTGCATAATCCTCAAAAATATAAAACCAATCGCCTCAACTATGTTAGTTTAAATTATTTTCTTTTGCTTTTTTGACCTATATGGTTCAACCCTGATATAGATATTATAGCAGAACCTAGCAGATAATTATAAGAAATACCAAATTAAATGGGTTCTATATCCAACAACATGCAAGGCTTGGCTACTCTGAAACCCTCTAACCACATACACCTACGGATTCCAGATAAAATTTTACATGTTTAATGAACGGCTTTGCTAAAGGACGGAGAGAGAAATCTCTAGATACCCTGAACAACTGGGCAAAAGCAGCCAAGCATGGGTGGTTGCAAACTTGGTGATAATTGCAGACTCTTCAATGGGGCTAACATGCCATGGGCTCTTTTAAATCCTCTACTTTTACTATAAAAGCTATTTTAATTTTTACAACAACCCTCTGAGGTCAGCACTATTATCTTAGTTTACAATGAGAAACGGATATGCAGAGACAATACATAATTTGTCCAAGGTCACGCAGGTTGTAAATGACAGAGGTGAAATGAAATCTAGACAATCTGGCACTGGACTCAGTAAATTTAACTCGTTCGTGGATTTCGGATAACAGAATAATCCAAGGCTCAGTCTTTAGAGAGATGAAAGAATAAATAGAAATCATAATGAAAGAACAAGATAGTAAAACAAGAATAAACATACATGACAAAAGATCTAAATAAAACTTGTGGAAGTATAAAAAAGTCATTGAAAGTAAAACTCAATTTACTTTAGTAGATATTACTTTAGTAAATTATTACTATTAAATAAACTAGAATGTTGAAATTATAGATTAGGTAAAATTTGATATATATATTCCTGTCACCAATTTAGGAAATAAAAACCCATTATGTGCTTATCTATCATACATTTTAAAGCTTTACAGTTTCCTGCTGCCTCAATATCCCCACCAATGGGCTATGAGCACCTCACCCAGGTGACCAGGATCACCAGTGCGATAAGGCTGGCCTTGTCACACATAATCCTATTTGCTCTGATTGTGACCTAGTGACATCAAATAAACCAGTGAAATCCCCTTATTCCTCTTCCTTGTGTACTGTACCCTGACCCCCAGTAAACGCCCTCCCTCCCTATTCCTTCCTCCTCCTTCCTTCTGCCTTTCCTTCCCCTTCCCCTCTCAGTTCCCCACCTGCTTGGTTGAGCACACTTCTTGGTGCTCCCTCCATGTGTCCTCCTCTTGACATGCATTGACTTTGTCTCTCTAGGGCCTGTGAGTATAATAAACTTTGTTTTCCTATGCCTTTCCTGTGTCCCTCTTGTGGCCACATGTGACTGGCCATCTCATGAAAGAATACAAAACAGCTGGCTCATAAAACTTCTTCAGCTTATACTTGCCCATATTCAGCCACACAGGTCATAAAATTATAATCCTACCTAAGGTACCTAAGTAGAGGAGGACCAGAATATTACACAAATATTAGAAATATTTGTCATTTGGAAAATATTTATATTATATGACAAGTATTCATAGATGTATATTTTCTGAGCTTTAATATTAAATAAGTATCAAAAAATTTTACTGTGCCATCACTGAATTTTCAAAAGTTTGCTTTTCTAATAATTGAAAAACTCACTAATAAATCACTGTACATTTTATTATAGGTCTACATATACGTGTATATACACAAACATACACACACACACACACACACACTACAATGTACAGTCACCATAGTCATCATGAACTTGGTTGCTTTACCTGGTCTGAAATGACCATTTCTAATCCTAATAATTACAAACAGAGAAATGATCATAAATTCTAATATCTGTGAGTATAGGATGCTTTTCCTCCCTATGTTGACAATGAAGTACACACAAGTATTGAAATAATTTTATACATGAAAATCAGAATAATCACTGAGGACATTCAAGGCTTCAAAGTCTGATATCAAACATTACTGTCATTATTGAGAATGAAATTAATTCAGTAACATTCATACACCTGTAGTATTTAAGAAAAATTATAGAAGAACCGAGGAAAACATTTTTTGTTCTTTTACCAAGAGAGACTAGTTTAGAAATAACGTGAACTTAACAGACTAAAACATTAAATCTAGATATCATGTACTAAGGGCATTGATTTTGCTTTGCTTCATAAAATCCAAGCTAAAACTTCAATAGGACTATAGAAAGGAGACCTTCTAGACTCTTTTTAACATTTTTAAAAGTATTTGTAAAGGGAAATTTATTGATTTTTCTTACTATTGATTATACATACTAAATTTTGGGTGGTTAATAAATGTGACTAATATGTTTTAAATAATCTTTATTTTCTTCAATTTATTCTTTAGTTTTAATAGAGTCAATTGAGTTATTTTTATCTCAGAGAATTCTGATTTTCAAAACCTTTTTTTCTAACATCATGAACACCATTAAATCAATCTTATATTATATTAAAATAGGCCTCTTAATAACAATTTAATATGCAAGGACGACTGACATTTTACACATCTTGAAATAAGAAGTCAGGTCTTGGAGAGATTGAGTAGCTTGCTGAAGGAT
>NW_006439192.1:13730137-13737691 GCF_000325575.1 Pteropus alecto | reverse complement strand
CAGGAAGATGTGAAGACAGAACTAGAGAAGGAAGGAGGCATCCAGATAACATTTCCAAGAGATAATTTCTTCCACTTTTGAATGCCTAGAGTGCTTCACCTGTAATTACTTAAATCTTCTTATCTCTCCTAACAAACATTAATTTTATTTATAATAAAATATCTACCATTATTGAATTCTTACTTTATCCCCATGTACTTTTTAAAGGACATTGCATGCATTCATGCATTTAATTTGTACAACACATTTATGAGGCTGTTGCAAGTATAATTCTCAGTTTACTAATGAAGAAGACAGACTAAGTGGCCAGCCATGATCTTACCTGGTAAACAGCAACAATGCTACCCTTAATTCTTGAAGAAATCAATGAATAAATAAGAAAATACTTTTGAATTCTTTAGTATTTCTGTATTAGAAGGTAGGAAAGTCTTCTCTAAGTAGCAAGTATTTTTTCGATATATTTTATAACCTCATATTTTCCTAATTTTCTCAATGTTGATAACGATAAGATTGTTGAGACAAAATAAAATACTTTTTCAAAGATTTAAAAATATGAGCTAGTAAATAGCTTAAAAGAATTATGTCAATTCTTGTTAATATATAACACTTTTCATTTCACCATTTATTTCTTACCTCCTTTGATCTCATTTATAATCTAACTATATTCAGTTTAAGTTTCAAAACTCAAGGAATATTTTGAGTATTTCTTGGTCTCCCATAATGCTATGCATTTGTCCTGCTAATACTCAGGGAAGTTGGGTGACTAGTCTGAGATCACACTTGAGCTACTGAAATTTAGGATTAAGGCCTAAATATTTCTTGACCCTGCATTTCCTCTCCCCCTCAACCATTAAGATTAATTAGTCTCGAAAAAGTAAAACAATCACAAAACCTAGTAATTATTTCATTCTTCTCATGACTGAGTCACTGAGTCATAGAATAATCAGATTTCAAGGATTACAATTCAATAATCAAAAGAAAGAAAAGAAACTAACAGCACTTGGCCTTGAACAAGTAAAACTGAAACAAAGGCTTAATTGGGAAAACCAGAAACTGCCAATGGCTTGCCTTAGTGTATCTTTGATCCTTTCCATCCTGTTCTTCATTTTTCCAAGAAAGATGAGTCTTCCTCTTTTATCTTTCCACAAACATGGTATCCTTTAACTAAAAACGTGTGTTGTGGTGTGCTTCTTTTACTTAAAGTTATTCTAATTTAAATTAACTTGATGAAGTTCAAATGTACATATTATGAAGCATGTAAAAAGCTTTTCTTTAAACGAGTAATAATAAAGTTCAGAATTTTTAAGAACATCTGCAAAAGTGCCTCATACCAATCTTCTGGAAAAAATAAAATGACTAAACCAACTACTTAGATAATAGAATACTGAATTGAATAGACATGCAAGTACAAGAAAATAAAAGAGAAAGTATAATTTCAAATTACCTGGGTGATTATTATACTTGAGTTCTTATTTCACAGTGTTACAGGGGTACTTCAGTCACTTATACATCATTAATTAGACTGACAAATAGCTTACATGTGTTCAATTATGACTCATTGATATAATTCCAGAACCTTGATATTTCTCATTTTAACTTGGAATGGGCATTTTGCAATAACAATTGTATGTATTTTATGGGAACATTAAATTTTGTTACATATATTTAAAAAGTCTATAATTTACTAACAATTAATTTAAGAGTACAAACAAAATTTTTGAAATCTTTATTTATGAAAAACAATGTGACTTGAGTTAACATTTCCATTTTTGCATGGAAGACGCTGTTTATGATAAACATGTGATGTTCTCTAGGAACATGATTCATGCCTCATAGCAAGGAGATCTCTTTTTTGGACAGTGCGAAAAGATGTGAATTAGGTCTGTTAGTATTTTTGTTATTGTCTCTACTTGAAATGAGGTTGAGGGATAAGAAAGAGCAGAGTAAGATGGTATTAAATATATTAATTTGAAAGAAAATGTAAAGAAAACATTTTATGCATGCAAAAATTTTCCTGCTTAGCATCACGATTTATCTCATTTTTCACTCTTTCATCTTTCTCTTCCTTTTCTCCCTTGCTTATGTACTTTATCTTGTACAATTAAAACCAGAATTGTATTGGAAAAATTCCAAAATTCCAAAATATGAGGTTTTGACCTTAGTTGAGAATATACAATAGATTACTGATTTGGTCCTATTTCAGGAAACTTGTTTATGCTAATTGATTAAAGAAACTGAAATACATCATCACCAATTTATCATTACATATTGAATATTATAGAGAGCTTTATCCCAGTTATTGTAAATGCATCTTAACTTTTTCTTCCATATCAAAATATATCCTCTTCTCTTTTCTCACAATCAAAAAAAAGGAAAATAAAAATCAAAAGTTCTTAATATCATGTGTAATATTTTTATAACAAAGTTTTTAACTGTGGTAATGAAGTAGTCAAATAATAGAACTATTAATTCAAATTTTTAAATAAATGCTATATCGATATAGCATACTCTAATAAAAAACATAAGCAGAAGATCAATGTAATGTTTCCAATTTGATATATGCTTGTAATAAAAACTTTGGTTGCATTTTAGAAGATAAACTCTGGGATTTACATTTTTACAGTAAATATAATTAGCATGTTTACATTTTAACTTTTAATATAAAGGCATATGTAAGCTTTATGCTGATTTAAACTTTAAAAATGGTACATTTTTTAAAAGTATGTACAATCTTTTTTATATAAAGCTATGAAAATAACTTCCTTTGCAATGTCAGTAAGACTTTGGTATTTAGCATTGGTTTTTATTTCACGTTCAAACTGTTGATTATTTTTCTATAGACTTTTCTAATTTCTTTTTTCTTAAATGATTTCCACCTCTAAATAAAATTGAAACATTCTAACTAATAATCACTTGGTAGATTAAAAAAGATAAAGTTTATTTGGACTATTACATATATTTTAAAAAAACACTATCTTTTCACTTACTTATTAAAAATCTACACTTTCAATCTTAGTATATAAATGTTTAATAGACACATTTCCTTTTTTGATTGCTCTTAAAAATCCTCAATGTCTCTTTTATATATTTATATATTTACATATTTAATCATGTTATAATGTTTTTCATTTATTAACTTATTCAACAAGTATTTTTAAAAATTTGGATAAGGAATTGACTCTGCAAGAAAGGAAAAACAGCTGTCCAATTCTCTGTGCCTATGTTCATGAATATGGCTCAGCCCTTGTATTCCTAAATTTTAAGCATCTGTCCAATCCATTGGCTGAAATCTGAGCTGTAGCCTTTCTCTATTTAGCTTGTTCTATTATCTTAGCATCATGCTCCGGTATGAAAAAGTTCAGCACTAAATGGAAATAAAGTTTTTCATTAAATAATATATAAATTTTGACTTTCAGAGTGGCTTATGTTATAAGATTACAACAGAGTCCGGAGCCTTGAGTCCCAATTGTTTTGCTTCGTATGTGAAAGTCAAGTCCGAACTCTGGTTTCCTCATCTGCAAAAAGTGAATATTGATATTTAGTAACACAAGAAGGCTGAGTTAATTAGTTTTTGAATATGCGAAGACACTATACAAGTGGAAAGGAACATTAATATAGGAATTGGCCAACTATCGCTTGTGGTCAAGTTGCCTGCTTTTGTAAATTAAATTTTACTGGGTAACAAGCACACTCATGATTTATGTATTTTCTATAGTAGCCTTCAGCTGCAATGGCAGAATTGAGTTGGAAAACCTAAAATATCTACTACCATGTCTTTTAAGAAAAAATGTACTAACCCCTCCTAATAATATTAATATTAATTCTTACTACTACAAATAGTAACAAAAGTCATTTTCTTCAACTGTAATGAAAAATATTTGAAATATCAACTAAGTGGCAATGCAGTTTATTATTTTTTAAGGAAATGTATACAGTTGATTTTGCCAACAGATCAATAAAGACAAATAGCAAATTTTTATTTCCATATAGTTAACATTAAATTTAACCTTCATATTAGTGTGTTTACTTGTCAATTTCTACAATGAGAGCTTAATCTTTCATGTTTATGCCCATGTACTGAATGTTTATACTATACTGTTCAATACTGATTAGAAAATTATAGACCATAATGACATTAGTGCATAGTCACAAGATGAATTTTATATATTTATCATATTTAAATTGTGGTACACTGAACAGATGTCATCTACATTTACTTGGCTTAAATAAAAGATTAACATGTTCAAGTTTTCAAATACTGGAAATGAAAATTATTTGGATCATTGATCTAAGGTAATTAAAAGAATATATTCACTTTATCAGAACCTTTGGATTAGACACAATTTGTAACCAGCAGTGGTCAAGCAAGAAAACATCAAAAATGATCTATTGTACTCCAATAGTACTATAAAGTCATCCTCTGTAAAACGAAGAGCCAGAGGAAGTTTTATTACATGTACAAGTTAGTCATATAACTGACAAGTACCGGAAAGGCAGTAGATTTATGTGAGGTTCCAGTGAGTGGGAGGCAATGCAGTACTGCTTAGAGGGTGATTTATTTAGTTTTTGACTCTGTGTTTGTTCTTTGAGGAGACTTAGTCTTTAAAGGCATTTCATTTGCTGATATATCAGTTGTAATAGATCACATTTTTGCATGTTATATTTATTTAAATAATTCAAAATAATATGTTCTTTACTTTTTGGGAAATATGACAAAAAAGATTGACTTTTTAAAGATTCTAACAGTAACTATAGTTTATAGTTATTACTATAAATTACTTAGACTATTATTATGTAATGTTTAAAAATAAAACATAATACACACATGACATATGGCTATACAAATAGGTTTCCTAGTTTCAGAAGGTTATATATAAATCATCTTGATCTTTCGATACAATTCAAAATATGTCTCATCTAGAATCTGCATTCAGTGTAGAATAGATCTATTGTAATTCTGGTTTGTCTTCATGAACCTGATATATGGATAAATCATCCAAGAAAGTCTCCTCAGAGAAAAAACCATCAATATATTTTGACTAGAAATTCAATATTTCTTAACTTGCCATATGACTTCACTTTCGTAGACCTAACTTCCTAATTGGTGTAATATTGACATAGCCTTAGTATAGATTCACTCTCTACAAGGTTTCTATTCATAAAAATGTTGCACAATCATACTTTTTTCTTCTGATTGTACATCAGAAGCAAATCAACTAATGAGAGAAACTTAAAGGAAGAATTTTTAGGATTTCTCAGAACATTCTTAAGATATATCAAAGTATTCTTTAATAGATTACAGAGGTTTTTTTTTTTCTTCTCTCTTTAAGTAAAACTGATTAATGCTGACGTTGTCTAGTGTTGCAAGCTTACGGGGACAGATTATAGATGCATTGCTCTCTAATATGTAACACTTAATTATGGACTTGAGCCAAAGGAGAAATATCAAAGTTAATGTTTCAAAAGCTAAGCATCAGTAAACTAACAGTTTTCCTTTTTTTATATACAATAAAGAGGTCTATGAATGGAGCACTGAAATAAAAGATATATTAAAAAGGAAAATAATTTGGTAAAGAAGCATTAAATCAAGAAAGGAAGGAAAAAACAGATAAAGAGCAAATTAAAAAGAAATGACAAGACTATTCGGTAATGTGTACCAAAAACTTTAATAATGTTAATATATATTAAAATTCTTAATAACTCAATGGTTTCTTGAATTTTCATAATCAGCAAACACTATGGTTCTAGAATCTAATGCAGCAATATATTTCTTTCAGCTTTTCTACCACCTTAAATTCTTCACATAAGGTAAAGAATTACTAAATACAATCTTTGAATCACTTAAAATTATATGTGTATATATGTATATGTGTGTGTTTATATGTGTGTATGTATATATTATATGCAGTATATAATTTTTAAGAGTTGTTTAAAAGACTAGGTAAATAGTCATTCAGAAAGCTCTCTGTAAACTCAATTTACCACTTTTGTTTGGCTACTTAACCAGTGCCCTTTAGAACTAATACAAGCAGAATTTATTACAATTTAATTTTGTGATGCTATGACAAATTATTAATGGGTGAACCAGAATAGCTATCTTTTAAAATTTCGCTAGTTCCTATTCTGTTTCTGTCCTTTTAAGAATGAAATTTATAATTTGTGTAAGGAGAAACTTTCTAATTTATGAAAAACAAAGTATCATAGAGAAGTATGTCTTTAGGAAATTTGTAAATTTTACAACATTCATTCAACAAATATTGATTGAGCACCTAATGTGTGCTGCCTTAGGCACTGGATGCAGCAGTTAAGAGGTAGACAGGGCTTCTAATCTCACAGAGCTTTTTGCTATATGTGAAAGTTACCACATTTTTTTTCCCATGTCCTGCTTGTTCTAATAACAAATACAGACTCAGTTTTTCAGAGGCTATAGATAATCATTGGCTTTGGCAGTTTGACTGCTTTTTCTTTCACATTTTTAAGGCGGTCATTCTTCTGCTGATTACAGGTGAGACTAAGACCACTGGATGTATGTCAGCTTCTCAAAAAAAATATACAAATCAGAAAACAAAGTGTTACAAATAATTTTAATAAAGCTTTCCCAGTGAATTAGTATTATCTGCACAATAAAAACATAAACCTTTGAAGTTGTTGCTTCACTTCCGAGTTATGGCCCTAACAGGCTGAGTACATCCTATTTGTCTCCATGGTCACCATGTCCTCACACATCCTAAGAAGAGGGATGGAAGGGCATCTGAGATTTGATTCTGTTCGCACAAAATGGCTAATATATACTTGTATGGCTATTTCTATAGGAAAAAATTACCAAATAATTGATGAATTTGAGTAAAGAATGTAGGAAATTTGTATCATTTCAAGTACCATTTATCATAATATGAATGTTCCAGAATGGTTGCTTATATTTGATTAAATGAACAAAATCACAACATATCTTCTCATCTCTGTTAATATAAACCTAACATTGACCTTATTAACAATGTTTATTTAAATGCTGAATAAACCTCTGTATGGCATGAGAAATAAGCCTAAAATTTTACTGAATTCTTAATTGTTCTGCTAGTTTGGTTTTATGTAAAAGTATTTGCCAACCTTCTCAATTGAAATTTTATATATATGAATAATGTACTTTACAAAATATTGGAAATGAAAATATTAAAGACACAATACTTGAACAGCCATTTTAAAAATTTTATTTATTTATTTATTCATTCATTTATTTATTTATTATGATTAGGTACTTTTTAAATTTTTTTTACATGCCAGATAATTTTTTTCATACTATATATATATAATTTTTTAAAACATTTTATTTTTTTTATTTCCCCCTCCTTTCTGGTAACCATTAGTCCATTGTCCATGAGTCTCTGTTTGATTGTCCTGTTCGTTTGTTGCTTTTAGGTTTATATCCCACATATGTGATATCATGTGATTTTCAAACTTTTCTGTCTTGCTTATTTCACTTAGTACGATTATTTCAAGGTCCATCCATGTTGTTGCAAATGGCAGTATTTCATCTCTTCTTATGGCTGAGTAATA
>NW_006439192.1:13723954-13729968 GCF_000325575.1 Pteropus alecto | reverse complement strand
ACACTGCTTTCCATAGTGGCTGTACCAATTTGCAGTCCCACCAGCTGTATAAGGGTTCCTTTTTCTCCACATCCCCCCAGCATCTGTTATTACTTATTCTGTTCATTATAGCTATTATAACAGGTGTGAGATGATATCTCATTGCGGTTTTGATTTTCACTTCCCTAATAGCTAGCGACGTTGAGCATCTTTTCAAATATTTGTTGGCCATTTGTATGTCCTCTAGGGAGAAGTGTCTGTTCAAGTCCTCTGCTCATTTTTTGATTAGATTGTTTGTTTTTTTGTTGCTATTGGGTTGTATGAGTTCTTTGTATATTTTGGATATTAGGCCCTTATAGGAGGCGTTGCTTGCAAATATATTTTCCCATTTGGATGGCTGTCTCTTTACCTTGATGACAGTTTGACAGTTTCTTTTGCTGAGCATAAGCTTTTTAGTTTGATGTAGTTCCATTTATTTATTTTTGCTTTTACTTCCCTTACCTTTGAGGTCAAATTCATCGAATCCTCTTTAAGCCCAAGGTCCTTGAGTTTAGTTCCTACGTTTTCTTCTATGCATTTTATTGTTTCAGGTCTTATATTCAGGTCCTTAATCCATTTTGAATTAATTTTGGTGTGTGGTGATAGACAACAGTCTAGTTTCATTCTTTTGCAGGTGGCTCTCCAGTTTTCCCAGCACCACTTATTGAAGAGGCTTTCCTTTTTCCACTGTATATTTTTGGTGTTTTTGTAAAAAAATATTTGCCCGTATAAATATGAGTTTACTTCTGGACTCTCAATTCTTGAACAGCTATTTTTAGAGTAAAAATTTATCCCTGCAGCTAGGATAGAAATCTTCTCAAATAAAGTTTAGTGTGTCCAGTAAGTTAATACATAAAGCTCTCCAAATGTGTGCTCTTTGGGAAAAAAGAGCAGACATGGAACACATGAGTTATTGCCATCTATTTTAGTTATAACTACAGCGGGTATGACCAATGGTTATAGATGCATATTGTTTTTCATGCCTCCTGTCACTTTGCCATATATTTTATTTAATTATTGCTTTAAATGAAACAATTCAAAAGCATTTCTGTACTTTGCCAAGAGGAGTCCTAGAGTTAGATCAGGGAATTGTAATTCAGAGAATTAGTATCAAGCCAAAGTAGATAGGTATTACTTAGTAATTGAGTCCCATCATTGCACATAAACATTATATACAACTGATTATCTTTGAAATATACAGTGTATATATAAGACTACAAAATCAATGGCAAACCTTTTACACTGTAATCCTCCACTTTCTCAGCTATGTAGTTGCATCAAGAAAATTAAGTCCAAAATCTTCTTTCATTTTCCTTTTAGACATTGAATAAGTGTGATAAATAGGTTTATGTTTCATTCTATTTCATTTCCAGGATGTGATCTTCAAAGCCACTGATCCACCCAAAGGGGAAATGACATTATACCACAAATCCTGGCTGTTTCCGTAAGTGTAATTCTGTAAGTAGGGGACTGCCGATGAGCAAGTTGCAGCCTGGACTTAACCCACAAGCGTTTGTTTAATCATCACAATATTTTAGAAATTGGGAAATTTTATGAAACATTTTGAATTCTTAACTTCTCTTGAAAATAAAAATAATCTTTTAACATGGACCCACATTCCTATGTGGTAACAAACAGCTGGATGCAGTTCGCATCTCCCACAACCTCCACCATTTCTACTACTTTACATTTAGTGCTCTCACATCACTGATCTAAATTGCCCGCAGGTGTTTGAGTCTGAGATTCTTTCAGTGGCATATATACATTTTCTTGATTGGCTCCTTTTTCTATGACTTGGCTCCTAGTACTACTAGAGCATGGCAAGTAACTATTTCTCTACATATTTAATTAATATTTCCCATCTGCTTCTTTATCAACTAACTGATTCCTGCAGCATGTGATATTGAAGAGCAGAAGACTATCAGGCAGGAGACTGAAATCTCCTTTTATTGATGAGCAAAACTGAAATGCTATCTAATAGGAAAAAGATGTTTCTCATGAATAATCAATGGTTAACTTTTAATAAATTATAAGTTGCTTTCTTACATCATTTTAGGACATGATGCAGAATGTTTTTGAAGCCACACTAAAAGTGCTAAGAAACTTTAAAAAAAATACTGTGGAAGAAGTCAAATGGAATTTTTTGTCACTATATAGGGAGTTCTATGATACAGAAGACTTTACCCACTACGGCACATGCAAATTTCTGCTTTGTTAAACAAAATAATTTCACAAAAACCTCTAATTTCACTTCATTCTTGAGCAAAAGCATTTACTTTCAGAAATAATTATTTTTTCCAAACAAAAGTAATTGGATAAAATGAAGATTCAACATATTCAAATGTAGACAGAGTTAATCTTACTTTATTTCTAAATGAATATTCTCTTACTCTGTCCTGTTGAAAGTCCTATGGAAAGTCCCATATAACCTTGAGGATATGTCCAAACTACACTTTTACAAAGTCAGGCCAAACCCTTACATTTCAAATTCCAAATAAACAAAGATGCTGAATTATGGGCACCCCATGCCTTCTGAGTTACCCAAAGAGGGAATGCCTTCCTGGAACTAGACCTAAAATAAAGTTATTCTCTTGACTATGGCTTTCTCCCATTTGTAGTCTTGCTTACCCCAGTTTGGTATGAAAATTCCATTTTGTTTCTGCATTTAAATTTTGGCTAACACTCAAGATTTTAGCTTGGGCTCATTTTCGGTGATATAATCATGAAAAATTCATCAGTGTCCTTAAAAGCTCAGACTTAATTCAAATAGTTCTAAACTTATGTTCTAAACATGTTAGTTACTAATACAATTTTTGGTAATATATATAATTAGTCTGAGTAAAGTTTCTTCATCTACAATATACATTATAGGATGGCTTTAAATATTAAATGAGAAACATGCCAATGACTAGCCCAATACTGGGAATGTTAGTGCTCAATAAATGATAACTTAGGATTAGCATTGTTATTGTTTTCATGAACTAACTTAGAATACAACACCTTACATATGGTTCCACTGGAACCATATCTCAGGACCGTCCTTCTTGCTTGCACAGGGTAGTTTCACCCTCTTCCCACTCTTGCATGGAAGATGAGGAGAGGCAGACAAAGAAGGCATCGAGTCTCACAAATCTTTTCTGTTTTCTGTAGACCCAGCACAGTTGTACACACATAACAGGCACACATGTAACATGTATAAAGAGAAGTATAAAGAGAGGATCAATGAATGTGTCACTGGAAGGAGCAATAAGACAATATCAAATGACAATTCCCTCGGCACTTTATTCAGTTCTTTTGAAATGCATACCAATGTATGAAATGTACACAGGATAATTTGTATCATACAAAGAAATAGCATGACTTCATGTAGGAGATGGAATGTTCCTTTAAGAGTGTCTGTGGTTGTCTGTAAACTATAGGAGAATATGTTATGAATGCTAACTCCTGGCTATAAGAACAAAAAAAAAAATCAAGAATGTTACATAATGTTTCTAGTTAATATTAAAAAGCCATTAGTTGATCTACACTCAGAGTGATTAAGTTATTTTGTAAGTGGTCAGTTAATTTAGGGGAAAAGTTAAGGCAATCCGATACATTGACACTAAATAATTCATCTTTCAAAGTATTTTTTAAAAATTTAGCCTCTGACCTAGTGTGGTCAATGACTAATAGTCTTGAAAACAGGGGATTAAAGAGTACTGTTTTATATTTTGAGCGAACTACAGATTGTCTTTGACTGACTTTTAAAAAATAAATCTTAAGTCTTTTGGAAAAAGAAAAAGTTGGATTAATTCCTTACATCATGCACTGAAATGAATTTCAAGTGGATAAAATAAGTAAATGTTAAAAAAAAAAAAAAAAACTTAATATATACCACAAGTAACATGTGTGAAATGATAATTTGTGAATGGTCTAACCATGACTCAAAATCAACAAACAATAGAGTAAACGTATATAATTTGATTTTATAAAAATGATAGTATTTAAAAATGTTGTCATAATAAATGCAACCATACATAAAATAAAAAGACAAATATAAAACCAAGAAAAATGTTTGCATATTGTATCACAGACACACAATGTTAATATACTTAATATATAAAGACCCTCTGATAAGAGAAGAAAAAGATCAATGTTTTAGAACAAAGGACTAGAATAATGATCAGTTAGTTCACAAGAAAAATGCAAATGGCTCTAAGATGTTAAAAATTATATATGCAGGAATCTTTGATTCAGAATTAAATTTTTGGAAATGTACTGCAGTTATACCCTGCCAAAATAAAGAGATTTGTATTCATGGCTAGTTGCTACATGACTAATTTTAATACCAATAGACTGGCAACAAGCTACCTGTCCATCAGTAGGAGATTGAATAAACTGGTAATATAAAGCCCTTACAAGAAATACAAAAAAAGTTGTAAAAAGGAAAAAATAGAGAAATGAATTTATAATAATATGCTACTATTTATATAAGTAAGGAGGACAAGCAATTGTATGTGTGTCTGAATTTTTAATTAACAAATAATGAAAGGGCCGATAATAACTTTTAAAAAATGTTTAGCTAAAGCTATATGCAAAGAATAAAGTGGATATATCAGGGTGAGAAGCTAGACTTTTTTGACTAGATCTTGTATTGTAGATTTGAATTGAGAATAAAAATTTTTACATAATTGTAAAACATTTTTTAAAAAAGCAGCCCCTAAAAAATCTAAAATGGAATGAAACAAAGAAAATTAAATATGTATTCAGTAAATGGAAGAGTGATGATGTTATGTCAAAACACAGCAATCTGACTAGACACTGCCAAAGAGATTGTAACTTAAAGATAAAATAACTGAAAGGAACAAAACAAAGCAAAACTTTAAACTACTTTCAGTAATCAATTATTATAAGTGGTGTTGGTATTATGAGATTTTGTATGTATATTGTCGCATAAAATAGATGAGTAATTACGTGGTATGCTAAGAATATAATTTCAAGTACTACTGAAAATTATAATTCTGTTTGGGAGAAAGAAGAAAAAATGCAAAATAGAAGGGGTTAAACAAAACTCTAATCATCTTCGTTTTGAATTACGAGTATCAACATAAACTACTGATGTATTTTATCTCAAAATTCTATGTCCTGGCTCCCTCAACTGAAAAACATCTAGGAACAATGACCGAACCAATAACAAGGAGCCCTAATATCACCCAGATTTAATATCAAATTTTTATATCTGCTTCTACTAACAGGAACTAGATCCCCTGGGCAAAAAAAATGGCTGATTCCAGGTCTTGGTCAAGAAAAGCTCAAGAAAATCCTTGAACATATTTCATGCCAGTTATCAAAAAGAAATTATAAAAGATTTAAAAGGTCATGAAAAGGGTTCAGCAATCATCTCAAAGAAGCTCCCTCAGCCTATTATGGAAAATCTGAGTACAAATAGATCAATAAGTTAAATGCTTATATTTAAATGTCTATAGAGATACTAAAGCAACACAAAACAAAACTGGACTAATTGGCCACCTCCAGATGATAGGGAACTGAATTATTCTTTTGAATAGCTGGTACATAAAGGAAAAGAATCAAACCCTTATCTACCTTTTCTTATACATACTGTTCCACCTGGTTTTTTTTTTGTTTTTTTTTTAGAAATTTTTCAGTTACTAAATGAAGAAGGAATAATAGAATGGAAAATAGCCTCATTATACATTAATATATGTTAAAAGATCTTGGCTTTTAGCATAAAAGCTGCTAACATACAAAATAAGAAACATCCAGATATCATGGATGTCTCACTGAAAAATCACATTACCACTTATAAACCTAGTCTTACCAAAGGGTGAAAAAAACAAATCTAAATGTGATCACATCTCTAGATCAGAGGACAGGGAGACATGTTAAACTACACCACAGGGATACAATCAGTCATGTTCAGGCTGTGGGAAGCTTTTCAGGAAAACATCCTGGCTTCTTCAACAATAAATTGCACATGAAAAAGAAGAAAAGGGAAA
>NW_006439192.1:13688215-13723944 GCF_000325575.1 Pteropus alecto | reverse complement strand
GAGAGAGAGGGATAAAAGGAAAATTATAGAATAAAAGAGATTTAGAGGCATTGAACCATCACAAAATGTTGACAGTATTTGAATCATTCTTCAAATGAATGTGTAAAATTATGATATTCATGAGATCACTGAAAATTTGTACATTGACCTGATATTTGATAATATTATGTATTTTAGGAATGTTAATAGCATTGTGACTGCATGAGGAAAGAATTCTTATCTTTTAAAGTTGCATATGGAAATATTTATGGAAGGGATGATGTAAACTGGGATTTGCTTTAAATAATATAGATGTGGGGAAGTGGCTGGTGGCATAGATAAAACAAGATTGGCCATAAATTGATCATTGTCTAAGCTGGATGAAGAGTACATATGCCTTTATACCCCAATTAGCCTTAATAAAGTAAGCAAGATCAATTTTTGCAAAATTAGTAAATTATCACTTTCTGCTCAAGAAAATTTAGATTTTAGAGATTTTTAACATGTATTAATATGAAGAAAACTATTTAATATTTAATTGCGTCATTATTTTTGAATTAGTGACTATTATTCTTACTATCACTCTAGTTGACATGAAATAACCACAATGTTTTCACCTATGTATTTAAATTTTTACAATAAATTTTCAGTTCCTCATATTCTTTTGGACTTATTCCAGGATGATGGCTATAAATTATTCAAGTGGTCCCTGATAACAATTCATAGTTTTCAGCTATTGTTAGGACACCTTGGTCTGCATAGATATTTTGCAGGAACTCCACGGACACTGATACTACTCCTGTTTTCCTCATCTCTCCATGTCTTCTAATTTAACAGCATTTTACCTAAAACAATTTTTAAAAAGCAGAATAAATAATAAAACTATATCTCAAAAGTCCTATAATAATTCATAATTACATTGACCATTATTGGTACACTGTGACAGTTGCTCAGCCTCGACTCCAGTGTTGATAAGATGGTTTCAGCACGATTCCTAGAACACTTTCTAACTGCATCCCTCTCCCTCTCTCAACCAAAACTCACTCTGGAACACATTCCAAAAAGTCTGTTTTCGTTATGGAAAGATGTGAGACCAATTCATAAATGCCATACATTAGTATCAGTAAGGACTTACTAGAATTGTCTCTCACTTAAAAATTAGATAAAGAAACATGGTGATGAAATTAGGCTGCTGATTCAAAGATCAGAAGTTCAAAAGGTGCTTTAATCTTTACTTGGCAAAATAAGAAAATATCTTACATGAAAAAAGCTAGTGAGTTTTCAGTAGAATTTACTGTTAAAAATAGTAATAGGTTGTTTCAGTCACATTGCATTGCTTCATGCTATAAAATCTAAACACCATAGCATTTTTCAGATCAGCCGGCCATTAAGATTTTCCCTCCAATACTGATTTTCATAGATGTGTGTAACTAGTAAGGCCAAGTAAAGCAGGGCTTTGTCACTGTGAACTGCTGACTACCTGAAAGTTAAACAGTTTGATTTTACTAATGCTTTATTAATAATAAAGGAGCAGTGGTTAAGTGGGCGAAGGAGGCAGGATCATCTGGCAACTGTTTCAAGACCAAATGGTTTTGTCTCCTGGTGTCTAATTTTAGAAAACTTAATTTTGTATTGCAAAACTACTTGAAGGGGTAAAAAATATATAATGTGTTTTACAAGATATCCACAAAATATGCCATTACGTTTTTGGAACATCTATGTGTTTGCCATACAGCAGCATGCTAAAGCAAAGGGAAGACAGAAATTTGGAGTCGTAAACAAGATAAAAATATTTAATTTTACATTAAACAAAAAGTCAAGTAGGTTACATCATTCTGTTTGTTGTATTGCCTATTATTTATTCACTTATAATAATTTTATTTTTTAATTGTAATAGCACAGCTTTGAGTAGAATATTATGAGCATAAGTGATATTCCTGCCAGTAGCTAACATTTTCTCTTGAGCTTATTATAACTCTATTGGAAAAGTAAATCATATAACTCAAGTTTTCTTTGATAGCATACAAAATTATTATGAGTACCAATTATCAAACTTCATCAGATTCCAAATAATAATTTGATGGGTTAACTAAAAATTGTTTAAATGTAACTTATAGTTGACAAATTGAAAACAAATCACATTGCAAAAAGGAGAAAACAATTTAATATGTAGAAATAATATGTATTAAAATTATGCATCAACAATATACTTGGTAAAGTGTCCTGAACCTTTAGGTACTGATAAAAACCTTTATTTTCCAGTTTAAATTATATGGAATGTGACTTTTCCACTACTAAGTGCAGAAGAAGTCTGAAGTCCTATAATTTGTTCCTTGACTATAGGAAGCTGTCAATCTAATTTGAACTGGCAGATGTGCTTTTACAGCTGTGACCATATTGAGACCTTCATGTTTGGGACTTTGGGAGGAAAATGATGAATAAAACAGTAAGCACCTTTGTGAAGTTGCTTGGTAGCATAGATAGATATAAGTTAAAATGTTTTCTTAACACCCTTCTAGAATTCACTATAGTTTTTCCTTCAACCCCAACAAGCCGTATTGATTTTATGAGTGATTATGTCACTAAACTTCCCAAGGAAGAAAATAAAACTTATTAAATTGCCTATCTCATGCTCTGTGAATTTTTAAAAATTTACTTTGCAAGTTAACTTCTAAAATTATTGAGATAAAAATGTTCAATGACACTGAAATTCTGCAATTTAAAATTAACACATCTTCTCAATTTAAAAACATTGAAGGATTTTTTTGCAACTTCTAAATTTTCAGAATATCTACCTGAGGAACATATTAATCATTGAATTTGAATATAGCAAATGTATAGATTTAATTAGAAATTTAAAGTTTAAGTCGTTAGCTTTATAAACTTGAGTTTGATATTTCATTTTAATGTTTTCTTATAGATTTCTATTAATTGTGAAATTTTTAGAAAGTGTTCAAGAATCTGAGGCATTTTTATATGATGTCTATATTCCCTTCCCTATGAATGTCATTCACAGAAAGCTAAGAAGTGATAACGTATGCTACTGCTGAACTCTATGGATTAGTAGTGCAGTCTCATGAGACAACACATAGATAACATCCCAAGGTTTGTTTGGAAAAGACCTGAACTGAGGTCACTTTCCAAAGCAACAAAATGCTTGCTCTCTATGACCCTGAAAGGATAGAGTTCAGGAATTTCCTGGAGAGACTATGTTTTGTCTTGCATTTATTTTAAAAATATCAAGGAACTCAACCGGCACTAGTAGGACTACCTTAATCAAAGATGTAAAAAGGGTATAAGTTTAACAATATTCATTGATAGAATAAAGGAAAAGGAAGAAATTAGGAATCATAAACAAAAGAAATACTTAATTTTACATTAAACAAAAAGTCAAGTAGGTTATGTGGTTCTGTTTATTGCTTATTATTCACTTGTAATAATGTATTTTTAATTGTAACAGCATGGCTTTGAGTAAAATATTATAAGCATAAGTGATACTCCAGCTAACATTTTCTCCTGAACTTATAGTAACTGTATTGATAATATTTGTGCTTGGTAATATTCACCTATATCATGTGACATATCAGTAGAGTAAGACTCAAGTTCCAAAAATCCATTATAATATTATATAGCAATGGCAATATAATAGCAAAGCAGGCATCTATTACAGGAATTTTCTTTTTAGTAGTTTCTATGTGTTGAAACAGATATGCCTAAAAATGGTGGTCTGAAATAGACAGTCTCTTCAGTTCCCTCTATGCTTACGCTTTGGTCAATAATTAAACTCCACACATGTGGTGTGTTAAAAATAATTTTTATTAGTAATCTCTATCTCAAATATAAGTACCTTGAAGAAACCAGGGGTTCGAAATACATATTTAAACTAAGTTTTTTTTTTCTTTTGCAAATATACATTAGAATTATATTGGATTTTTCTGTGTTCCAAAATTCAAAAGTTATGGGTTAAACTCATCACTCAACAATTATTTGCATAAGTAGGGCTTTATCCCAACTCATTCTTATATTGATGTTACTCTTGGATTCTACACTGAAATTTAAGATGATGCATACTCCCAATTTTACTTGAGGTCATGTATGATTTTGGCAAGCAATGGTATTATGTGCACTTAACTACTGAATTGTACTGTGAAGTTAAAATGACTGTTAGTGTAGATGCTTTAAACAGGTGGTGCCTGTCATGATAACTAAGGTCAAGGAACGTCAAGTGGACTAAGTTGAAACAACATCATTATGGCTTTTGGAAGGAGTTAGCTAAATTTTCTATTGCTATGTATACTAAAACATATTTTTCTATATAATGAATGATTTGTTATACGCTAAATACTTTAGCTTATAACAAAGCTAAATAGTTTAGTTGAATATGAATTATACCTACATATTCTAAAATAAAAAACCTCACACTTTAAAAAAAGGCATTTTTGACCACTTATATGAAGTTCACTATAAAAGTTAAACTAAAAATAGAAGCTCATGTCGTCAGATAATGGGTGCCTAAGGAGGCATAGTTTTCTAGTTCTTTATCTCTGAATTGCCTTGCTAGGGAAATATATTTTCTGGAAAAGGTCCTTTTTCCAGACTTTATGACAGAGAAATGGGCCAACAAAAAGGAATATGTTCCCAGGGCCTGTCTGGGACAAATATTGTTAGTGTTCTCTTATTTGGACCAAAAGCTCTGTAAATTTATGCTGAAGAAAGAAATATAGGTGCTATTGGATAAATACTTATTAAAAAACATCTGATTTTTGTCAGGTAGTATGTATATATCTTTATCTAGGGGCAAATATCAATATTCAATATCATTAGAATTTGATCAGAAAATAAAAGAAACCAGATTAAGCAGAAATTAAAGTATAATAAAACACAGATAAGACTGTTTACTTCAGAGGATTATGAGCATATTAAATAAAAACATGTATGGAAAGCATACTGCCAGGACAAGAGAAACAGTAGATAATTGGCAGTTATTACAAGAATCTCATTATCATTATTATTAAGACCACTAGTAATAACCTTGAATTCAAGGTTTGAACTTGTGATAACTAAATAATTATATTGAATTATGTCTAGCCACATAGTCACTGATATTCAAATATAACATGAGACTTAAGAGGAGGAAAATAATAGCTATCAGTTTTCTTGATATATAATTATTTCAGTTTTATTTCTAAGATTTCTTATATACTTACCATAGACAATACGTCTGGGACATTCCTATTTATCTGATTTCTGAGACATGTATATATAACCAGTTTCATCTGTCAGCTCTTTATTTTACTACTCTCACCAGCATTCTTCTCGTATGTACCTCAATTTGGCATATAATGGACAATTCCACACAAGAGTGCTAAGAGGCAAATTAGCTTAGATAAAAATATTTAAAAACCCAATCTACAAAGAACATATTAAAAACAACGAAACACACACACGCACACACACACACACACACACACACACACACAAATCTTAGTCCACCACCATCTTGTCCCTCCTTTTTCTCATCACCATGATTCCTCCAACTCCAGAAATTCAAAATCTTACCTATTTCTGGTAATGTAATTTAGATGGATAGGACACAAGGGACATTGGCCATATATCTTTGCAATACCAGCTTATTTTTTCCAACATAATTTCGTCAAACTTTTGTTTTTAATATATAGACTACATTTATCATGCCTTTGGAAACATTTTTTCTTATAATTTAAAAAATTATTAAAATTTACTGAAACAGATTTCAATTAGAAATAGAACTGAACAACTAAAAGAGGTGTTAATATGTTGTAGACTCAATAAACTCAAAGAGGGAAACATAAAATTATAACCATTGGAGTTCCTAGTAATGGTGAAATACTGAAGATTTTGCCTCTGGCATAATCTGTGACAAAGTATTATATGACAAAAAAGAAATAAAAACTACATTTCAAAATCTGTGATCTGAACATTTAAAACTAAAATTACATGGCTTTTTGTTGTTGTTGTTGTTGTTGCAAATTTTGACTTCTAGTTTATCAAGAACTACTAGAAAATCATCTTTTCTTTCCCAACTATATTTTCAAGGATAAAACATTAACTTCATATATTAAACTTGTAGTGAGATTTTTACAATTTTAATCACCCATTGATGGAATAGAAAATGTCCATGCTATTTAAAAAAATTCTTAGCTCTTGATTTTAACTGCATAGATTATGAAGTCTATGAGTAAAGACTGAATGAAAACACAGAAAAGGTTAGAAATAGGTTGATTTCTTGATGACCTAATATAGTGCAATAAGTTTTTTTCTCCTATCTTAATGTCTACTGCCATTATTATTATAACATAACACTGTAGTATTCTAGTATTACATAATACTATATTATTATTTGAATACTTTAAAATTTAGTATTTTAAATTTTATTTTAAAATATTATTTCACCATAAATCATAAGGAAGTTTTACTCTACATAATTTGAGTCTATGTCTATGAACAGATAAAAACAAAGTAAATTTTAAAACAATTCAAGGAAAATATTACTTACTGCTATGATAACAATCACCTAGGTATTTCAGCTGAGCACAATTTTTACAGTAAAATATGTGAATAATATTTATATATCTTCCCTTCACTTGGTTGTTGAGAAAGCTGGGAGTAAAGCCAGAGACAAAAAATACCTAACCATTTATCTCTAGTCTTATTTTGTCCTCTTCTTCTTCTTTCCTCTTTCTTTTTTCTTCTCCCCCTCTCCCTCCCCTCCCCGTACCCTTCCCCTTCCCTTTCTTCCTTTTTCTTCTTCTTCTTCTCCTCCCTTCTCCTTCTTTTTTAAGTCAAGTTTTCAGAGACCTCACCATCCTTATTTTTCGGAAGGGAGAAAAGTAATATGCACTTATGCAGAAGCAACAGCAACTCAGAGGTTAAGTTGTTGTTGTTGTTGTTTTTCCCTTGTTGATAATGAGGTATTTTGGGCACTTGGGAAAGATATGTTCTTAACTCACCCTTTGAACTATCTGCGATAGCCTCACTTATCAGTGCGGTATTTAAAAATATCACCTAATTAAAAGACAAAACATGAGATCTTAAAGTGTTAAGTTAGTTGAATGCTAAATAATTTCTCTCTGCATATCCTAGATTTCAGGCAAGGTATAGATGGTATTATTTTCTCTGAGTAGGTGAAACAAATATATTAATACAATTCTAACTTATGATTTTAGAAAAATGTCTCCCCACACCCAACTACCATCCTGGCAGCAAGTATGGGAAACTTACCTGATCCCAGTGGCTGGTAGTGTGACTTTTAGAGCTCATGTTACACATTTTTGTTTTGACACAAGAAACAAGGTAATGAACTGAGGAACCGATGTTAGAGAACAAGAAACTGGGATGAGAGGAGCTGATATAAGGACACTAAGGCAAGGGATGGAATGGATGGCTTCTCTTTTTTTCCTGTTTTCCCTTCTCATCCTTACCTGCTATATTATAAAGACGGCTAACCTTGTAGTATGGGGTTTTCTCTTTATGTGGCTGCTGAAAAATCGGAAGCAAAATCTTAATCTGCTTCTAGTAAATTGGTAGCAATTTTTGAACTTAAAATACCATCACTCTCATCTTATTTCCCTACTCAAATTTTCCCCTTAACCGAAAATCTTAATCTTTCTAATATGAATCCTGTTGTATAATTTTTGATAAGCTGCCTCAAGACTTCTTTTTAAAGAGGTGGCAGATAAATAGATACACAAGAAAGATGATAGAGGAAAGGTTGATGAATATTTATACTCTCAGACAGACTATGCAGAATACAAACTGTATTTAAAGACTGAAGACAAGTCAAGATTGGAAGGACAGAGGAAACAACAGGGATCCTATGGTAATAGAAAGACATTTTTCCTCCCATCCCCTTTATCTTCTTCCATCCGTGTGCCATTGCCAAATTCAATACTGCAAGGCACAAAACAGGGTTCTAGAGGTGAAGAAAGATGAACAAGCCAATGCTGAGACAGGCTGGAAGAGAAATACCTAACAGTAGCAGTAAAAGTAGAGTGGGGGCTGCTCATATACGAGTCAAGAATTGTGCATGTTACACAAACAAATAATTTTTCTTGATTATTTATATAAACATATTTTATACTAAATAATGATTACAGATTTAGTATAATATACATACAAACAAACACATAAAAATCACTTGAGGAAGCAAAAGAGGTTGGTGATGTTGGGAAGCGGGGAATGCAGCCAGAAGAGTTATTTCTGGCCATCTTTCAAACCTAATCTTGATTAGTTGGGATATATGTTATAAATAATTTATATCTCTTTCCAAAGCATTTGAGTCTTCAATGAATTCTGTGCCTGTGGTTACAAATTAGATATATCCAATATTACTCTTCCAGCCTCAAGCTCAGATTCTTATTTGGGTGGTTAATAGGACTTATTATTTGAACATTAAAACTTTATGACAGAATATGTTTCAAAAAGAACCATCAATAGTAAATATATCTCTTAACATTACTTTGGGATTTGGTACATTATAAACAAATCCACCAGATTTCCCTAGGAAAAAATTTAGAAATGCAATTCTTGGAACTGTAACCTGAATTTCAAACTATAAAAGTCCCAGTATTATTTATCATTAATGATCACACTTAAAATCATTAAAACTCAATAATTATTTGTCTGAAGAGTGAATAGCCTATTACTTTATAAATCAAAATTGAAAGCATATATCTTAGAAATAACTTCATTTGAACACTTGTGATGGAAGAAGGTAGGAGAAGCCAGGCTATTCAATATTGATTTTAAAAATTATTTAATATTAGTGACTATAAATAACGGTCTTTCCTTAGATTATTTATTTAGTATAACATTTTTCCAGACTTGTCTCTAGTATTTTCAGATCTAATTTCATGATGTTACCATTTAGTGAAATTACTAGATTGTTAATTAAGAATCTTCTAAAACTTTCCAATTTTGTGTTGAAAATTGCAGTGATACCAAAGAAGTAGAAAACACAATTTCTGCCCTCTTTATTGTTAGTGACAATTACGGTGCTTTATATACATAAACTAATTCAATACAGGTTGTAATCAAACCAACTTAGGTTAAATAACACATTAATCAGCTTCTCTATGCTAATCATTCTGTAGTTAAATATTAAATACACACAGATACAAATTATTCTTAGAATCTCTTTAAACATAAGGAAAATAAGGCTCGGAGTGGTGATTTCCATTGGATCACATAAATAGTAATAGAGAGAACTTCAAGTCCTTTTCACTAAATTTATATTGCCTTTAAGAAGAGAAAACAGGATTTAATTTAAAATTGGGCTTAATGTTAAAAAATCAAGTCTGTTCTATTTTAAGTACTATGGATCAGAACTCTTTATTTAAAAATTTTCTTTAAGTACAAACAAATGGAAAGAAAGGATATTTCTAGAATTGGCAGAAATATGTAAAATAATTTGACTATGTTGATAAATATATTCTCACTAAGACATAAATGCTGGATCCTTTTCTGCAAACTTGTCTCAGTCAGAGTGGGTAGAGATTCCCAAGAGGAACTGGGTACAAAAAAAGCCTATACTTACAGTGAGAAAAGTTTTTGACATGATGATTTGCTGAGGGCTTGCACTCTACCTTTCAATTTTCCTAACTTAAAAGGGAATAGAGTCAATAATATTGTAATAACTATGTATGGTGTCAGATGGGTACAAGACATCAGGGTGATCACTTCATAAGTTATATAAGTGTCTAATCACTATGTTGTACACCTGAAATATAATATGATATTAAATATAATATACATATTAAACTGTACTTGAAAAATAAATTTAAACAATAAAAACGAGAAATAAGATAGCTAGAGGAGACTAAGGGTCTGAAGTGATTAAGATATATATGTGTATATATACTTTAAATGCACATATACTTTATATTTATTGTAATGATTAACTATATTTTTCTTTAGTTTTATTGAGGTATAATTAACATACAACACCATATAAATTTACAGTGTACAGCATAATGACTTGACATATATATATATTATGAATTGATACCACAATAAGTTATGCTAAGTAAAATAAGTCAGAGAAAAACAAATATTGTATGCTCTCACTTATATGTGGAATCTTTAAAAAACTTCATTAAGTATAGTTAAATCATATTATATGTAATAGTTAAATTATATATGATATACTATGTTTATATTATATATAAATATGTAAGATGACAGGCACTTGGAAATTTCTTATATGTGGGGAAATAAAAGCCAAAAAATAGTAAGAAAAGAAAATTCTCTTTGCACATACTGACTTTTAATGAAATTTAACTTAATGGAGTAAATATATATTGAGAGAGTTGGTAGTATTAACCTAAATAATTAAAAAATTATTTGTATAAAGTCATTGACTTATTTTATAAGACAAATGCTATAATACAAATAAATTTAAAAAATTATTATATGAAAAAAACACAAACAATGAGGAGTAAGTGTATTCTTGGGGTAGCAAGAATGAATTTAGGCAGGATAATTAATGTTTTCTTAATGAAGCTGAAGTATCGCTTAGCAAAAGCAGGATTTTTAAAGGACAGTAACAGAATTGAGGCTTTTCCTAACCTGACAGCTCTTTTTTGTTGAACTCTAATTGCTTTTGCAATTTAGATCTATTCTATGAGTCTATCACTCAAAGCCAATATTACAGATGTGCTGGTTTGTTTTACACGTAAAAAGAGAAAAGCCAAGGGACAAGCTAGATCCTATTTCTTCATCATTGATCAGAGGTTCTTTCCACACATAAGAATTTAGGATCATCATAGTAAAACTAATCTTTTTTACATATTGCATAGAATTGTCCTTTCTCTTAGAATCAGGATTCAAAATGTTCTAACTCCAGGGAATTGAACTAAATAAAATAATTTGTTTTCATTAGGCATCTTTCACCATGGACACTATTCACATATGAAAGCGTAAAGCATGATACTCTATTCCATATTTAAGTCCTGAGGCACACGGGAATTAAAATTGTTTCAAAGTCATTATGAGATACACTTCAAAAACGAAATTACAATCAGTGGGATCATAAATATAGCTGTTTCACTTTCTTCCACTGTTGCTCTTACAAGATAGAAGCATCTTGATTCTTAAGTAAATAGAATTGAGAACGGAACCTCCTATCTGCTGCTGTCTTTTCTTAAATATCTCCAAAATGTTTATGTGCTAGAGCCCATTTCAGTATTTTCGTGGGCTTCTATATTAGTAATAGGCATATGGTTAGGTAAATACATTTTCCACAAATAACCTGAGTAGATCTTGATCCTTTTGGTGTAAACTAAATTAAAGGGGTACAAATTTCAATAATTTAAGATGAAATGAAAGAAAATAAGTCTTTATTTCATTCTTTTATGGCATTTGCAATTTTCATCTAAGTATATGTCTACTATTAATCTCCTTCATTCTTGTTAAAATATCTGATTTTTATTTATTTTCTTTATATCCAAGTTTTCAGCAACGTGTAAAACCTAGATAGTACCAAAAAAAAAAAGAACATTTTTTGAGAAATGGTAAGAGTACAGCCTCATTTGTATTCAATTTTCCCTGAGTTTTATCTTAAGTCAATTTCCTGAACCTTGTAGCATCACAAAATAATGGTAAAAGCATTGATTAAGGAACCATGAGTCAGATAAGATAGTATGACATTCCACTTACTATTTTAAAATTAATCTTATGAGATTTTTACTAATTATAAATCTATTTATAGCAACTGTTATAACTTCTCTGGTTTTGAGGAAAGAGGTAGTCAGCCTAAAAGAAGTTATTACAAGTGCAAGGACTGACATTTTAACAGACTTGATGTTTGAGTGCCCTACATCAATGTGATTTCATGTAAGACTAAGCCTTTCCTAAATGTTCTCTACAGGCTTCACATAGAAAACATTGACCTAAGACTAAGAACTTATTCTGTATTTTCTTGGTTTGTAGGTGTTTTGGGTATCTTTTTGAATATATATATATATATTACTGGGAAAATTAACTCATTTCTTTTGAATTTGTAAAAGAGCTTCCAGTTCATCAGCAATTATCTATTGTGCACCTTGCATGTGCCTGTCTTTGGGCCAGCACTGGACTTGACTCACAATGAATTAATCTAAGAAAGAAGTAAGATTGGGAAAATTTTGTTCTTCATTTGACTAAATGCTTAATTAGAATCTATAGCATTTCTTGGAATATACATTTTAACACCGAAAAGATATCCAAAGAAACATCCAAAAGAACAAGAAGCCTATTTTAGGAAGCATAATTTGGCTGCAAGTAGGAGAGATAAAGTGCTAAAGGCAAGTCTATGTACAGATAGAAGAAAAACAACACTATATTATTGCTCTATCAACCCAAATGCAATATGCTGTGCCTTATTTTTATATTGATTCTGGCATTAACCACAATACACTTGAACCATTTTGAAAGACAATAATATAATTTATGCTGGCAATAGGCCAAATAAAAGCCGAAGATAAAAAGCAGTAGCCAGAACTGTTTACTTTTATCCGTGGAGGTTTTGTTAATCACAGAGCGGTAGACAATTCACAATGGAAAAAATACTCCCTTTTAGCAAGTGGCAAAAGCTGAAAATATCTAGAAAAAGCAAGAGGACACAGGAAGTGGTAACACAACCTCAATTAGTAAAGTTTAAAAGTGAGAGTGGAGATAAATTCTGTCAGGCAGTTCCTTCTTCAGCTTTGGGACACCTACAGCATGGCATGTGCACAGTCTTTGATACCTGCCTTTGGAAGTCAAAGGCTTTTGAGAATGCTTTCCAAGGTAGTCGACAAGCATGGCTTAAGGGGTGAACTTCTCTCCAAGCTGAGACTTTGCTCTTGTTCCACTGGTTGCTATTCAGAGATCTAAATTCCGTATCCAAGTGACATTTAGAATTTTCTTAGTGACTCAGAGGTCATAATGATAATACTAACAAATACACATACTCGTACATAGCCATGACTAACAACATCTCACTCCAAATATATCATTGTATAGTACTTATAACGTCTAAAAGAAACTACCAATCCCTTCCAAAACTCAACCCTGACAGACCTCTCAAGTGGCCTGCCTTTGTGAGAATGTGGCCTGCTGACAGTGGTATAATTTCCCTAAAATTATCCTTACTAATTTAAGAAACATTGCTGGTCCCTAACGAAATTTTCAATTGTCTGTCCAAGTATAAGAAAAATAAGAACAATTATAGTAAGCTTTATTAAAATTATATTTATATAATATAATGAACAATCTTTTAATTTGAAATTGTCATTCCACTTTTTGTGTAAAAAAAGCTTTTCATTTAAAAAATAATGGTAAAAAATAGTTTATTTATTTATTTTATTTTATTATTTTTTTAGGCAAGGCAACCCTTGGTTGACCTCACAGATTGCAAGTTCCTTGTCAGCTTACAATTCTTTATTTTTTTATTTTTTATGCTTACAGTACCTGGTCTTCCTAGGTGGTCTCCCATCCAAGTACTAACCAGGCTCAACCCTGCTTAGCTTTCAAGATCAGGCGGGATCGGGCTTATTCAGGATGACATGGCCATAGACAAAAATAGCGTTTTAAAATTGGTTTGCATTTTATGTCTTCATTTGGCAAAATTATGATGACTTAATTGATAATCTTGACAATTTTGATTTTACTTTTATAGTGAATTTATTAAAAGCCAAAAAACTTTTAAGTGGTAGATCTAGTGACAAAAAGTTTAGCCTTCCAAACTTACCAAATTAAACACCAGAAACAGTGTGCAAAGAGGGATGAACCTTATAAATTAGAGGAGTTGCATATATGTGTGCAAGAAAGTTTTGAAAAGTAAGCACTGTGAATTAAAACAGTGAGATGTTCATAAGGAAAATTAAAACATTTTCCTTATAAAAGGTGAAAATGAATAAAGATCATAACATTGGGTTTTAGAATGGGTGGGTGTAAGAACCAGACATTCTCACACCCCACTGACAGCAAAGGAAACTGATACAAATACATTAGACTTTTATTTGTTAACGGCTATCAAAAGACATATAGTTGTGTGTTAATTTCACACAAAATTTTACATGTAGGAATTTACTTCGAAAATAGTTCTGGATATATCCAGTGATTGAGCAACAAGGGAGTCCTCCTCAGAAGTGTTCATATCATTAAAAAAAAAAAAATTAGAAAATACTCCAGCGTACAAGAATAAAGAACTGCTTTAAAAAATTATGTAGGCCCTAAAATGAAATATTATCTAGCATTAATATGGTGCAAAACGTATGAAAATTTTGAAAGTTCTTTACAATGTACTGTTAAGTGAAAAAAAAAAGATCCAAAATACTGTGTATAGTATGATTTATGAATAGATAGAGCAACCCGAAAGTATATACGATTAACAGCTAGTTGGTCAGATTAAGTTTTTCTCCCCCCCCACTTTTTTTTTTGATAAGTGTTACAGGTTGAATTGTGCTTCTCTAAAAAGATATGTTGATGTCTTAATCCCAAACAACTCAGAATGTGACCTTATTTGGCAACAAGGTCTTTACAGGTGTAATTAGCTAAGATGACATTGTACTAGAGTAGAGTGGACTCCTACTCCAATATGGCTGGTGCCCTTATAAGAAGACGATGTGAAGTCAGAGACACAAAGTAAAAACACCATGTGACAACAGAGGCAGAGGTTAGAGTGATGCAGCTATAAGCCAAGGAACATCAAGGATCAGCAGCCACCACCAGAAGCTAGGAAGAGGCAGGAAGGTTTCAACTCATTCTCAGAGGGAGCATGGCTTTGTTGACACCTTGATTTTGAACTTTGGCCTTCTAGAACTGTGAGAGAAGGTTTTTGTTGTTTTAAGCCACCCTTTGTCATAATTTATTTTGGCTGCCCTGGGAAACTAATGCAATGGCTAACACATTTGGAAAAGCACAAAAAACATAAATGCATAGTTCAAAGAATTAGTGAAAAGCAGGTACTTATAAGACTATACTAGAAGCTGCCCTTATGACTCCTCCCGATCCCCACCTCTTATCTCTTTCCCAAAGGTGATGACTACCATGATTTCTAACTCTCTAGTTTCTTCTATGGATAATATGTTTGGAAGTGGAACCAAATAGTATGCATTCTTGTTTGTATAGCTTCTTTTAACCAATATTATGTTTCTAAAATTCAGCCACACATATACCACAATTTATGCATCCATTCGTCTTTGGATAAATGGATATTTGGCATCTTTTGTAGTTTAGTGCTGTTATAAATAATTCTGCTATAGACCTGCTCATGCATATCTTTTGTTTCACATGCACACTCATTTCTTTTTGGTTATTTAACACACGGCATGCATGTTTATAACTTTTGTAGACAATCACAACAACTTTCTAAAATATTTGTATCAATTTATGTACCTACCAGCCATGAAATTTTTTTTAAATAAATTTATTGGGGCAATATTGTTTATACCTGGTACTG
This sequence comes from Pteropus alecto, assembly GCF_000325575.1. Taxonomy (NCBI): domain Eukaryota; kingdom Metazoa; phylum Chordata; class Mammalia; order Chiroptera; family Pteropodidae; genus Pteropus; species Pteropus alecto. The sequence goes on along the minus strand of NW_006439192.1, from coordinate 13,708,505 downwards.
ATAGCCTTTTTGAATTTTTATCATTCTTGAGGGAGTGTAGTAGTGTCTTACTATATTTTAATTTGCATTTCCTTAATCACTAATCAATATTTTTTCATGTATTTACTACTTTGTGAGTGCTCAGTGGTAAAACTGCACTGAAAAAAAGTTTGCCAGACTAACTAATTTGACAATAAGAAACATATTAAATATAATGGTTATTAAAAAATAGTATCGTTGGTAACATATTAGTAAATAGTTTTAATAGTACTTAACTGAAATTAATAACATTTATTATGTATAAGAAAAATAAACATTTAGAATTGGGTGAGACTCATACTCTCTCATTCCTCTGTAAGAGTTAGCTTTATGAAGCACATTGCTTCAAGTTGTATAAAGCCCCATTGAAAATGGTTTAAAAAATCAGGATATTTATTGCTTAATATAATAACAATTTCAGAGCAGCATGTTTCCAGTGCTTATTAATTCAATGTTCAATGAACATTTTGAGACCACTTCTCTGGTGTTTCAGCTCTACAGGTAAATACCTAGGCAGAGTGATAGAGTGGTTCTCCATGGGTAGAAAGAGTAAGGAGGTCTTCTACGGATTTATGGGGAAAAATTGGTATAATATCACTGATTGTTTTCTCATGACTGATAAGCTCATTGATTTGTTTTTTGATAATATGCTTTGTATAGTTGAAAAACAAGGCCAATGCCCTGAACCAAATTTCACACATATGTTATATTAGCTGTGGAAAAAATACTCTAAATAATAGCCATCTTGAATTAATGCTCAGTTAAATGAAAATTCCAAGTTTAAATTCCAGATGTAACACTGAGCAAGTGTTTCTCAAGCCCAAGTGGGTTGTTATAGAAATCTTTAATCCAAAGATCATGTTTAAAATGTTATTTAACACTTTAATGTATGACACTGATTAATGCTATAGTCACACAGGGATGATCTTATTTCAAACTATATTCCTTAAAATGAGAGTTCAATTCAATATGAAAAAAATTCCAAGACGACAGAAAGAAAAGGCTTATTAAAATATTTTTGGTGATAGCTTTATGAAAATATATAAAAACAGACTTTTTAACATTTCTTTATGAAGTGAAAAATAAAGCCTTTCCTTGTAAAGATTTTTGTACTAGAATTGCATTTTTAAAGTTCTCCCTGAACTCACGAATGTTAAATAACTATCACCTACACCAAGATTCTAAACTTGGCAGCCTCTGCAGACACATCCAAACAAACAAAAAAACAAACAGAAAAGAAATAAAGGCCTCTCTCTCTCTCTCTCTCTCCCCCCCTCCTCTCTTTCTCTCTCTCTCACACATACATGTCGCACTCCCTCAGGACACTGTCACTTTCCCACAGAGACTAACTTGGCGGCTGTATCTCCCCTCTTTCTTCAGGCCGGCCCAGCAGATGCTTCATTCCTCTAACTTCATCTCTTGCATGTCTTAAATCTACTTATTTCTCTCCTTTTGGATATGTCACTCAACTCTTATCTCCTTAGGAACATTTTTTTTCCTTCTCTTTGTGATCCTTGGATTTTACTTGGGCTTCAAGATCTCCCACATTCCCTACTTAGAGGGAGAAGGAAGTATGGATGCCTCTGGTGCAAGTAGTAGCACTTCAGTCAGTACTGAAGAAAGAACTTTCCATGCCTTTCATTCCTGCCTTAGATGTTTTTTATTTCCCCTAGAAAGAAGAAGGAAACTTGATGTTGCTGCATTATCCACCCTGCTTCTGTCACTCAGTCACAGATGAAGACGTATTCAGTCAACTTGAGGATAAGCCATACTGTCAGTGAACGTTCCATTTGCAGCCCAGAAATGATCCACTCTAAACTAAATGTAGTCTGCTTCACAGACTACATTTTTTTAATTTTTATTTTTCAATTAGAATTGATATTCAAATTATTTTATATTAGTTTCAGGTATATAGCATAGTGGTTAGACATTTATATAATTTATGAAGCAATCCTTCCGATAAGTCTAGTACCCACCTGGCACTGTACATATTTATTACACTGTTATTGACTATATTCTCCAAGCTGTACTTTATATCTCTGTGACTATTTTCTAACCACAGTTTGTACTTTTTAATCCCTTTACCTTTTTTACCCAGCCCCTCAACACCCCTCCCATCTGGCAATCACCAGTCTGTTCTATGTATCTATGAGTCTGTTTTCGCTTTGTTCATTTCTTTTATTCTTTAGATTCCACATATAAATGAAATCATATGATATTTGTCTTTCTTTGTCTGACTTATTTCACTTAGCATAATACCCTCTAGGTCCATCCATGTTGTTGTAAATGGTAAGATTTCATTTTTTTTATGGCTGAGTAATAGTCCATTGAATATATGTATCCCTTCTTCTTTATCCAATTGTCTACTGATGGGCATTTAGGTTGCTTCTATATCTTGGCTATTGTAAATAGCACTGCAATGAACATAGAGGTGTAGATATCATTTCAAATTAGTGTTTTGATTTCCTTTGGATAAATACCCAGAAGTGGAATTTCTGGATCATAAAGTAGTTCTATTTTTAACTTACTCTAAACAGTTTTTCATAGTGGCTGTACAAATTTGCAAACCCAGCAACAGTGCACGAGGGTTCCCTTTTTTGCACATCCTCATCAACACTTGTGTTTTGATTTATTGCTAATAGCCATGCTTCACATTCTTTCTATCTAGAATTTTAATTACATAGTCAAAAAATCAGCATTAAACCCATGAGAAGGAAAACTGATAATTTATGTTTGAGGAAGAAGACACTTAAATGTTTAAGCACTAAACTAAACACTCCATGTCCACCAGGATATCTGGTGTACCAAACTCAAGACCAATACTATCATTACTCTTCTTTTATAGAGGAAGAAGAACATTGTAGAGAGTGTCTGCTTAACTTATGAAGTTACTTAAATGGTTGAACCAGGATTCAAATTATCTTCCACTTTTGCGGTCTGCCTCTAACATTTTTTAAGATTCAGGTCAAGAATATCTATGGAGGTTCATATTCCATACTCTAGATATTTAACAAATCAAGCTAAGAAAATTTTAAATAAAATATCTTATATACTCTTAGCATTACAAATATTTCTTCATATAAAGCCCTAGAAGGTCAGGTTCAAATTTAGATTTCTGACTCCTTCATGTTCTCAAGAACAAACTCCACTTCTCTTCTCAGTCCTGCCTCTGTCCTGCATAACAAGTGGGCACTGCAGCTATTACATTCATGTTGGTTCACTCACATCACAAACGACCACCTTTAGCCATCTCAGGATTCAAAGGAACTCACATCAGTGGTGTGACCTACGCAGGAAGGAAAGACTTGGAGAAGCGACCGATACAGGTCTTGGAAACAGACTATTAAAGTAGAAAATTTGGCATCCAGGTATCTGGGGTATGGTCCAAAAAAAGGGAGGAGTTGGCTCCTATCTTAAGCTGTGACCACCTTGCCCAAGGGGAGCATTTCAGCCCATGGAGAACATCTAAGAGGATGAGAGTAGAGGCTTCTCAAACTTTAACTGCCTTCGGATCACAAAAGCCCGGTGCACAGATCAGGGGTCCCTGTTACTATGGGTGGTGATAGCTGCCAGATCCTAATGGCTACGCTTACAGCTCCACTGCTACCCTGCTGTCCAAAAACGTTGAGAAAAAAAAAATAATACAAAAAAGATAAACTCATTAGAGCTATAGAAGCACGGTCAGAAAAATGATATATATAGAAAAGTTTCCTGGGAAGGTCAAATAATGTCAATTTATGAAACTTTATCTCTTTCTGCAAAACCAGCTAAGCCCAGTTTTCTCTGTAGAATACATTATTTTAATGCTTTATGTAAATCATTATTTGTTGGCACTAAACGACATGGAGTGAGTGTAAATATTGAAAATATTTTGCAGCTTTGCTCTAAGGAATTCCGGAGAAAATTTTGGCTTATCGGCTAGGTTCTGGCTCCAGCTCTATTGTCAGCAAGCCGCCCTGGGTAAGTCACTAAACCTCCCACACCATATTTTCCTTGTCTAGAAAAGCATGGTAACAGTAGAGTCTCTGCAGACATAGGACAATGAGATATGGATCAAATGTAAAAATATATAGAAAATATGTATTTTGGAAATCATACAGTGGTTTTACCTAAAAAATCTATGTATATGTAAGATGAGAAAATTTAACACTAATGTGAAGAAAAACTTTTTTAAAATCTCATTTTAAGTATAAGTATCATGTAATGTTTTAGGGCATTATTTACAGAACATTTCCAGTATTTAGAAACTAGGCAGTGGAAATGAGAACTTTTAAAAAATAATTTTTCTTGTAAAAATGATTATTGTTAGTTTCTGCCTTGCCTAATTTTATGCTAAATCTAAGTTTAAATGACTAGGTAAAATTACAAGAGGCAAATTCACAATTGAATTACATGCAACTTCTAAATATAATTTAAAATAGCTTAAAAAAAAATCTCCACCATTTAATAGTTAAACACCATATATGGGTGAGAGAACTGAAAATAACTTATCACATATAGGCCTAGAAATATATTTTAAGAGTCACCATCTAGGGTAGCATACATTAAGAATTTGATTATACATTTTCCTAGTGTAAAGGCAGAAGGGAATAGTTTCTCTTTCGACCTAGTTAATCATTAATCAGAAGTTTCTGCTTAATAGTTTTACATTTAACAAATCATCCTTTCCTATTCTCTTGAAATTAATTTCCCAAAAAGAACAATGAAACAGCTGCAGACTTCCTAAATAATTACTCCACATATGCACCTTCTCTATAAGTTTCCCAGGTATATCAATATATACTTTTTTCTTTAAAATTAAAAAACGTAAATAATTTTGTATGGAAATATTTTATATTTCATTCACTGAATCATGAGTACATAATTGGCCCTTAATAAATATATCTAACTCTTCCAAACCTCGAATCCTTGGTTTTGCTGCTCTAGTTTTACTAGGGCTGTAGAATCTTGCCCAAAGACGTACATATAGGACAGCACTGCCAAGACTGTGACCACTAGCCAAAGGTGGTTATTAAGTACTTGCAATGTGGCTAAGGCAACTGAAGAACTGAATTTTTAATTGTATTTAATATTAACTAACTTAAAATCAATTTAAAAATTGATAATTCAATTATTAGAAAACTGTTGAGTATGTTTGGAGCAATTTCAGCACATGAGTCTACTTTTTCACCTGTAAGTTTTATATAGTCTAAATAGAGATCAAGTATTTAGGTGAAAATTCAGCATCTGAATTGAAATTTTTTGTCATAAGTGTAAAATGTACACTGGATTCAAAGACTTGATACCAAAAAATTTATAAAATATTTCATTAATGATTTTTAATATTGGTTATATTTTGAACATATTAGAATAAAAATATCATTAAAAGTAATTTCACTCATTTTATTTTACTTAATTTGTTGTGACTACCAGAATATTTAAAATTACATATGTGATTCACATAGTATTTACTTTGGACAGCACTGGTGTGGAATATGGCTAACCTTAGAGTAAAATCTAGTCTGTCTGCCTGTCTGTCTCCCAAGTTGATTGTCCATCAAGATTAGGCTGATTCTCAGTGTATAAATTATTTGTATTAATCAGTTTTCTATGGGTTAAATAAAAACACTGAATATGATTAAATTGTAGGATAAACCAAGAACATTATTATAATATACATTTTTATGTCTGTGCTACTTTCAATGACACTCAGGTGTTTTAAGCTATATTGAGTGATCCAAAAGTGTTTGGTTTGGTGGTTCTTATATCTATTTCATTTTAAAAATTATCACTTTTTCTAATTTTTTCCCTTGTTCTCAGACTATGAATTTTCTCCCTTCCCCAGTCCCACTATAGACATATGTTTCCTTAGCAGGTTGTTCTTCTTTAATCTCATTACATATCTTTGGTATTTATTTTCTGTGGCCTAGGAAATTGACTAATGGGGTCTTTTAGCTTCAGGTATAAAGCATAAGTTATTTAGCATTTGCTAGCATGTGCTAGTATCCAGACCATTTATCCAAAATATTCTCAGAAAAAAAGCAAAGATATAATGGCCTTTCAATGACTATTTCAGTTGTATTTCAGTTGCTTAGATAACTATTATTCTTTTTTTTTTTTTTGCTTAACTTCCATTTCTGGAGTTGTTCTAAATGTTCCATCTGACTAAATAAGTAAATATAGGTGTTATCATTTCCATTTTTAATGTGACTCTGGCTCAAAAGTTAATGCATCTTAATTAATTCTATAGCCCCTCTTATCAACAAAAAATGGAAGAAGGAATCATACCAACAAAAATTCTGAAATATAGTATATTGAGTGAAAATATTCCATCTGCCAAATCATTTATTCCTGAATAAAAGTCCATTAGAGAACTTTCTTAAAAAGACTTTCAAGGGCTCAGTGTTATAAATGACTTCAAAACACTAGCCAGGAGGATTTTGTTTTTCGTATATTTCTATTTTATAACAAGACTGTTGTTCATATTACAAAATGAATAAACATTAGATTATAGAGTATATGCCAAGATCCACTTAAAAAGTCTAATTCGTTGTTCTCACTTTGGTATTAGTATCAAGATTAAGACACCATTTACATTTGTTGATTACTTTTGTGATTTAAATATTTTGTTTTGAATTCTTTGTATTATATTTGTTTATTTCATGCCAGAATATCCATGAATCATGACAGCAAAAATAAGTTAGAATTCCCACAAATTTATAGTTATGAGTTTAAAAAACCTTAGATTATAAATAAAGATAAAATTTATTAATTTTTTTTAAAAAACTTATCTAAATCAACTTTAAAAAATTTTAGAGAACTTTCAAAAATGTAGTCAAATTTATTGCTTAAAAATTGGATTGTTAAAGTGCTTAATATAACAATAGAAGAATGAAAACACAATAGGTCCCCAAAGACAGCATTTAAAAGACTATTTGCTGGAATATTATTATGAAATTAAATAAATGGCAAGCTCAGTATCTGGTTTACTTCATGTTGCTTTGACAAATATTATTTTCAGTGCGCTCGTCACTGTTTAAGAACAGAGATTTGTGAAAGTGGGAATGTTCTTTTAAAGTGATGTAAAAACGGACATAAATGTCTTCCAAAATAGGAAAATGGGGTGAAGTAAAAACCTAGTTACCAGAAGAATAAATATTTGAAGGTATGCTTAGTAATTTTTATGTAATTCTGGAAACATTGGCAATAAAAATGTATGCGGGAGAATATCCCCTTGAGGGCAAAGCACAGAATCGTGCTTGTCTTAATAAAGAATGCACCACCTTTGCAAAGGCCCAGGCATTACATTTTTGTCCTATTTATTTTTTGATCTTTTGTCAAGACATAAATTTCATTTTATCCCAAGTTGCCACCCCAATGTGCACATCGTTAAGAGAGAAGCAAGATTTGCTGGACCTTGATGCATTTTGTATAGTTCATTATACTTCAAAATAACATTCTACTGAATTTACTGAGGTTATTCTCCAAAATCAACTGAATAAAAACTTAAGTCCTTTTTTAAAAAGAGAAATAGAAACTGAAAAGAGAACCCACAGAATGACAGTGTTGACCTGCCCAGCAGTTTGTGGCATCAGTTTGCCCCTCTAACAACAGCCTTAACCATGCTTCTTTCAGAATGGATCCGTTGTTGAAATTCAGTAAGAACTGAATTCTTATTCTTTTTGTTCTCTATCACAGTGTCTTCTGAATATAAATTTAACACTTTAAAGTTACCTGTGGCCTACACTTGGAAGAAATGGGGAATCGTTTTAAAAGCTGTGTGTTTCAAGTGGATTATAATGTTTTATAGTTTATAGATTTCTTTAAGAATGTGAAGAAAACTAGGAAGCCCTTCTCTACTAAAAAATGACCATAAACACAAAATATTGCATATAATTTCAGAGGATTTATGGATGCATTGAAAAAGACTTCCCAATGACAGTAGATTTCAGGTTGAAAAATTCATGAGTTATATTACTCTCATGAGTATACATTGCTAGTTCTCTAAATAATTCAATCATGTCTTTATTTTTAATTATATCACTAATAGGTATTTGAGAAGGATTTTTAAAAATCATGTTAAGCATAAATACACAGAAGGCAATAAACTCATATTAATTTAAGGATGATTCGTTTTGATTATTAATCTGGAAGCTAAAGAAACAGAGGCCAAGAGGGGTAACATCCAGACATGCGACATACCCACAACAAATTAGAAAATAAGGTACATCAATAAATAAACCAAGAGAGATAAAGAAATAATGTCTATATAGATTACTCCTCATTTTTCCAACTTCTAGATATTGGAGTGCCCCTGTTCACACTTCCTCTCTTATCCATCCATATTTAGGCCCTCAGTAATTGTATCCAGTTTCAATTTTAAATGCCACCTGGACATTTTGCACCTCATAAATTATTATCTGCTGTTCCTACCTCTCTTCTGAATTCCAGACTCATACAAGTATCTACTAGACTTATCCATACAGCTCCTTTCTGAAACCCAAATCCTATTTTTTTCTCTCAAACCCTCCTAAGGTTTTTTTCCATCTCAGGAAAAAAGCAGTTGCTAAAGCCAAGAGCCTTGATGTCTCATTACACTGCACCAGGAAAAACCTATAGGCTCTACTGACAAAATGTATACAAACAGATGAGTCATCCCCACCTTACAGCACTAGCAAGCTGTGCAAATGACCATAACCTCTCGTCTGGACTGTGGCAGTGCAAACCTCTCTGCTGGTCTGGTGCTTGACCTTGACCCCTTATTCTTCATATAGTAGCCAGGAAAATATTTTCAAATCTTAAAAAGTTTGTTTTGTTGCTCAAAAGTCTTCACTGGTTTAATGTAAAATCGAAAGGCATTACAATGACTTACTCTGCTCTTAATGTTGGTTCTGCTTAGATGGCTCTTTCCCCAGATACTTGCATGACTTAACCCTTTCCTTCAAGTCTTGGATAAAATACAACTTTAAAAGCAAGTCCTTTCTCATAGCTCTATATAAAACAATATTTTTCTACCTCATCCTTGCACTCTTTATCTTCTCTATCTTGCTTTAATTTTTGATCAGCATTTAATACTATATATCTTTTTACATGTTTGTTTACTGAGTTCCCCCCAAAAAAAGATATAAATGGAAACAGAATAGAGATTTAGGGTTGATTTTGTTTTGCTGGCTGCTTTCTCTTCAGTGCTTAGGACAATGCCTGATGCCTGGTGAATTATCAATAAATAGTTGTTTAATGATGGAGTGACTTTGGATTTGGTGTGGAGAACATAATTTAAGTGACTGAAAGCAAAAGAAATGGGTTAGGAAGCTATCATGCTGATACAGGTGATGGATAATAGCAGCTTGGACAAGTGTGGCAGCAGGGAAGATGGGGTAATTGCCCATATTTAAGATTTACATTTAAAGTAGAGCCAAATGTATTTTCTGGTAGATTAAATTTAGAAGTAGAAGGAAAAAAAGTAACCTTAGCAGATTCCTAGATTTATGACTAGAGTAAGTGTGTGGATGGTGATGCCATAAATTGAGATTGGAAATAACAGAGGAAGAAGATGTTATCAGGAGTTAGAGGGATCACAAGCCCTGTTTTGGATATTTTAGATGTCTATTAGATATCAAAGTGGGAATATCAAGGATGCATTCTGATGTGCAGGCCTTATTCTAGGAAGTGCTAAGGCCTAGAGATATCATTGTGTATAAATCCACACACAAAGATTCTAAAGCTGTGGCATTCGATGATCATTTTGAAAAACTGAGCGTATCAAGAGGAAGAGAACCAAGAATGGGCTTGGGATAATCCAATATTTATAGACAGTGCAATGGAGTAAGAGGCAGCCAAAGAGATAAAGAAAGAGGGGCCAGGGCAGTAGGAGGTGTTGTCACGAAAGTGAAGAGAAAAAAAATGGTTTCAAGAAGATGTAACTGTGTTAAATAGAGAAAATTAATCAGTGGATTTGATAGAGAGAAGATCAGGTAATAATTGCCTGATAGCTTTTATTCGCCCTGCCCCCCCAAAAATGAAGAGGGATCATTACTAAGATTTGAGAGTGAATAGATGCAATTGGGGGGAAATAAAAAGATACTTTTCCTATTGCAGGAAATGGAAAGAAAATTTACTAGCAAAACATAAAATGTCGTGTCACTTCTTATTCTAGGAATCAATATTTATCTCATTTTCCAAGTAATTCTATAAACACTAAGTCATATAAAAGATGAACAGAGGTACAGAGAATTTTTAGGGCAGTGGAAAATAGTCCGTATGATATTATAATGATAGATACATATCATTATATATTTGTCCAAACCCGCAGACTGTATAACACCAAGGGTGAACCCTAAGGTAAACCATGGACTTTGAGTGATTATGATGTGTCAATGTAGATTCATCCTTGGTAAAAAATGTATCGTTCTGATAAGTGATGTTGATAATGGGGGAGGCCATGCTTGTGAGGTGGCAGGAGGGAGGTTTATGAAAAATCTCTATACCTTCCTCTTAATTGCTTTACAAACCTAAAACTGCTCTTAAAATTAGTCTCTAAAAAAAGATTATGGGAGGTAATACTTGGAGGTGACTAGGAAACTTTATGATAGAGTAAAGATTTGAGAAGTCTTTTTGGTTTAGTTAACGTTTGGAAAAGAGGAGATGAGAGAAGCATGAGAAATGTTTGTAAAGAAATACAAACTCTAAAACTTTCTTACTTGCATTACTGCAACCAATTGCGAACTATTTCTAACATTGCCCTACCAACTCAAAAGAATTACATCTCAAAGCAAATTCACTTTCCCTCCACAGATCAGCTTCTGTTCCTTATATTCCTCTCATTTCTAGAAATAAGCCTACGATTTTTCCTGTCTCACAGGTTCAAAATGTGTGTGATCTTGGCTCTCTCCTTCACCTACCATAGGCAGCCTAGTTCAGACCCTCCTGCATCTAACTCCTTCTTCACTTCTCTGTCTTCAATCCAGTTCAGCCATTCATCACTAAAGCCTACACCGCTGCAATAATCTTCTACATAATCTAAGATTTCTCAAGTGTCTCCCAGTTCAAGTTGTTCTTATTAGTACTCCTGAATCACAGCTTTAATCGTATTTTCCCCTCAAATTCAAAACATTCAATTATTCCTTATTACCTCCTAATTAGTGTTTAAACTCTTTGCCTTATATTTAAGGCACTTTGGAATTTAAAAGCAGTTTTTCTTTAAAGTTCAATTCTCCAATATTAATACAATGTATAGATTGTGTCTCTGTAAATTTGTCACATATATTCCTATTTCTATGCTTTTGCTTATGCTGTTCCTTTTAATTTGGTTGTATTCCCACCAAAATACACACACACACACACACACACACACACACAATTTCTGTCTTTTGAAATCCTGCCCATTACATTAAATAGTGCCAATTTTTTAATGAAACTTTCCCTTATGGATACATTAAAAAATGTTCTGTTGCTTCTTTGAAATCAAGTAACATTATGGTTTTATTAGTCCCATGTTACTATAAATTTACAAGGAGAAAACCCAGGCTTACACACATTCTCTGCCAGTTAATAATTATTTGACTATGAATAATTCATCTTATCTCTCTGAGTCTCAGCTTGTATGTATATAAAATGTAAGGATTATATAAATTAGCAAAATATACTACAAAGTTTCTGCTCATGTAATCAATATTTGTTGAAGACCTGGATGAATCATTGTTAACACATAAAATGATATATTTCTGTATAGAAGACAAGACACTCAGAATTTGCTTATTATTTGGGAATCTGGAAAGCAATTTTAACAGATACAGTCTAGCACTTTAAATCTACAATGAGTAAGAACAGCAATAAAAGGCATATCATTATAACCCTAATAAATATTTAGTAAGCATCTACTATGTGCTAAGCTCTTTGTTAACAAATAGCTATTAGAAATGGAAACACTACAAAACAACTGTACATCTAAAGATATTGTGTGACAACCAGAACATTGCTTAAAAAGTATTTTGGTAGAGCAAAAGCAAACATTCCACATCTTTGATATAAATATGACACCCAATACCCTGATTTAAAAATAAAAGGACCCAAGAATAAGTTATTTTGTCTTCGTGACCTTAACGAATCCATCAGAGTGATTCCTTAATGGATTGACCAATTGGTTGTCAACGTGAAAACACAGCCTTGCATAGAACATAAAATCATTTGCCAAATCAACCAACTCAGAAAAAACAAAATGAAACAACACTAGCAAAAAATTTCCAAATGGATGGGTGGAACTCCCACTTTTCAGTCTGTTGTTTTGGAACTACAGACACATGCTATACATGTATTTCAATATTTCGAACTATGTCTGTCTTCCATTTAGTTAGAGAATGCATTATAGAAGATATATTTTATTTTTCTGATGGAAATTTCTCTGATGTACTAAACAGAGAAAAAAAGGTTGCAGCAGATATAAGGATGACCAAAAACGTATAAAGACAGAAAAAGAAGTTGAAGGAAAAAGTATTTTGCTGTAAAGTTTGCCTAGTTGGGGTTCAGTGGGAACAGAGGAAAACAGCCAAGCGTATAAGTGTAAAGTGAATATAGAAATAAAAGCTGGAGATGAGACTCAGGTTTACTGTGTAAGCTGAACAGGGATCACAGCCGAGTGCTGAGGGGAGAGAGGTGGTCAGATTTTTCAATAATGATTACGTCTACTGGACAGCAGTAGATAAAAAGCCTAATTTATACTTCGAAGTTATCTTATTATCTCTTTTCCTAGCTTATTATCTAAAAAGTGCTACTTCTAAAGTTACAAGCTTTGCCTAAATTTTTAAACTGTTGTTGAAAACTTTACAAAAATATGTTTGGTTAAAAGCTTTATTGTAGTTAAGATCCAATTATTTAGATGGAAATAATCAAAGTAGAGACTAGGGAAGAGTGTAAGACAAACAGAACCTGAACTAACAATTTAATTCCAGAAACACTCATGAGGAGGGGCCAAATAAGAGAGATTAAAAGAAATTAGATCTCCCTGTGAAAAGGTCTTTCTCTTTCAGCTAATAAAAATAGTCTTTCAAACAACCTTATTTAAGACTTGAGCTTCCAGGGCTGAGCAGTTTGCCTTTACATCATCTTAAATTCATTAACTTTATAAAATCCGGGGAAAGGCATGCCAAAGAAGCAATTAGTTTATATTCCACTAAACAGAAGGTGGATGAGCTAATGCAGTCTCTGTCTGTCACTGGAAATGGACTTGGACCTAAAGATTGTTGTCATTTTGTTTTGTTTTTCCCTAATAAACATTTTTTATTCTGAAAAAATATTATAAAAAGTGAAAATTTGTTATTTATCTTAAATCTACAGATTTGACATGTTACTTAAGGGCATTGAATTTGTTTCCTTGTTAAAACTAACATAAATAGTGATTTCAAAATCTTAGGGAATTAGAATCTTTCTCTAGTCTACCAAGTGAGTCTACTCAGGAGGATTGCAACTGAAAACCAATTTTATCTTGCTCATTTATTTATTTATTTATTTAACCTCTGACAGGTCTCTGCTAATACTTCTATAATTATAAGCACTATTGACAATGTTTGAAGATTTATAAAAAGTGATCTGGCACCACCCTACAGAATCCCTTTCAAAACTACACTTTTGAAAACAAGTTGTGATTCCTTAATCAGGAGGTCCACTTAATTTAAGACAAACTAAAACTCTGGGCTTCCACATCTGTTCAGTCTAATTTACCAAGACATGTCTTAGAGCTCAACAATTGAGCACCGACCTCACTGGCCATGTGGCATGAGGACTGGGCACTCATGTCGTGGATCAACCATTGTTTCAGTCTGGGATTGATGGGACGGGCACTTGACAGACATGGCTTAAAGGAAGGCTTTGTGATATAAAAAATATATATATATATACATTTTAAAGCAAAACATTCATTTTGAGTATTAGTTCAATATATTGTAATACTTGGATGAATCTTAAATGAAAGCATCTGAGCAAAAAGCTATAAATTATGTTTCATACTTGCTTCTACGTCACTGCCAAAAAACACTTTGCAAACTGTTATCAGAATAGCCTACTCATTTTTTATGTTACTTTCTTTTCTCCCTATTCATCCATTCAAAACTTAGAATGGCTTCTTGTTTTCCATATTAAGATCAAATTCTACTGCTTTTTCACCGACTTTGATAATCCAACTCCAGCATCTGAGATCATGGATTCAGACTCCTACTTGCTGACTGCACTCCTGTTCCACCCAACTCCCTCACTTAGGTGACCTTGCTACTACTGTTCTTGACTCCTTTAAAGATCTAGGTTATTTGCTGTTTACCCATGGGATGAATACTCTTCTAGTTTTCCCTTCCTTAAATTTCATGGATTATCAATTCACACACTCTCTTGACTTGTCATTTATGTTCCTGATGTATTTGTCTTTTATGGGATTCACAAGAAAAACACAAACTTGAGTCTATCCATTTCTCCCCCTTCTCCATACTTACACAGTATGGATGTCACTGTGAGTTGGGCTCATTTAAAATCCGTTTGCTACTCTTTCTCCACTTTTCTGCCATTGTTATAGAAAAGGTAGATACTCAATTTCCTAGGTTCTCTTGTATCTATAAATTTCATGTGAGACAACTCAAGCCAGTTAGCCATAACGGGAAGTTTCAGCAAAAGCTTTGGCTTTCTTGCTTTAAACAAACTTGTATAAAACTAAAAAGTTTTCATACAGCAAAAGAAATCATCAACAAAACAAAAAGACAACTGACTAAATGGGAGAAGATATTCATTTATGATACATATAATAAGAGGTTAATATCCAAAATATATAAAGAACTCATACAACTCAACAACAGCAACAACAAAAAAACAATCTAATTTAAAAATGGGCAAAAGTCCTGAACAAATATTTCTCCAAAGAGGAAATACAGAAGGCCAATAGACATATGAAAGATGCTTGAGGTCACTAATCATCAGAGAAATGCAAATTAAAAACACAATGAGATATCAGCTCACACCTGTCAGAATGGCTATCATCAATAAATCAAAGAATAACAAGTGTTGGCGAGGATGTGGAGAAAAGGGAACTCTCATATACTTTTGGTAGGATTGTTGGTACAGCCCCTATGGCAAACAATCTGGAGGTTTCTCAAAAAATGAAAAATGGATGTACCTTTTGACCCAGCAATTGTACTTGTAGGTATTTATCCAAAGAAAATCAAAACAATAATTCATAAAGATCTATGCACTCCAATATTCATGGCAGCACAATTTACAATAGCCAAGATATGGAAACAATCTAAATGCCCATCGACAGATGATTGGTTAAAGAAGTTATGGTTCATGTAAATAATGAAATATTACTCAGCCATAAGAAGGGATGAAATATTGCCATTTGTGACAACATGGATGGACCTAGAGATAACCATGCTAAGCGAAAAAGACAGAGAAAGAGAAATACCATATGATTTCACTTACATGCAGAATCTAAGGAACAAAAAGAACAAACTAATCAAAAACAGACACAAATATAGAGGACAATCTGGTGATGGCCAGAGGGGAGGGGAATTGGGGGCTGGGAGAAAGGGGTGAAGTGTTAAAGAAATACAAATTAGTAATTGATAGATGGTCACAGGGGTGGGTAGCATGGCATAGGAAATGCAGTCAGCATTAATGTAATGGAGAGCCAGAGGAGAGAAAGAACACTTAGTGAGATCGTTTTATAAACTATATAAATATCTAACCAATGTACTGTATACTTGTCCTTCTCTTTCTTCTTCCTTTTTAAAATGCAAATGTTATGCCTGGGGTTGCAGCAGCTATCTTTTATTTTATTTTTAATTTTATGTATTTATTATCTATTTATTTATTTATTAAAATTATTGGAGTGACATTGGTTAATACGATCAAATAGGAGGGAAATTTAACTTCAGTTGCTGAATACACAATGCAATACACATATGACATATTATTGAGCAGCCATCTTTTCACCAGAAGGCCAAGGAGGTCACCAGACACCGTCCCTGACATCACTGGGAAGCTGCAACTGCTCCTGCAGCCACCACAAACAGAATCCTTAGTACATGAAGAAAAAAGAAACTACTATTTCTTAAAGCCATAATAATTTAGCTTTCTGTTATCTGAAGAAGAAAGTATTTAACTGATATTTAAGGTCTGTTAAATAAACTATACGTAAATAAATAGTCACGAAATTATGGACTCTGACTTCACATGGGTGTTTAGCACTGCTCAGCAATCCTGATCCTTCTTTCTCTTCTCAGCATATTTTTCAGGTCTCCAGAGGGGTTATTTTAAACCTCCTCTATTCTATTAACCTTGTTAGTCAATAAATTTCCTTCTTAATTTATAGATAAAATAGAAGCTGTCAATCTTTTATTCCCTGTAGTCTACCTTCCATTGCCACTATTCTATCCTTCTCAGTTTCACCAACCACATTTCTTCACTCTTGTCTTATTTGACCTAGCAAGAGAATTCCATAAGTTCCTTACATCCTCCTTCCTCACATCACTTGAATTTCTGTCTTTAATCACAAAGTCTTTGTCCAGAATACTCCTCAGTCTCCTCATCTGTTGGCATTTTCCAGAGTTCTGTTATATGCTCTTATTTTCTCACTCTTCCACCAAGATTTTTTCTTTCCATCTATATCTGACTGCTTATTAGAAAATCCTATTTTGATGTCTCAGAGGCACTTCAAGTACAACATGTCAAATCTTGACATCGTCTTTTTTGCCCCAAACCTCTTACTGTGTTCATTGTCTCAGTGAAAGACATCATTCTTTATTCCATTACTTATGCCAGAAATTTAGCCTCCTTTCTTATTCCTTTACTTCCCTCAAACTTCGCATGGACTCCATCATCCAGTCTGGTCAGCTCTACCACCCAAATATCTCAGAGTTCTAAATACTTTTCTCTGAACTTACTGACATTTTTCTAGACTAGGTCCTCATCATTTCTCTCTGCATTACTACAATTATCTCTTAACTGGGCATTCTGCCTTAGTCTGCTCGCCTCTACCTCATTCTCCACCTTCTACACAAAGTGATCTCCCCAAAATACAGTTTGATATTAGCTCTCCCCTGCTCACAAGTTAAATGACTCCTAGTGGTTACTTCTTAATAGAGCTGGTAAATTAAAAGTGTGATCTGTTACCTGCTAACTTCTCTAGCCTCTTCCCTTGCTTTCCCACTGATACCTGCTGCCCTAATCTCCCTAAACTTCACTTAGGTAGTCACCTAAGTTATGCTTTCTTCAGGCATTCATACATGTCATTCATTTTATATGGAAATCATCTCCTCTCCCCACATGCTCATACTAATATTCACCAGGACTCCCATCTGACCTCTTCCAGGAATCCCATGCTAAACCCTAAATAAGCTTCAGTTGTTCTTCTTTTGGCCACCATATTAACTCTATTTCTTTTTGTTTGGAAGAATAAGTGTAAGAGTTCTATGTGAGACTATTTAACTTTGGAGTTTTGGAACTCTATAATGTGAAATGAAAAATATTTTCAACATCTAGAGTGATGTTTGATTTAGGTGATATTTCTGGTTACTTTATAGCAAAGAAAGCTATTCTTAGGATAAGAGCCTTACCCAAATTTACAACTTTGCAATAACTGTAAACAAATAATAAAAAATCTTTGGATATATTTTATTATTTTAAAATAATTATTTTTGACAAATTTTAGTTGCTACATAATAATATTCATCACCCCACACATGATGTAAAAGATCCAACATTCATGTTTGAGTACTGGAAGAGTGAGAGAGGAAGTATCTGTACAAACTTACGGGTAATAAATCTGGAGTCTACCATTCCTGCCAGCCCCCATCCCCAGCTCTAACCCCCAGCTCTAGCCTCCAGATTTAAATCATTGAAAGAGATTCTATATAACTATATCTTTATCTGTCTCTACCTCTATTTATCTATCTATCATCTATCTATCTATCTATCTATCTATCTATCTATCTATCTTCTATCTATCTATCGATCATCTATCTATCTAACTATATCTATATATTGGCAAGCCTGATCCTTTATCTTTTGCATTTTCATGTTTTTGAACTTAGGAAGAAAGGAGGTTAAGAAGTAAGAGATAATACACAATATATCAAAAATGTTAGTCACTTTCAAAATGAGAAATTTCTAACTGTGCTGGAGTAATAATAAAATGATACGACATCATTTAAGCCAGAATGTTTGAAGCCTTGGAGACTGTGCTTTATGGATTCACCTGTATTTTATTATCTCCTGCTTGAGGCTCAGCCCTATAGACTCCTCCATTATACTCTTCATTAAAATCTATCACTAAGACCTTGAAATGGAGCACCCTTGCTATGCTTTTAAACGAATACATTAAATATGTTCAATGACCCAAGGAAAGGGTTTAAGAATGTCTAGAATAGAATGAAATTAATCTTTCACTTACATAGTGTCATTTTCACTTTGTATGTGTTATTTCACTTATCTTGGCACCAAGTCTATGAATTTAGTGTTACTATACCCATTTTCACAGGAAGTCCATGAAATTGAGAGATTAATTTTGTACGTGTAAGGTCTCAAAATTTAGGAATTCACATGGGTTTTCTGATTCTAAATCCCATTTTCCATAGCATGAAAACATGTTATGTGCAAGGTACATTCACATATTTTACCTTAATTAATTTTAAAAGAATATTCGCTTTCCCCCCACAATTAAAAGTCTCCCATTGCACCCTTCTAGGTGGAATTATGCAAATCAGAAAGAGCTAAAACACTTTAATTAGCTATGCATAATTGTAGTAGAAAACACTTTATTTTAACGCTCATCTTCCAGATGCTTTACATATACTCGTTCGTTTAATTAATCATCCCGACAATGCTGGAAAGTCTGTCACTAGAGCCCATGTAGAGAATCACTGTATACTGCTACCACACCAGGTAAGAAAGGAATAAGAGATTTAGCTAGAGAGAATCAAAGAATTTGGCTTCTCCACTAAACAATAATGAGGAAGCATCCCCTGTTTGGCAAAGGGACTGAGGTACTAGAGAGAAAAGACAGCAAATGGAAA
This sequence comes from Pteropus alecto, assembly GCF_000325575.1. NCBI lineage: Eukaryota > Metazoa > Chordata > Mammalia > Chiroptera > Pteropodidae > Pteropus > Pteropus alecto. The sequence goes on along the minus strand of NW_006439192.1, from coordinate 13,689,459 downwards.
GTAGGGACAAAGGGGTGCCCATCTTTGATTAGAACACCCCCCAACACACAATAGACTCTGGTGAGGAAACTACTGTCCTGAGGAAGGTTTGTAGTTCTATAGTTCAAATAAGTTGAACTATAGCTTATATAGTTCAAATAAATTGATTTTCAAGAATTTTCTGAATCAAACAGTGAAGCTATTTAGTACTATTTCCTAGAACAAATGGTAAAGTTATGTTGACACAGGTGACATCAGTCCTGATAATTAAGCTGTATGAATATTGGTGGTCTCAGTTCTCATAAAGAAGTCAGACTGATATAAAAAGCAATTAGGGACATAGTCTTTTGGCCTGAGGTGAGGCAGGAACATGTGTGCTCACACACATACTAACAATGGAAAGAAATATCATCCGACGGGTGCCCAAGACTATTTGGGGGCCTTTCATTCATTGTGCCTAATCTGCATGTGTCTTATTTACACAGGAATCTGCTTTGTGTCAAATGAGGGTGGTTAGGTGGTTATAGTTCTTCTCTTAAAAGCTTACCCTCCAAAAAGACCCCCAGAATAACCTGTGGTTACATGAAGCTATGTTTATTAGCCTATTTCAGTAAAGAAGAACACCATCTAGACAGAATCTAGTCTGTGTGTCAAAGGAGAAGGACATAGATGGGTAATTATAGGACTTGGAGAGTGAGAATCAGATAGTTTAAGGAGGGTCTTTCAAATGCAAAGATATAATTGAGATAGTGCAAATTCATCATCCAAGAGTTTAGAATTAGTGGACATAATGAGATGAGAGTCTTCAAGTTAGTTTTGATAAGTAACAGAGTTATGAAACAAGAAGTGAAAATACTTTTTGTCTCTAAAATCTTCATTAAAAATAAAAGCTACACTGTTTGGAAATTTAGAGATTCTGGACAATACGACGAACCAAGTCTGCGTACTAATGAGGGAAGTACTGAGAGAGTGTCAGCCCTCAAAGACAATTTCACGTTTTATTGTAGACATGATTCTTTTCATATTACAGTTGCAGAGAGTGAGCTAGTAACTTCCCAACGGTCACACATCTTCAAGTCCAGAGTAGATTCCTTGGTAATGTTTCCATAAAGATATACTTTTCTTCCTCTCTACAAGAATAGTGACTAAGGGAAACTTATTTCTTTTCTAATTCTGGAAGCTGAAGATTGAGTTGACAACAATGACACAATTTCTTCGTAGCAATACCACATAAAATTCATTATGTACCAGTTAACTGCTCATGT
>NW_006439192.1:13650383-13687834 GCF_000325575.1 Pteropus alecto | reverse complement strand
TGACTGGTACAATTCCAATATATAAAACACATTACAAGCTACATATAGGATGTATACCTAAATTTGAAAGTATGTGGTCTGATATTAATGATAAATCTGCTTGACATGCCTTGTTCTTTGTTCCTGAGATTAAAATTGATAGCAATCTAAAAGATCTCACAATCGTTAATCATGCAGAATAAGTTAAAAAAAATATGACACTTAAATTGGCATTCAGCTTATCAGTTCTAAATGTCAAGCCAAAGGCAAATAGTAGGTTTTCACCACTTCACAAGTCTAAGTCAAATTCTCGTATAGACCAAATCATTATTCTTATACTGTTTTTATTTTGAAGAGTTCACATAAAAATAAAAATTCAAAGATTGAAACAAAACAGCATTGTTCCTAAACAGTTTTATAAAGTTAAAATTGAAATATAATGAAAAGAACATACTTAAGTGTACAATTTGATATAGTTTGACATAGGCATATGCCCATGAAAACATCACCTAAAGCCTCCTGTCCCTCATACTAATTCCTACCTCCTGCTCCTCTCCACCTTACCACCATCCTTCCCTGGTCCCCACACAATCACTAATCTTCCTTTTGTCATTATATTTTACATTGCATTTCCCAGAATTTTACATTAATTGAATCATAAAATATGTACTTTTTGTGACCTAGGTATAATTATTTTGAAATAAATTTATGTTACAGCGTGTAACAGTAGTTCATTCTTTTGCATTGCTAAGAAGTAATCTATTGTGTGGAGATATAACTGTGGGTTATATCCAGGTTTTGGTTATTAAAATGAACTGCTATAAACATTCATGTGCAATTCTTGGAGAAATACAGACTTTCCTTTCTCTTGAGTAAATATTTCAGAACAGAATTTTTGAATCATATGACAGCTTTATGTATCATCGTCAAACTATTTTTACCAATACGTTGTACCATGTCACATGCCCACCGGCAGTGGAAGAGTATCGATTGTTGTTTGAAAAATACCATTTCTGGCAGCTATAAGACTCAGGACATGTTTTCTTACTTGCTTTCAGCCAGGAATTTCTCAGCTCTTAGAAAATGCCACTAGGTCTTTGTCACATGACCCCCTGTGTTACAACACAGCAGCCTACCTCCTCAAGGCCAGCAGTACAATCTTTCTCATGCTTTGAATCTCTGACTAAAGCTGAGCATGGTCCATTTTAAGGGCCACCTGATCAGAATGAGTTGAAACCTTCCTGCCTCTTCCTAGCTTCAGGTCCACCCAGGTAATCTCACTTATGTTACTTCAAAGTTGTCTGATTTGCAACCTTAATTAAATCTGTGATATCCCTTCACTGGTATCATATAATGCAGCCTAATCATAGGACTAAAGTCAGTCATATTTTTCACTGTATCCCAGAAAGTGATAAATTACTAGAAATAAAAGTTAATCCTTTGAGAAGATTAGCAAAATTGATAAAATTCCAGTCAGATTATTCAGGAAAAAGGAAGCAAGATACAAAATTATAGATATTAAGAATTAGAGATGATGTCATTGCAGAGTCTACATTTTATATAGTCCATATATAATAAGGGGCTATTATGAAAAATAGGTCTAGCTTTTTTATCCAATCTGACAAATTCTAATTTGGTTTTTAGTATATATTTAATGTGATTTATATTTTACGTGATTGCTATTGTTAAGTTTAAATCAATCACCTTGCTATTTGTTTTCTACTTTTCTATCTTTATTCCTTTTTCCCATTTTTATTGCCTTTTGTATTAATTAAATATATTTTATGATACCATTTTATCTCCTGTGTTCAGTTATTTTAGGAGTTGTTTTAGGGTTTATAGTATACATCTATAACTTAACATAGCCTTCATTCATGAGCTATTATATTATTTTACATTTAGCCTAAAAATTTTACACTAATATTTTCTCTTCTAACTTTTGTTCTATTGTTGACATTGGTTTTAATTTTACCTATTTTAGAAAACATATACTATGCTGTTATTATTTTTATTTAGATATTCAATTATCTTTTTAAAAAAATAAAAAATGAGAAAAATCTTATCTCTTTACTGACATAATTATCAGTTCTGGTGTTCTTTACTCATTCGTATATATCTTTTTAAATTATTTTTATAGGGGAGACATTGATTGATAAAATTATATAGATTTCGATAATATCATTTTCTTTTTGCTTGACTTCCAAAGTTTCTTGTAATGTGGATTTGTTGATTATTAATTCTTTCAACTTGTGCACATTTAAAAAAATATTTAATCTTACTTTTTGAAAGATATTATTGCTGGGTATACAGTATTTTAGGTTGACAGATTTTCTTACGATACTCTAAAGATGATGCTCCACTGTCCTCTTGGTTGCATTGGTCCTTTCGAGAAATTTGTTGTCAATTTTATCTTTGACTCTAAGGTGACTTTTTTCTCTTGCTACTTTTAATTTTTTTATCATTGTTTTTGAGCAATTTGATTATGATCTCTCTTAATTAATTTTCTTTGCATTTCTTTTACTTAGAGTTTATTGAGGAATAATTGACAAATATAAATGTATATAAAGTAACAATGTGATAATTTGATATCCATTGTAAAATAGTTACCAAGATCAAGATAATGAACACATCTATCACCTTACACAGTTAACTCTCTTGTGTGTGTGTGTATGATGAGAAGATCTACTCTCTAAATTTCAAGTACACACACTGTATTGATTACAGAGTCACCATGCTGTATTGTACTCAAGATCCTCGAAATTTATTCACCTTATAACTGAAAATTTGTACCCATTGGCCTACATCTCCCCATTTCCCAGAGCTGCTAGCCCTCGGGAACAACCATATTCCTCTCTGTTTTTATGAAATCATACAGTATTTTTCATTCTTTGGCTTATTTCATTTAGCATAATGCCTTCCAGGTTAATCCATGGCATCATATATGGCAATATTTCTTTTTTTTTTTAAATGAATGAGTAATGTTCCATTGTATATATACCACATTTTATCCATTCATTTGCTGACAGACACTTAGGTTGTTTCCATATCTTGGCTATTGTGAATAATGTGGAAATGAACATGGAAGTGCAGATATCTCTTAGAGATACTGATTTGATTTCTTTTGGTTATATACAGAAGTGTGATTGTTGGATCTTATGGTATTTTTATTTTTAATTTTTTAAGCACTTCCATACTGTTTTCCATACTTGGGTTTTGTTGATATTCTTGGTATATGAGTTTATAGTTTTATCAAAGTGGGAAATTTTCAACCATTACTTCTTCAAATGGTTTTCTGCCTTATCCCCTTCTCTTCTTCAGGAATTCCAATCACATGTATCTTTGAAACTGTCTCACAGCTTACTAATCCTGTGGTAATTTTTTTTAATTCTCTTTCTCTGCATATTCCTTTTGGGTAATTTCTATTGTTATGTCTTCAAGCTTACTAATCTTTTCTTCTGAAAAGTTCAATTTGTCTTAATCCTCTCTAGTGTAATTTTTCATGTCAACATTATGGATTGTTTTATATCTTCCATTTCTCTACTTAACTTTCTTTTTTGATAACAATACAAATATGACAACTTTCATATTCTTGTATTAATTATAACATCTCTGTCTCTTCTGAGTCAATTTTGATAAATTGATTCTTCTTCTCATGTTTAACACTTTTGTGATTTTATCTTACTGGGGACGACATATTTATAATCTTATAAATGTATTGTGTTTTGTTATGGGACACAGTTATGTTACTTGGAAACTGTTTGATCCTTTCAGATTTTTGATTTAAAGTTTTTTAGGTGGAACCTAAACTAAATTACTCCAATAAGTCCAAAACTAAATTACTCATTCTATGGAGGCAAAGTCCTTTTGTGTACTTTACCCAGTACCCCACAAATCTTGAGGTTTTTCAGTGTGAATGATAGAATGATCATTATTCCAATCCTTAATTTAGTTCTTTTAATGACTCCTTCCCCAGCCTTGGGAGTTTCCTCACATGCAGGACGCCCTGATCAGTATTCTGTTGAATACTCAAGGTAGACCCTCCACGGTTTCCAGAGTTCTTTATCTGCTTAGTTTTCTACACTCTAGTGCTCTGTCTGGAAACTCGAGCTGCCTTGGTTTCCATGAACTCTTAGCTTGGTCTCCTCAACTTAGGGACTCCACAGCATTTTGCCTGAGTTTCCCCTCCTTGCACTGCAGCTGGAAACTCAATCACAGAAGTAAACCAAGTTAATCGCAAGAATCATCTTGCTTGTTTTCTGTCTGTCAGATATCACCGTCTTTTATCCGATGTCCAGTGTCTCACAAAGCATTATTTCATACACTTTATTCATTTAAGCGCTATTTGGGGCAAGAGGGAAAATTCAGTACTTGCTACTGTTTCTTGGCCACAAGTAGAAATCCCAGATTTATTTGTATTATTATTTTTAGTGACATTGGTATTTTAGTAAGAGTAAGCTAGGCAAAATTAGATCATCAACTATTTTCTCAAATATGAAAAGTAGTACATTATGTTTAATTTTAGTTATTGTAGTTTTCATATCTACAGATTGCATCTGAAAGGAATATATATAAATCTTATATCCCCATTATCATATATATATACTCTATATACTCTAACTCCCTGGGAAAACTTCTGGGAAAAGAAATAATTGGCAGGATACAATTCAATTATTCTTGAATCCTGGACATCACTGTTTACTACCATCAAAATCCATCTCACAAACTTTACATTAATCTTTTGTCTGGAGGCCAAAGGCCCTGATAGCACTTGACTCAGAAAAAAAAGTTTTATTTTTATTTTTTTAGGACATAAAAATGTGATCTTGTCAATACATATTAATAATCAAATAATGATTTCAGCTAAATTACTGTTTTATTTCATTTTACTCCAGATATTTTCTATTTCCCTTAAAAATAACTTATTGGTTATTGTTTTCTGTTAAAACTAAAGATGTACCATTAAAAATTTAATGCTAAAGATTTAGCATTAAATATAATATTTTTGAATTAAAATTTGGAATCCCTTCAACAAAGAAAAATTTTACTTATTGAACTAATTTTGTCTAGTGTGAATAGGACTATGAAGACTAGGTGACTGGGAAAGTTTTAATCTAATTAGAACTGAATTTGAAAAAAAATTATTGCTAGAAGAATACATAAGAAGAAAGAATAAGCAGGGAATGATTAATCAATTTCATGAATCTCTCATTTGCTGTATATCTTAAGATAAATAGATTGCTTATTAGTTTTGTTTTAGCCATGCTAAGCAAATTGCTCACCGTTAAGAAGACATATTTTAGGAAAAAAAGGGAATACTGTCAATGTTGAAATGGCTAACAATGTTCTTTCGTAGTTGTTAATAAGAATAATGTTTTGGATATATATATTCACAAGTATATATGACTTAAACATTATGTGTTTATATATTTGTGCATATATGGCAGGTGACCACCGTAGAGATTACACAGAACATATTCTGCTCCTTCGTATACATATGCAATTTATGTTTAGCTCATGTAGATTTTCCGTTTACTTCAAATATTAAAAATATTACTCAGCCTAAAGAAGAGATGAAATACTGCCATTTGCAACAACGTGGATGGACCTTGAGATAATCATGCTAAGTGAAACAAGCCAGAAAAAGTTAAAAATTATATGATATCACTTATATGTGGGATATAAACCTAAAAGCAACAAATGAACAGGACAAACAAAATATGACTCATAGACATGGACTATAGACTAGCGGTTACAAGAGAGTAGGGGGAGGGTTGAAGGAGGAGGAGACAGGGTAAAGGTGGTCAAACATGTAGTGATAGAAAGAAATCTAAGTATGGGAGGTGAACAAACAGTGTAAATATATGTATGCCTTACCATTAAAATGTACAGCTAAAACTTATTGGATTTCATTAACCAATGTCATCATAAAACACTAATTAATTAATTTAAAAATCTAGGGCTTTTTCATAATAAAATATCAAATAAGGATAAGTTATGACTATTAAGTTTTAATTTAATAATCTTGAATGAAAATTTCCTTTAAAATGTTTTTCATCTCGAGCTACCTTTTAGCTTCACTGCATCAGGAAAAAAAAAATGACAACAAACGAATAAAGCAAAACAAGGGGCAGAAAAAAGTCCAATCCAAGAGAACTGAGCTCAGACGTCAAGCCTGTTAGGGCAGGGGTTGCACAGCAGGAGGTGAGCAGTGGGCAAGCAAGAGAAGCTTCCTCTGTATTTGTAGCCTCTCCCAGAAGCATCAACACCTCAGCTCCACCTCAGATCATCAGGCATTAGATTCTCATAGGAGCACAAACCCTACTGTGAACTGCACATGTGAGAGATCTAGGTCGCGTGCTCCTATTAGAATCTAATGCCTGATGATCTAGGGTGGAGCTGAGGTGGTGATACGAGCGCTGGGGAGTGGCTACAAATACAGAATAACATTAACAAAGAGGTTTGACTAAACAGAGACCATAATAAATCAGTTGCTTGCAGACTCATATCAAACCCCTATCAGGAAGTGGCAAGTGACAAGCTGCATTTGGTGGCAGGCTTTATAGTGACAAGTGAGTTATGTACTTCAGTTGTACAGCTGCATATGGTGGTAGGCTTTAAGTCAGAATCTGACACTTATTTTAGTCCATGTGTGGCCCGCCCATTATTTTATTTACCACTTCCTACCATGCCTCTTTCCCCACTGCACATTTGTCTCAGTAACAGTTTTGGTAAGCCCACAAGCTAACCTTAGCAAAATGAGTAAAAAAACAAACATCACTGGAGAGCTTCTTTGAAAAGCAGGAACGACCCAACGATGAGACAGCAGAAGACTCTAAGACTGCCAACAAAAAGAAAGGTGCATTTAAAAGAAAATAACCAAGAGTCCTACTTTAATACGAGTTCACTGCAACAGGTGATTCACATTCTCCAAGCCCACTTTGTATAATAGGTGGCGACCAGCCACCTATTATACAAGCCATGAAACCTTCAAAACTACTTCTCCACAAGGAGACCAAGTACCCTGCATAAAAAGAAGAACCTTTGGAGTTTTTCAAAAGAGAAAAATGTAAACACGAAGAATAGAAGCAATTATTTGAAGGCCACAACTTCATCAAATACATCTGCACTGAAAGCATTATTCTTAGTGTCTAACTGCATTGCTAAAGCTAAGAAGCCCTTTACTATGGGTGAAGAGTTGATCCTGCTCGCTGCTAAGGACATTTGTTGTGAACTTTTAGGAGAGGCTGCAGTTGCAAAGGTGGCACATGTTCCTCTTTTGGCTAGAACCACAACTAGATGAATTGATAAAATATAAGATATTGAGGCACAATTGTTAGAGAGGATTAATGTGTCCCTGTGGAATGTAATCCAGGCTGACAAGTCTATGATGTTGACAAGACATAATACTTGTTTTTGTGCAATATATTTTTCAGGAGGATGTGCATGAGGATATGTTATGAGCACTTTCGTTGCCAACAACACCACAGATGCAGAACTATTCAAGTCTTTGAATGCTTACGTGTCAGGAAAACTGAAATGGTCATTTTTGTGTCGATATATGCATGGATGGAGCGGCTGCCATGACTGAATGGCTTTCTGATTTCACTACTCGGGTCCAAGAGGTCGCTTCTGAATGTGAGTCTACACACTGTATCATCCATAGAGAAATGCTGGCTAGCCAAAAAATATCACCTGAACTTAACAGCGTTTTGCAGGATGTGATTAAAATGATCAACCATGTTAAAGTACATGCCATTAACTCACATCTGTTCATGCAGCTCTGTGAGGAGTTGGGCGCAGAGCACATACGTCCTGTCTTATACACAGATGTGAGAAGGCTTTCTAAAGATAGATCACTGGCCGGAGTTTTTGAGTTATGAGAGCAGCTCCACAGATTTCTTTTAGAAAAAGTCACCACTGGCAGCACATTTCAGTGACACAGAATGGGTCGTAAACTTGCTTACTTGTGTGGCATAGTCAACCTGCTTAACCAAATCAATCTGTCACTTCAGGGGAGAACAACAACTGTGTTCAAGTCGGCAGATAAAGTGGCTGCATTCAAAGCCGAATTGGAATTATGGCGATGACGAGTGAGCATTGGGATTTTTGAGAAGTTTTGAACATTAGCAGAGATTTTGAAAGAGACTGAGCAAGGGCCTTCTTTCTCCCGGCTGGTGCATAATCGCCTGTCTCAGCTTTCAAAAGAGCTTGAGCATTACCTCCCAACCACAAAAGACCCTGAATTGGGAAGGAATGGATCTGCGACCCATTTGCGAATGAGCCAAGCAAATCGACTTTGTTCGTGCTAGAAGATGATCAACTGCTTGAGATGGCAAATGACGATGACCTTAAAAGTATACTAGAGACAACTTTAAATTTCCATACATTCTGGATTCAAGTCAAGGCTGAATATCCTGAGATTGCCACAAAAGCACTGAAAAGCCTGCTTCCGTTTCTAACATCCTATCTTTGCGAAGCAGGGTTTTCTACAGTGACAGCAACCAAAATGAGATTATGGAGTAGACTGGACATAAGCAACACTCTTCGGGTGTCACTGTCTCCCATCACTCCCAGATGCAACAATCTAGTTGCAGGAATACAAGCTTAGGGATCCCACTGATTCTACATTATGATGAGTTGTATAATTATTTCATTATTTATTACAATGTAATAATAATAGACATAATATTAGTGCACAATAAATGTAATGCGCTTGAATTATCCCCAAATCATCCCTCCCCACTCCATGGCCATCGGTCCATGGAAAAATTATCTTCCATGAAACCAGTCCCTAATGCCAGAAAGGTTGGGGACCACTGTGTTACGGGGATCAAAAATAGAACTGGAGACTAACTTGTATCACAATAAAATCATATGCAAATACACTAAATTCAAGGAAGAGTGGATGAGAAGGCAGAAGAGGGCAAGAAGCTTATCTTACACAGTTTAGCTTAAAGAAGGTATAGCCTGCTCGTGCTCCCGTGACAGGTGTTCTCATGCTGCTCGCTGCCCTGGCTTGTACTGATCTTAAACACAGATGTTGTAAAACTAGCAGATCTATAGTAAGAAACTAGACTAAATGCTATCATTATTAAGTGCTCATCATATATTTTATCCTCACAACTACATCTTGAGAGAGGTGCCATTATCCCCACTTTACATATGAGGAAACTGAGTCTGAAAGTGACTAATTGACTCACCAGGTTTACCCAGATGAAAGTAGCAATTTAGAATTCAATCCCTGGCCAGCTTACTTTCAAAACTTTCTCTTACGCTCAAATACAGAGCAATGCCGAGAAAGGTACTGCCAGGCATTTTAAATTTTCTGTGATTTCTATCTTTACATATCCTAAATATAACAAAGTAATTGATAGTGATTGAAAGTGATATGAGTCAGGTTCTCCAAAGAAGGAGAATGAAGGAACTGGCTCACGTGACTGAGGGCTGAAATTTGTAGGGAAGGGTGATAGGCTGGAAACTCAAGCAAGAGTTAATGTTGCAGTATTGAAGCAGGTTTGTTTGTTTGTTTGTTTGTTTGTTTGTTTTTGTCCCCAGGAAACCTCAGTTTTTGCTCTCAAGGCTTTCAACTGATTGCATGAGGCCCACCCAAATTATCTAGAGTCAACTCCTTTACTTGAAGCCACCTGAATGTAGATGTTAATCACATGGACAAAATACTTTCATAGCAACACCTATATTAGTGCTTGATTAAATCACTGGGTGCTACAGCCTAGCCAAGTTGACACATAAATCCAACCATCACATTAATGTAGCATAATGTTTCTCAAAGTACATGTTAAGACATTCCTGGGAGTATATAAGGAAGCTTTTTAGGGGATTGCGAGCCACCAAATCAAAGAACTGATGATTATTAATGACAACATTTTCTTTTGTAAAATCTCTTTGCAGATACACTAATGTCTTTTACTTTGCCCTCTTGCATTGTTTCACTCCCACGAGCATTTGACTTCCATTCTCTTTTTATACCAGATCTGATACCCTCATAAACAGCCATCTAGCTCACTCTTTTCTGCTCTCTAGAGTGATACAGTAAGATTTTCCTCGCATTCTGTGAACGAAAACTAACAGGATATGTCACAACATCCTTTCTCTATGATATAAAATTCCATTGTTGAATTTTCACTGTATTAGAACTTGTTAATATTCCTCTAATTATAATTGGATTACTTGCACAAGTCAATGTTGTTTTCAAAAAGAGAGAAGTATCTTTTTAATATTGAAAATATAGTCCTCAATGGAAATCTCATGTGTGAAGTGTAATAGTCCATATCCTCTACAGGGAGAGGGACCAAGTTTACATACCCCATTTCCTGACAGTATGAATTTTTCTATATTGATTTTCTGGTGCTCTTCTTGAAGTTTAATTGGCCAAACACTAATACTACTGCTAAATGTCATAAAGTATCTGGAAATAAAACATTCTCAGAAAATATGTATATTTTTTATTTCCTTCCCATTTCTCTTTGTACATTTTTAACCTATTATTCATACTTATAGAAAGAGCACTAACTCCATTAATGAAGCAAACATTGCTAACTGATATTATTTCTTCATTATGTGTCTTCAATTGATTCAGACTTAGTAAACATCGAGAGCCTCAGAAGAATGAGGCCAGCAGCCAAGATACACTTAGAAAATTGTCAATCTTAAAAGCAGAAATAATAAATTTGTCTTATCATCTCTTTGAATTGATGGATAAGAAAAACATGTCTTTAAGGTTATCGCTCTGGTATTATGTTAAGTAGTTCTCTCACTGACCCTGGTTTAGATGTTTTCCAAACATGCGCCCTTGAGCCCATTCTCTTCATCCATTTTTTTTAGCCAAACAGTTAAAATATTTAGGCTTTCCTTCTAAATAATTTCTTCCATTGTTTAACTTTTTATTGTTTTATTTTTTTAGTTTATTCTCAGCTTTTCACATCACCAGTGATCTTCCATTACGTGTTGGTCATGATATCTTGCATATCCTCTGAGTGTCCAGTGAGGTAAGGCAATTAGAAATTGTCTCTGGCATAGCCTTCTAAATAATTGTAACATTGTGGTGAAATCATTTCAAAATTAATGATTGTAATTTGCTTATTACATCTTATAGACCTAAACTGGATTTTTCTTTTTTAATGATATCATACTCTTATTGGGGTGGGGGGATAAGAAGATAAATAAATCATCTAATGAGAATATAATTTTGCAGAGGTCATTCCTCTGTGAAAAAACAAGAAAAAGATATTTGTAGCCCACCTAGTTTGTCCCAGGCATTAACTGATTTTCATTCTTAAGACACTCACAGTTGGTATTACAGGTCTAAAATCCTTTATATGAAATCTTTTGAGCTAAATATGTATCAGAATTCAGAAATTAAAATTTAGGGTCTGAGGTATCTCCCTGCGATGACCGTTAATACTTTCTCAGTGAAAAGTATAAATACGTACACAGGATGAAATGAGTAAAGGCTATAAACAACCTCATGTCAGTTCCAGTCAGGGGCGCAGGCAATGAGTACAGGTCATGCCAGGTTTTGCGCCAAACAAGAAGAAAAAAATTATTGGTTTTCGGGTTTCAGAATTGTGAGTAAGGGATAGTGAACTTGTATTAACCCAATATTAGGAGGAGGAACTTGACATCTACAGTGGTTAATACAAGTCAGGGATATGAATTTAAACCCAGACCTGCCTTGATCCGAGACCTTTTTGTTGCTGCTGTTATTAAACTTAAATTAAGGATTTATGCATATATATTCTTTAAAAATAATTAGAGAATTGGGTTCACCAAGGGACTCTAAAAATAAAACCTTTAAAGATTATGCAATATCGAATCAGTATTTTAAATACTTTTGAACAGTTTTCCATTGTGATCACCACTCACAAAACCATGGGGAAGGTTATTTTTCCATGTTTTAGAATTTAACTTATATTCAATCAAAGGAAAGCTCATATACTTCCCTTAGCTTATCTAATTTTAAATTAACTTAAGTTGCTACCAAGAGGTTGCTTTGACACTGAAAGTTTGATACCAGATTAGATTTGTAGGACCGAAGAAGCTATTATTTTCATGATGATCCACACAGGCTGTTAATTAATTATGGTTTATGTTCATATCTATTCTTATCCTACAAAGGACTCACTTTCTCAAGCCTACAATAAGATGTAAGCTATTAACAGGTATTAACTGGATACCCTTGGCTGGTGACAGTGCAGTGTTGCCTGGGCAAGAAGAGCTAGCAAAAGTACTGCAAATACTCGTGGATGCTACTCAGCCAGAATGTTGACTAGTGTTTTTAGAAAAACATGATGTTATCCTGAATACCAGATGCTGCGTGCTAAAACTTTTGGACCAAGTAATCCTTTTTTTGGAAGGCCAAATATAGTCCCCGTGTGTTGCAATCAGCCAAAATTTTCTACACTTACCACACTACCCTTAGGTGAACTTCCCATGATTATACCACAAAAAAGAAACATAGAGTAATTCTAGTGGAATGCTTTAAACTGGAAATAAGTGGCATATTAGGACTGTTTTCAGTGAAAGCTTAGGTGCAATTCATGCCATAAGTTCTAAAAAAATGGGTTCTTAAAAATCACTAAAATATTTATTCCTTTGCTGCCATCTTCAGTTAATGAGAAGCCACATTATAAGATAATCGTTCAGAACAAAATTTTACACTATAGTCAAATTAATTGAAGATTTGCTAAGAAACTTTTATTTCATCCATAAATTTGATATAATAATTGTAAGAACAATTTTTAATCAACCGTATTTAGGTCTTCACTAACAAATTTTGGTCATTCAAAGAATAAAGCTGTTAAGAGTGTAACATCGTGACCAATATTCAGAAAAGTAGAGCCATTATACGTTTTAAAAGATGTCAAGTATATCTTGTCTATTTTCCTTTTTTTATAGTATTACAATTAGAAACTATGCCAAGTTAACCTAAAACTGAATTTTTCTGAGAGAACTATTAACTAAAAGAAAGTAAAGCTATCAATAATTTAGATTCTATTTTTGATTTTTGTTGAGCCATTTGTTGTGTTGGCCTAAAATTATAACACCTTGGTATATTAAGCATAAAAAAGTCCCATAATGGGTTTGAAATGAAAATAAACAGTCCTATACTTATATTGATGATCAAGCTTCTAAAATGATATCATTCCTGGAATTCAGTGGAATTTTTTTAATGTGCTGGCAAAACTACTTTAGTCACAAATCATTGGACACATTCTCTATATAAACAATGTAATGGAATCCATTCTTCTCTTAGCAAAATTTTCCTTTGACTACTCTTCTAATAACTGGAACACTATCACTAGTGTTTTCAAACAATACCTAATATTCTCCAAATAGTTGTTTAGTATCTCTAATCTAATGTGTTCATGGCCATTTATGAATACTTATATATGAATACTTATAGTCTGTTTAGAAACTTTTCTCACTAAGTGTTAATAATAATTCCATTTATAATATCACAAAATTAGTAGTCATTGGGAAATTATTTCATTAGTTTTAGATATGTACACCCTTCACACTGCTCATATTTATAGCTGAGATAGAAAATAATTATACTGTCCATTATGATACTCACTCAGGTATGGGAAATAAAATATACCAGAAAAGATATGAAAATAAACAAAGAAATTGGAAAATAACAATTTGTCCTTTTTTTCTGGTTAAAGATAAAAATAAATAGAACTGAATCAAATAAAAACACACTAACCATACTAGCATTTTATTTCCTTTTAATCGTGACATACAGCTGGCTAGCCAAGAAAAGGGAGATGAGATGGACATACAGTAAAATATTTTCAAAGTAGATTGATATAAAGATTTGTTATTGCCTTTCATTTAATGCTATCTTTAAATACAAGAACAGTTAGAAAAATAAGAGACTAGATGGGAGACCTTAAGTAGGAAGGAGGAGTTGGCTCCTTATTAATACCATCCCAGTGGTTGTGACATGTTTACACATATTCTTCCAAAGCATGTGAAAATTCTTAATATGACTTTGCCCTCTATTTTTGTTCTGATTTATTCTTTACTGAAACAGTAGTATTAAAACCTCAAATATCAGAGATCCAAGGACTAGACTAGAGAATAGCCAAGCACCGTAAATTAGCAATAGTTTTGGAATAACAAGCAGAATAGTTGTGTATTAGGGTTCTCCAAAAGAAACAGAACCAATAGGATCTATAGAGAGAGCTATGTACAGGACATTATAGAAATTGGCTATTGTGGTTGTGGAAGCTGGGAAGTCTGTTCTGCAACTGGAGAACCAGGAAAGCCCTTTATAATTCAGTGTGAGTCTAAAGGCTCAAGAACCAGGAGATCCTATGACCAAGGCATTAGAAAATAAATTTTCCAGCTCAAAGAGAGAGCACATTTTTCCTCCTTCTGCCTTTTATTCTACTGGGGTCCTCAATGAATTGGATGATGTCCACCCACATTGGTGAAGACAGGTTTTTACTCAGTCTATTGATTCAAATGCTAATCTCTTCTGGAAACACTCTCACAGACACATCCAAAAGTAATGTTTTACCAGCTGTCTGGGCATCCCTTAGTCTAGTCAAGTTGACACATAAAATTAATCATCACAAGATGTAAGAAAAAAAAATGGTTGTAGTTCTCTATTTGAAAGACCTGCCAGTTACTGCAGAGAGAATTGTTAGAGGAATTCGGGGATACTGTTTGGGTATTTGTCTTGGCAGTTACCAGGGAACCAGTACCTAGTCCTTGGGCTTGCAGGGTGAGAACTTGATTACCTGAGTTACTTTGGTTCAAATAGGAAGTGTGATTAAGCACTGGACAACTTATTTACACTATTAAAAAGAAACAGAAGGTATAGAAGACGGAAGGTCAATTTATTAATTTTCCAGGAGAAATTTATAGAGGTAATAGTTCTACTTGACCAATCACATATCAGAATATCTTTTCCCTAATCAATGATTCTCTACAGTCTTAAATTCATTTATTCAATTTTGTTATCATGATAAACTTACTTAAGGTTGAACAACAACACATTTTAATTCTTTATCAAAGGTTGAAACCCTTGAAATCAATCAAACTTTTTTATTCATAGGATTCACCAAACTCAAATTACTCTTTCAAGCTTCACTGGTTACATTGCTTAGGGTATAAGCTTGTTTAGTAAGATGTCTGACACAATCGTCTATGTTCAATTTAAATGATTTCTACCTTGGGCCTTCTCCTGCAGTGTAATTCGAATAAGATAAATAGATGTTTGCCATAATGCCACTGTGCATAGCAAATGAATATAATCTGATGTGTCATTCTCAAATGTGACAGAGTGAAAAGAGCAATGAGCTTTGAATCAGAAGCACTGCATGTCAAGGCTGTTCCTGCCACTCACTGAGTGTCAGATATGGAACAAATTACTCACAAAATCCGTTTCTTGAGCTAAGCATTGTAGAGTTATATATGATATATCTTACATATTTGTTTTGAGGATCAAGTCATGTGAGACAATTGTATACAAATGCTTTTTAAAATATAATTTCTGTGTCAACAAAACGTACTGTAATAAAATATACAAAGAGAGCTTGATCTAAACACCTAAAGACTCTAGCCATCTTCTAGAGCCAACTTTTTCTGGATGCTCTCAGTCCCTCCTGAAAATGGTAATAGGAGATGCAGATCTGCTAATCAGACAAGATGCTGTCAGCTGTGCTCTTCAATGAGAAGTCACCTCATCAAAGCATGAGAGCAAGAAATTAGAGGTTCCCTTTTAATAATAAAATAGGGAGAATGGAAAAAGTAGAAAATTTCAATTTTCTTGATGATAACTTATGAGTACTGTGTTAGTTTGCTAGAGCTGCCATAAACAAAATACCACCAACTGGGTGGCTTAAACAATGGAAATATATTTTCTTGCAGTTCCATAGGCTGGAAGTCCAAGCTCAAGGTGATAGTAGGTTTTTTCTCTTGAGACCTCTCTCCTCGCCCTGTCTTGAAGATGGCTACCTTCTCACTATCTTCACATAATCTTTTCTTTGCACATTTGCATCCTGGTGTCTCTTGCTCTTTATGTAATGACCTCAGTCATATTTAATTAGACCAATATGATCTTATGACCTCATTTAAACTTAATTACCTCTGTAAAGGTAATTAAGATACTTCAGATACAGTCACATTGGGAATTAGAGCTTCATAATGTGAATTTTGTGGGGATACAATTTAGTTCATAATGAGGACCTAGTCAAATGCAGTGGAAACAAGAATAAAAAGAAGTAAAATTCTCAAGACATTTTTGATCGAAATAATAGCATTATTTGATCAACTGAATGTGGAAAGCAGGAAGAATGAGAAAGGAGTTCTTAGGGCTCCCCCGGAATTTGGTATATGCCAGGAACATTGCAATGTGCTGGAGATACAGAAGAAACTTAAAGGACACAGCTCCTGCATTCAAAGAACAGAGGCTAATTCTGAAGAAGCAAAATTAAATCTTATATTCTATAACTACCTAAGTTAGTTAGCTTCATACTTAAGCTTCAAAACCACACAAATTCAAAGATTTATCTTTGAGAGAATATAGGCATTGGGATTTGTCAGACCTAGTTTTGAATCATGAATTTATAATTCACCAGCTTTGTAATCTTGGAGCAGTTAATATTTCTGAACCTCAGTTTCTTCATCTGTGACACATGACTAATAATATCTGCCTTACAAGGCTAATAAAAGAATGAAATGAAATGGTGTACATAAGGTGTATAGCACATTGCCAGGTCTGCAGTAGGCATTCAATATTGTTAATGAAAAAGTTTGCCAATTTACTAAAAAAAAATCATATTTTTTCTTACGGCGGAGGGAAGATAAAGAGACAGGAAGTACAGGTGTGATAGACTAGAATAAAAGATTTAAGGTGAACAAAAAAATCAAAAGAACTTTACTTTTTTCATAATTATGATTAGAATAAGTCCTTTCCAACCTCTCAGATTTATATGAGGCCCAGAGAGCACAAACATGATTTAGCACAGTGGTTCCTAACATTTTTTAGCATGGAAATGTCTAATAATAATAATAATAATAATAATAATAGTCCAGACAGTATGGTATTAATTTTATCTTTAGTAATTATTGCTTAAGAAAAAAGTAATGATACAAATTTACTTTAAATCTGATAAAATTCAAAAAATAAATTTGTATTTTATATATCACATTTAAAAATACTTATAAAGTGTCATTGTGATATGCATTTAATTTACAGATATATATGTGTGAGTGTCAACCTGTTTGAAATAACTCTATAGAACCCTGAAGGTCCATAGCCCATAAGTTTGGATCCACTGGCCATTTCTGCATTAGATCACAAATGTAGAAATCAGCAAATTTCTGCTCCTAACTAAATGAACTTGATTAAGTAATTTATTTAACCTCTTAGAGCCTCCACTGAAATATTATTGATATTACCTGCTGTACCTTTATCACTAAGCAATTGTGAACTGCAAATGAGATCCAGCATTAAAATGTTCACAAATACAGGTCCAGTTTTCTTTCGTTACTATTTTGGGAGTAACGAAAGCTATGAAAAAGGAAAGTGTGAAATGTGAAATTATAGTAGTAGTAGTGGTTGTAGTAGTAGCTGTAGTAGTAATGTTCCAGGGAGGGGACGAAGTTATTTTTCTACATTCCAGTTCTCTATATGATCTACACCCTGAGTACCATAGGTGATAGCTCCAAAATCATATGTTCTTCCATTAACAAACAGAAAAAATCTTAAATTAGTGAAAAATTTGTATCATACTACATGACATTTTTTACTAGAGGTAAATACATAATAATATTGTTTAAAATAAGTTCAATATAGACTTTCTTAACTTCTCATAGAAAAATAACCCATAATTGTTTCTAGAGCAAGATTATCTGATTAATGTGGAGGCACTGCCAATACTGCTCATTTGGTAGCATCAGGAAAACAATCAAACATTCAGTGATGGATGACAGAAACAAATTTAGAATGAATTAGTAAATGTATTTGAAATGAGAGTTCTACTTGCATACACACCACACATAAACTAATGACCAGAAAGTAGATCATGTCTTTCCAAGGAATTGAAGATTATAGAGAAAGATTTGTTCAGGAGTTTGATGAAAAGCCATATTCTACCCTAAGCAAAATAATTTATATTTTGGCTAAAAGTATTCTCCAAGGGGAAATAAAAATCAATGCTCAGTAAGATGTAGCCTGGCAAAACTTTCCAATAATGAAGACTATTCGAAAGTGTGTGCTTTTCAAATAAAGGATCTAATGCAGCTACAGAAGTTTCAAAACTGTCTACAGGAAGAGCCATAAAATTAAAAGACTATAAACTATTAGACACCTTAAAACATAATAGAAAGAAGAAGAGACAGCCTGGCTGACCCCAAGGAGAGATAAGACCAGAGAAGGAATCCTAGTAGGAGAGCAAAACTGGGGAAATGAGTGAGGGGGAGGCAATAATAAAACTGCAGGGGAAGGGGAAAGAGAAGACTGCATACATGCAAAACTCTCACTATCTTTCTTTGCTCTGTCCAAAGCTCAAGTTGACACATCCAAGTAAATTTTATATCTGATTTGCCTTCTTTTCAGCTTGATATTATGTTTTGCTTATGTGTTACCAAAAGTTATCTTCTCAATCAATACAGAGAGTTTTATATTCTAAAGATTTCCTCAGTATTTTCCCCAGAGACACATTTCCAGACAGCCTGTTTCTAATTAGCTGGAATAAACAGGAGTGTGTTTACAGCACAGCATTAGACTTAAAAGAATTCCCCTTTCCTAGACAAGATGGTCAGGGAATTAGCAGTGCTGTAACTTAAAGGAGTGAATTTTCTGTGCTCAGCTGTGCCATGACAGAATCTCGGTTCATTAAGAGAATCTTTAAAAAGCAAATTGCATAACTCTTTGTGACACAGAGAAAGTTTCATTTTGAACACAATTTTAAACAGTTCTAACATATGAAAATTATTCATGCCAAACATATAATATGTAGCGATTATAAAATGGTTCACTTCTCTTCAGCAAATGCTGACTGCTGATTGTGGGAAACAGAGAGAATAAGATGTCTAAGATCGTCTCAAATAGTTTACTGTCTAGTAACTAATTCAAATTACTGTACAAACAAAACCCTTAGAAATCACTCTTTTCATACTTTAGGAGTGCTCAGAAAACAAAGTTAAAGTCAATTACAAATTGAGTTCAATTACAAATTGAAAAAGTTTTAGTTAAATCAATTACAAATAATAAGGATTTATCAGTGGAAGTCAATATCATTATTAAAGGAAGTAACTGAGAATGTTTATAAATATGTTGATGAAAGAGAATATTTTTACATACTTTTACCATTGTAAAATACTTCTCAAATGTCTTGGCTAGCAAAATCGACAATCAAAAGCAAGGGGAAATCCACTCACATTTATGCAATCACACTATATTATCTGACCTACATTCCCTTCATGGAGTAATTCCACTACCATGATGGTCCCAGGCTACCAAGACCATAAATGCTGTGAAACTGAGAAATTCAGACAAAAGACAATGTAGATAATTTACGTGCAAATAATCACAAATGTGGTATTTAATGAGGAACCAGTAGAATACAATTTAGAATAACATATATAGATCTTGCTTTCTCTGAGTTTACACATGTTTACTGTTAACATTCCTATAACCGCAGTAGGAAGTGTAGAATATCAGAAACCAATATGCAATGCAGTTCCTTTAAATAAAAACATATACAGAAATTTTTTTTAAATACATTTTTATTACTATGTTTAATATCAAACAAAAGTCTAGTCCCCAGATGTTTTCAGCAAAAATCTGGGATTCCCTCCTTCAAGTATTAAGAGAGAATATTAAACTACTTCTAAAAGGGAATATTTAATTTAAAAATATTATTTATTTCCCAAACATCCCATTAATTGCTTAAGACTACATATTCATACAACATTTAACTTTGTTATTCTTATTACTAAATATAAACTGAATTTTTAATCAAACAGATATTTGTCTTTATAAATAATTTTAAGAGGAATTTATATTTATGTTACTTTTTTCTTGTTAACAAAAAGTAAGTCCAAGTTCAAATATTATAAAATATCATCTGCTCTTTAATGTCTCAATAAATTTCCTTGTGGGATCCAAAATACACATCCTTTTTGAGAGAATGGCAGGTGGAGTAAAAGAAACCACTATGGCCTTTTGGTGTAAAAAGTGAAGTTTACAGCTATGGTGACTAGAATATTTTACATTAATTGTATAATCATTTCTTTTTCTAATGATTGAGAAAAATATATTATGAATTTACACTATTATTAGAATTCTACTTCAAATAGTGACAACTGTCTCTCGCTATAGAAAAAAATGCAGAATTTTTTGGCATATAAGAGGGTGTAAAGAGAATAGAGAAATAAAATGAGAAAGGAAAGGCAAATAGAGGAATTCGTCCCATTAGCAAGGAGCTAAAGCAGAGTCAGCTCAGCAAACATGAGATCTGAGGATCTGGACGTCACCTAGGATAAAGTGCTCAGAGTACTGCTGTGAATACTGTGGCACAGTATCTATTGGCTAAAATTCACGTGACCATTGATTTGGAATGTAGCTTTTGAGCATAGCCAACTAGAGGATGACAGGATCCCATCAACATTGCAAAAAGAAGGTGTTTGGGAGAAGGCACAGGCACATGCATTTTATGAACGTTTGTCAGGTGGAGTGCTTTAATCAGAAGATGGAAAACATTTCTCACTAAAAGAGAGAAACCTTGAGGAAGTTACAGTATATACGTAGCTAGTCTGGCAGCTATGACAAAGAGCAGCTTACATGGATCCCATGTTAGTAGTTCATTATTTCCCCTGCACTTAATCACCAATAAGGTCACTATTTTACAGTAATTTACTGAGGATTATTCAAATGTACTTCATCTTCACAATATAGCTCACACTGATTCAAAGCAAAACACGAAACTCTCACTTCCTTGAATTTTAGCAGAATGATGTTTGGAAAAGCAGTTTGTTTCTCAAAAGTTATTAGTAGAATCTAAATGGAAACTATTCAGAGGAGGAAGCTATGGGGGCCTTGGACCTAGAAAAGAGATGGAAAGCCTGAAATGAAGGTCTTTCTTCTAAGTAGAATAGTTTTTTAAAAATTGATATAAAATTCACATAACTTAAATTCACCATATGAACCATTTTAAAGTGTACCATTTCAGTGGTTTATAGTGTAATCAAAATGTTGTGCAACCATCATCACTATCAAATTCCAGATAATTTCTAGCATCTCCAAAAGAAACCACATACATGTTAAGCCATAATTCCCTTTTCCTTCTTCCCCCAGCCCCTGGCAGCTACTTTCTGTCTCTTGGGATTTGCCTATTGTCTGGATGTCCCTATCTCTGGATGTGGTTATTTTGAATCTTTCATATAAACAAAATCTAAGGATATGTGGCCTTTTGTGTCTAGTTTCTTTCACTTACACAAATAAAAGTCTTCAAGGTTCATCCATGTTGTAGCATGTATCGGTAATTCATTCCTTTGTACAGCTAAATATATCCTATAATAATATAGATAAACTACACTTTTTTTTTTAATCCATTCATCACTTAATGAACATTTGAGTTGTTTATACCTTTTGGCTGTTGTGAATAGTGTTGCTATAAATATTCATATACAAGTATTTGCTTAAATACATGATTTCAGTTCTTCTGAGTATATACCTAGGCATGAAATTGCTGGGTTACATGGTAACTCTATGTTTAACTTTTTGAGGAACTGCCAAACTGTTTCCCACAGTGGAAGCATTATTTTACATTCCCACCAGCAAAGTATGAGGGTTTCAATCTCTCCACATCCTAACCGATACTTATTATTTTTTGTTTTTTGATTACACCCATCTTGTTGGGTGTGAAATGGTAGCTCACTGTGGTTTTGATTTGCATTTCCCTAATGACTAATGATGTAGAGCATCTTTTCATGTGATATTGGCCATTTTTAGAACTTCCTAGGAGAAGTATCTGTTGAAGCTTTTTGCTTATTTTATAGTTAGGTTGTTTGCCTTTTTGTTGGTGAGTTGTAAGAGTTCTTTATGTATTCTAAATACTACACCCTTAGAAGGTATATAATTTGAAAATATTTACTCCCATCATAAGGGTAGTCATCTCGCTTTCTTAATAATGTACTTTGATGCCCAAAGTGTTTAATTTTAATAAAGTGGTTTATTCACTTTTTCTTTTATCGCATGAGCTTTCAGTGTTATATTTATGTAACCAATGCATAATCTAAGGCCAGAAAGATTTGAAGCTATGTTTTCTTGTAAGAATTTTAAAGTTTTAGCTAATACATTTAGGTCTTTGATCCATTTTGTGTTAATTTTTGTATAGTGTGAGGTAAAGAGCCAATTTCATTCTTTTACATATGGATACGCAATTGTCTCTGCACCATTTTTTAATAGTTCTCTCCTCATTGGATGATTTTGGTGCTGCAATTTTGATAGAGATTGCATTGAGTCTATAGATAAATTTGAGTATTGCCATCTTAATAATATTGTCTTTAATCCATAAAAATAGACATTTCTATTTTTAGTCTTTTTAACCTCTTTCCATTATACTTTGTAATTTTCAGTGTACACGTCTATAATTCCTCATTTAAATTTACTCCTAAGAATTTTATTCTTTTTAGTGCTATTATAAATGTAATGTTTTCTTAATTTCATTTTTGGATTGTTTATTGCTAATATGTAGTATATAGAAATACAATTACATTTTGTTTATTGAGTTTGTATCCTACAACCTTGCTGAACTCTTTTCTTAGCTGTGTGTGTGTGTATGTGTGTGTGTGTGTGTGTGTGTGTGTGTGTGTGTGTATTCTTTAGTTTTCTATGCATGCAATTATGTCATATAGGAATAGAAATAGTTTTACTTCTTTTCAATCTGGATGCCTTTTATTTCTTTTTCACATTCCTTAAATTCAAGAGATAAATAACACGTGGGCATGATGTACAATTCTAATATGCTGCTGAATTCAGTTTGCTAGCATTTTGTTGAAGATTTTTGCAAATATTATCATAAGGGTTATTAGGAGTCATTGTTTTATCTTGTGATGTCTGGCTTTGGTATCCTTCCTGAATTTAATAATTTGCATAATCTCTCTTTTTTTCTTGGTAGTCAAGCTAAGGTTTGTCAATTTTGTTAATCTTTTCAAAGAACCAACTTTCAATTTTATTGATTTCCTTTACTTTTTCTATTCACTATTTCACTTATCTCCACTCCAATTTTTTTTTTTATTTCTTTCTTTCTGCCGCTTTGAGGTTTAGTTTGTTCCTCTTTTTCTAGTCTTAAGGTAGATGATTAAGTTATTGACTTAGGATCTTTCTTCTCTTATGGCATAGGTGTTTATAGTGATAGATTTTCTACTGAGCATGGCTTTTGTTGCATCCCATAAGTTTGGTAAATTGTGGTTTCTCTTCCATGCATCTCAAAGTTTTTAAATATCTCTTGTGGTTTCCTCTTTGACCCTTGATTGTTTAGAAATGTGTTGTTAAATTTCCACATATTTATGAATTTTCCAAATTTCCTCCTGTAATTGATTTTTAATTTCATTTCATTGTGGTCAGAGGACGTACTTTTCATGATTAAAATTATTTTAGATTTACTGAAACAGTTTGGTGGTTTAAATTGTGGTTTATTCTAGAGAATATTCTATGTGCATGTGAGAAAGATGTGTACTCTGATTTTAGTGATAGAGCATTCTATCAATGTCTGATGAATTTTGTGTATAGTTGTTCAAGCTTCTATTTCTTTGCTGATCTCTCTAGTTGTTCTATCCATTATTTAAAGTGGAGAATTGAAGTCTCTGACTATTGTTATTAGACTATTTCTCCCTTCATTACATCAGTTTTTGTTTTTGGATTTGGAGCTCTGTTAGGTGAATAAACAATTATAATTGTTAAATCTCCTTGATAGATAGACTTCTATCATCATACAATGTCCTTTTATGTCTCATAAAAAATTTTTATCTTAAAATCTATTAAATCTATTTTATCTTTTACGTCTATTTTATCTTAAAGTCCACTTATTGTGCCTTTGAAATGAAAGTGAGTCTCTTGATAATAGCAGATTGTTATCATTTTAATATATCCATTTTGCATATCTTTGCTTTTTAATTAGAGTTTAATCCACTCCAATTTAATGTAATTATTTACAGGGGAGGATTTACTTCTGCCATTTTGCTACTTATTTTCTATGTCTCATTCTTCGACATATTTCTATGTTCTTTGAATTCTTTGAATATTTTTTGGTGTACCATTTTCTCGTGTACCATTTTAACTCCTTTGTTTTTTCTTTTACTATATATTTGTGAGTTATTTTCTTATTGGTTACCTTGGGGATTAGATTAACATTCAATTTATAAGAATCAAGTTTAAATTAATACCAACTTATACAGTATAAAAACAAATTGTTCCCATATAGTTTGATCTCCCTCTTTGTTGTTGTCACAAATTATTTCTTTATACATAGTGTGTCCATTAACGTAGATTTACAATAATTATTTTATGCAATATCTTTTAAATGTAAATAGAGAAAATACAAATTACAAACCAAAAATACATTAATACTGACTTTTATATTTACTTATGTAGTTACCTTTATTGGTGTTCATTATTTCTCCATGTAGATTTGAGTTACTGTGTAGTATTATTCTATTTCTGCCTGAAGAACTCATTTTAGCACTTTTGTCATTAAATTATCATTTTGTTATTGTTGTCTATCTGGAAACCTTAATTTCTCCTTTAATTTTAAAGGATAATTTTTAACAGATATAGAATTCTTGGTTGACAGATTTTTTTTTTTTTTTTTTCTTTTAGCGCTTTGAATATATCATCCCCTGCCTTCTGGCTCTATGGTTTCTGAGGCGAAATCTGATATTCTCTTATTGAGTATTCCTCCCTTGTATGTGACATGTTGCTTCTTTCTGGCTGTTTTCAAGATCCTCTGCTTTTGGTTTTTGATAGTTTGAGTATGATATGTCTTTGTTTTCCATTACTTCAAATATTTATTCTGCTCCACTTCTCTCTTCTTCTGGAATTCCCCATACCTATGTTCACATGCTTGATAGTATCTCACAGGTCTCTTAGGCTTTGTTTATTCTTCTTATTTTTTTCTTTCTGTTACTTGGACTAAACAATCTCATTTATTTATCTTCAAGCTCACTGATTCTTTCGTTTGCTCAATTCTACTGTTGAGCCCTTCTAGTGAATTTTTTCATTTTAATTATTATATTTTTCAATTTCAGAATTTCTATTTGGTTCTTTTTATAATTTCTATTTCTTCACTGATAGTCTCTATTTGATGAGACATCATTTTCATGATCTCCTTTAGTTCTTTGGGCATAGTTTCATTTATCGAGTTGAACAAATTTAAAAGAGATGACAAAGTTTTTGTGTTTTAAGTTCAACATCTGTGCTTCCTCAGAGACAGTTTTTAATTGTTCTTTCCCTGTGTATTGGACATTCTTTATTGTTTCTTTGTATTCCTCATATACCTTTTTTTTTTTAAACTGAGTATTTAAAATATTATAATGTGGCAACTCTGGAAATCAGATTCTCTCTCCTCCTCAGGGTTTGTTTTCTGCTACTTATTGTAGCTATTGATTTTGTTTAATTATTTTTATGAGCTAATTTTATAAAGTCTATTCTTTGTCATGTTTGGTCATTGAAGTCTCCCTGCTGTTCGTTTAGCAGTCACCTTGTGATTAGACAGTGTTTACAGATCCACTCTGTGTCCTGGGGCATGCCTTTAACACTCAGCTAGGCAGTTTGAACCCTGCCTCAGCCTTCACTTCCCACTTAAACAGGGCTTGAAGCTCAGCCAGAGGTGTGAGTATAGAGCCGTCTCTGGTCTTTCCTAACCAAATAAGTGCACAGCACTGGGCATGTGCATAGCCTTATAGATCCTCAGGAATATGTCAGAGATTTTTTAAGTTCTTATTCCTCAAAGCATCTCTTTCCCCACTTCCCCACACTTACCTCCTAAGTTGTTTGCTTAGCCTTTTTTTTTTTTTTTTTAACTTCAACTTTCATCCACTGTCCCAGGCAGCAACAAGTAATACATTTACATGTAAATGTTTTTGACAAACATTGCCCTTTTAGCCAGTCCTCCAGGGAGCCACCATACAAGTCAAAAAAACTCAGCCACAGTTCATTGCCAATAAAGTCCATTCTGCACCCTCCTGTACTGGCATCTGTACCAAGAATGTGGGCTGTTACTTTCAAGGTCACTGCTAAGGTGATGAGTAGGGAATGGGACCAGGGTAAAAATACCACGAAGCTCTGTGTTCTTAGTGAGATTCAAACATTTTATTTTTCTTAATTTAAGCATTCTACTGGTTGCTGCAAGCTATTGGTTAGATTACAGATTTCTAAGAATGTTGATTCTGACAGTTTTTGCCAGGATTTTTGTTGCTTTACAAAGGGATGAACTTCTGAATTCTTTACAGAACCATTTTCTCTAACATTCTCTAAGCAAAATCTTTACATATATATGAACCAATCGAAGGTTTCTGTAAGCTAGTTAAGATGTTTATGTTGTTGTTTTTGTTGTTTTATTTTACTAAAATCCTATTATTTTGTTTTTTAGTCAAGAAAATATTGAATTAATTTTATAGAACATTTTATAAAAAACAGCATTGTATAGAATAATTTCCTCTTTTTTTCTGAAATCAGTCACTGACATATTCTAAAAATATTAAAAACATATGACAAAATAAGTAATTCTAGCATGAATGTATGTAAAGTATGTAATAGACTCATCTCAAAAACATGCCAAAGATAAATTTTTGGTCCATATTTCTGACTATAATAGTTCATTTTTAACAACATTTTATGGATAAAAAAACAAATATAATGTGTTGGTATAAACATATAAAAGTGATCTTCAAACCGATTTTAGAATTCCAGTAATTCAGTTCTTGTTTTTTGTATCTCATTATATGATAAACTATAGATGTATTAGTAATGAAAAAGTTAAAATTATCAGACTCTGTATTATAGGTATTCTTTTAAATTTTTTTTTTTAATGTGTGTTTTACATTTCCACATGTGGTTCTTGGCCTTTGTGTCTTTGGTTTACACTTTGAATATAAGCATTTTTGTCAAAGGTTTAAAAATATTTTGGTAAAGAATTTGACAAAATTAAAAACATTAAATTCAAAACAGCACACACAAAGTAAATTTCATAATGGCTAAAAACCCTTGCATTGTTTGCATTATGCACTGGGTGCTTTGCAGTTTGTAGTAAGAGTAGAAGTGTCTATTAATTCAATAATAATGATCTCATATACTCATGAAGAAGAGTGCACTCTCAATTTCTTTTTTTTCTTTTTGGGAGCTTGGAAAGGAACAGTCTTAACCTAAATTAACTACATCTCATACTCATAGCTAAATATGACCTGGTCAAGAGTTTGTTATATAACCTGAACTTTCTCTTAAGTAAACATCACGCTAAACATATATTTGTGTGTGTATATACATATACATGTGCGTGTGTGTGTATACACTCACACACGCACATATATAAATTTTAAAGAAAACATGTTCTATATATTGATCAATATGTATGTGTCAGTGCCTTTGAAGGAGGGCATCGCTAAAAAGCCACATTCTCTTGCCTTATTTTGTAACTGTGGAACTGGAAGTTTTGTAGCCTTCTCGAAGGCTTAGGCCTGCTTGTTAGAGTTCTTACATATTCCCATTGGCTTTTCAACACATTCTTTCGAGTCTAGAAATTCTTTAATTACACAGAAAGTGACTTCTGTCCTTTTTTTGTTTTTTAAACTAAGCTACCATACCATAGTTTTACCAGAATTTGGGATACACAGACCTAACATAGGAATATCTTCTTATCACTGAAAAGTTTAATTTTAACCTGCTTATTACTAAAAGGAGGGAACGTTTTAGAATCTTAGTAGATACTGGAAGCAATTAGGAGTGGAAACACTTACTTAATATGTTCTCTAGACCTTATGAACTTTATTTGTATTGTTTTCTTTTTAATTACTTGGAAAGAAACATAAATATTACTCTCAACAGAGATTTGCGTTTAATGAGGTTCACATACACGTATAGCACTCACAACACACAGTTTTTATAAAGAGGGAGGACGTAAACTCTCAGTAGCATTATAGAAGGGAGACACAATTATGAGTGTTCTGTGAATTTATTTTCTTAATCAGGCACCCATACTGCTAACACTATGTTGGACTCCCACCCAAGACCCTTAATCTATCTTTACATGTCTCTTCAAAATAAACTTAAGCCCTTAAATTTTTTATTTCTCCTCCTTTGTATAAGTATAAATTTTACCTTCTAGTACTCTAGTACTCTGGTTAATTTATATTGAGTAAAGTACTAATTCGGAAAGATCTTATTTCTCTAAATGAGATAAACTTGTTTTTAAAAGTCCAGTGCAGTTATTCTCCTTTAGACGTCCCCTATATTTTTACCCTTTTCAAGACTATAATTACCATTAGTTGAATCAACAGACAATATACTACTATACATAGATATTACCCTTAGAATACATAGACAAATTATGCCTATGAAAACAGAGATTTTTCTACAGGTGAACTACTTATTCAAAGTTACTTGTGTATTTCAAGCTAATGTTCTGCAAAATGAGGTGTTTCAGTGGTAGAGAATTGTTAGTTATCTAGCTCAGTACTTGTATCCTCTTCTCCTCAGTAACAAAACCACAATTTTATTTTGATTAGTTGTACACCCAAGTAGAGACTGTATTTCCAAGCCTCTTGACAATAGTTGGCTTCTCAAATATCAACACAGAAATCAAATATAGATAGATGTCAGATGGATATTGATAGATGATGATGATAAATAGATGATGAGAGAGAGAGAGAGAAATGGTAGAGCAGTGTTAAATTTAGCTTACATGGTAAGGGTGAATACTATCTCAAAAAGAATTAGAAATTTGATTTAAGGCAAGTTTTTCATATCAGGGATTTGATTACAATTGGGTATAAGTCAAGACACAACAGTCCTGGGTTGATGGAAACGGTAGGACTAAAACTTTGAGGAGAGGAATTAAAAGAAGAATCTTATGGTGCACGTTGTCTCTTAATACTTTCCATAAAAGAACTAAGGGTCTTTAGGGAAGTTCCTATATAATAATCTAACCATTTGTTTGGGAAGTCCTGGAAGAGTAAAAACAAAAGTGCTAGTGAAGACAGCAGAATAGAAAGATCATGTCAATGTATAGTAAGGAATGATTTCTGTTCCCATTGTTCAGGCTGAATGTGTGAGTAGACAGTTTTGGTTCTCATTCTCTTGTGACCAGGTGTAGTATTGTGACTATTCTTTTGTAAATCAGAGATCTGCATATATGCTGTATGGCCCTTTGGAAAATTGTTTTTAAATGGAGAAGTCATCTACATCTTCCAACCCAATCCCTAGAATGCAGTAGTGATGTCTGGAACTGGAGCAGCCATCATGATCTGCATGATGAAGAACAGCAGATGGTAGAAAAGTAACATAGGAAGAATATGTTCTCTATATCACAGAGTTACTCGCTTTCGCAGTCTTGGACCACCAACCTCTGTACCTTTTCTCCTTGAAAACATAAACTCTCATGCAGTTAAGCCATTCTTGTTATTATTACTAGTTTTGTTTTAATTTTCTGATATATACAGCAAATCTGATTATGACACAGGGGTAGTACCAATATGTATATCATAAGATCGTTGTGATGATTACCAAATAGACATGTGTAGAACACTTAGAATGGCACCTACTGGGCAGTGCTTTTTAGTAAGTGTCATTCATTGTATTATCTAGTTGTCTTCCTGGTTTCTGAGTCTTGGAGGAAGAAAACAAATTAGATGTCACTACTAAGAAACCTAGAGAAGAAGGCAGAAGTCAGAAAAAGAGGGTTATAGGTGATTATTAAGAGAAACAAGACAAGAAGAGACCATCAAAATATTGAACCCGTTATTCAAAAACTCAGAGACTTTTAATTGTGTAAGACTATGTGATAAAGAATTTGACTGATCTTTGTTGCCATTTCCTAGGAGGATGCCTTAAGTTCTTGTGACTTCCCAAGTAAGAGGAGTATCTTTGTATTCATGCTGGGTCCCTGGGACCACATTGGATAGTTGGTGTTAGCAAGGTGACTCATGGACTGATGGTGAGCCCCTAGATAGTCAATTTCAATGAGATTACCAGGAAGGTATGGCCAGAAAGATTAACCATGTGATTAGAGGTTTGGGGCATTGTGCTGTGTGTCAATCATGCCTATGTAATGAAGCCCCAATAAAATTATGGATACTGAGCATAGGTGAGTTTCCCTGATTGGCATTCTCTTGAATGTTATCACAAATGGAAGTGCCCAAGCAGGTAATTGCCATTGAAAACTCCAGAGAGAGAGAAAATGAAAGCTTCAAATTTGTCTACCCCCAGATCCCATCCTATAGCTCCTTTTGGCTGGTTCTGATTTATAGTCTTTTGCTATGATAAAACTGTAATGGTAAGTATAGCACTTTCCTAAGTTATATGAGTCATTCTAGTGAATTATCAAACGTAAAAGGGTAGTGGGAACTCCCAAATTTCTAGCTATCTTGTCAGAAGTGAAGATAGCCTAGGCTGGTGTCTGAACTTGGGGCTGGTACCTGAAGTGAGAGTAGTTTTGTAGAGGACTGTGTCCTTAACCCATGAAGTATGGCCCAGCTCCAGGTAGCTAGTGTCAGAAATCACTGCAAAGACATAAGAAGCTTAATTGTTTCCCTCTGTCAGCATTGTGAGGCAGGGATTTTGCTCTGGGCTTGAACTCTTCTTGGACCCAGCCCAAACTCTGCCCAGACTCTCCCACAGCACATTCAGCTCTTCATCTACTGGGTACTATGCAGTGACAATTCCCTATGAAGGAGAAAATTATAATAAATATCAAGAGTTTTAAATTTTAAAACTAAAGAGAAAACAAAGAAGTAACTTAATTTGATTTGGGATCATATTGCTTTATAGCATGTAAAGAGAGCAAACTCATTTTCAAAAGCAAACATCTAAAATAGCAATGTAAACTATTTGATGAAAAGTCTTAACTTCAGAATAAAAATTTTGCCAATTTTTAAAAGTTTTATTTTTTTTCCAAAACAGTTTGTAACATTCAATTTAAGAGTACTTTTTAAACAAACAAAAAAGTAATCTGCGTTACTTTTCAACCAAATTTTATTTAGGGCTTTAGGCCAATATTATTGGAGAATAAAGTCCTTATAAAGAACTAAGGCATTTGTTTGTGGGGTATAGTTCTGACTTGCTAAGTCAGCTAAGTTACTTTCATGGATAATTATTTTAATTAATTTTATGTTCCATTTCTATGGATCCATTTTTATCCCATTATACATTCCCATGAGAACTCTCTGTGACCCCTGGAAAACCAAATTATTTATATAGGAACGTAGCAAATATTTATTAAACTGATTGCACAACTTACTTGCTAGTGTGTCTTCCAGCACATAAGAATTCATGTACTGTATTCCAGATATTCTTCTCATCAGCACTCCTATTTTATTTCTAAGTATTCTCAAACATACTTAGCACAAAAATTTATTGCTCTGACAAAGTTCTGGCAAAAGTAAAATAGTTACTTTTTAACAAGTTCCCTGGAGTTGGGGTGTCATCAGTGATGGGGAGCAGGCAGGGACCAGTTCCCTAATCTAAGAAACTGGGGAATTACTCTCAAATTTTCCCTCATAACATGGATCCATGCCAGGAAAACCATAGTGTGAATGGTGTCTGATTCATAAGCAAGGAAGTCCTTGGTTGTGAAGTCTAAACTGCTGGATTATGTCTGACCAAAGCAGTTTCAGGGATCCCATCACAGCAGTGATGATGGAGCTATGATGGGATTCTGCTTGCTTCATTACCCCAGGCTCTGAGGAATGGTCAGTGGTAGCCATCACTTATAGTTCCCAAAACTACCTTGTGAACTTCTTACACTCTTCACCTTCCTTGGTTTCAAATAGTGCCACTCTACATCTTACTCTGATCCTAAATTTCTCACTGATCGGCTCTCGTGTCCCAAATACTGCCCAGTCACTCTCTACACTACATTCAGAATTTCGGATGACCCACTCTAAACGCTGTTCTGATCACAGTCACATCATTTCAGCCAGAGTTAAAATAGAACCAGTAAGATTCAAATGTACCACTTGGATGATTTCTGGATATCTTGGGTACTGCTAGCTACTGGGTATATGCCAATTCATTTTAAAAGTATCTACTCTCGTGAAGCTTACATTTTAGTGGAGAGGGACTGCTAATAATCTTTGTGCTAATCATTTAATTGAAAATGTATTTGAAACTAGGCAGTGGCAGGCAGTGTTACCATGGAGCTGCCCAGGCTTAGTTTAGCTGTGACCTGGAAAGGAGGACTAGCCAAGTGAAACACAAGAAGGCTTCAGGCATGCATAGGCTATGTAAAAAGCTGTCCAAAGCAGGCGTGAGCCTCCTGCAATTGATAAATAGTGGGAATGAGGTAAGAAGTCTAAGATATGGTCACTGACAGGGAGAGTGGTGGACGAGAAGTTTGCAAGTACCAGGTCAGATCAGAGGGCTCTGAGGTTTAGGGGAAGAAGTCAGATTTTTTCTAAGTGTGATGCAAACTAACTGATGTATTCTAAACAAGCCAATAAAAATTTGATTTTTATTTTTAAAAAGCACCTTGGTTACAGTGTGAAAAAATTTTATAAGCAGTTGTCTCTCCCCTCCAGACTGCTATAACAAAATGCCATTACCTAAGTGGCATATAAATAACAGACATTTATTTCTCACAGTTCTGGAGTCTGGGAAGTTCAAGATCAAGGCACAGGAGCATTCAGTGTCTGGTGAGGTACTGCTTCCTGGTTCCTACTTGCTATGTCCTAACATGATCAAGCTCTCTGAGATCTCTTTTATAAGATCACTAATCTCATTCATGAGGCCTTCATCTTTATGACCTAACTTGCTCCCAAAAGCCCCACCTCCTAATATCATTACCATTTGGGGGTTAGGATTTCAACATACGACTTTTGACGGGGCACAAACATTCAGTCCACAGCAGTGGTCAGCTGGCCTCAAAGTTTAGTGTTTTCCCTCCACTTTCTAAAGAGAAGAAACAAATAACACCCTTAAATTCACAGAACAAGGGACAGTTATGTTTAATCCAAAGAATCTGATCTTTGATAAAATAGGACAAATAACACCCTTAAATTCACAGAACAAGGGACAGGCAGAGCTCTGATTCAAGTTCAGTTATGTTTAATCCAAAGAATCTGATCTTTGATAAAATAGGAATTAATACACTCTTAAATTAATTGCTTATTCTACCTTATCAATCAACTTTAAGGTAACAATGGAGTTTATCTTACAATAGCATTAAAATGCTCTTTATCTACATTGGGTAGAGTGATACACAACTCAGAAGAGAAAATGTGCTCAATGAAATATGAGTTCCAGGCTGGCTGGCTGACCTTTAACAAGTCTGGTGGTATGAAGCTGGCAACCAGGGAAGAGGAAACACTAATTTGTGATATAAAAATCCACCAGTCAGTAATGAAATGCTTATCCCATTGATTTGATATTTAACTAAAAGCAAAAGAGAGCTGAATCGAAATTTTCATGGAATATTTCTGATGCCCATAAATGTTTAAGAAAAATCTATGTTTCCTCTTTTTATCATTTATATATCTTTTTATATTTCTATTTAACATGGTTGTCTTGTCATAGTTGTAGATAAAATACCAGTGAATGTGTCACTAAAACTGTGTGCCTTATGGGTATTAATGCCGTTTTGAGGAAGGCATTCAGTGCATGCTCAGCTTATCGTTAATTTTGAACACAATTACTGTGACACTGATGTATTCAGGATTGTGTTTGTATCACTAAAGAGTCACTTTGAAATATGATTTTCTCTTTAAGAGACTCTCAGGCAAAAATGTGAAGTAAAAAAGCCTAGCAAAGAGAGTTGAGTGTCTAGAAAACAAGATTAGCCTTCTTCTCCTGTTCTTTACTAAACAGAATTAAGCTCAGATTTTTCATTGGCGACAGGTTTAGAGAATTCCACTTTTTCTTTGCCTTTATAAACTCTAGGAGGAAATGCTACAGAGATTTCTGTTCTTTCTTCATTTTACAGTTCCATTGTTTTGCTACACACATGGGGAGTGACCCAATGTGAATGCAACTGGTAGGTCCAGCACCACTAACACCACTTGATTATGGTTCAGGGGAAATGCTCTAAATTCTCTGCTAGAGCTATTAGATAAAATGCATCCTTATGGTTAACTGCAGGTGACACTTTATCCATTCCTCAGTGTACATAAATACGAAAAGTAAAATATAATAGTCACTTAGAAGGCAGGACATCACATTCACTTATTTTCTTTGAGATAAGACCCTGTATCTTATTTTAGAATATTTATTTTAATTCAATAAGAAAAACCAAATGTCAAATAATACTCAAATCCGTCTGAACAGAAGTCATGTCCACTTATGGACAATATAGTGTATACTATACAGTGTATAGTTTCCAAGAAAAGAGAATAAAATTTTTAATCAACTGCATATAAAAAGAACACTGGTAGGTAAAACGATCAGCCCAAAGAAATAAACTTTTGGCATTGACAAAGTTGCTGACTGTCCCACTCTTTGAAATACAGAGCAACTCAAGATTTACTGGGAAAGAGGTCTACGGCCATGCCACCCTGTACAAGCACAATCCTGTCTGATCTCGGAAGCTAAGCAGGGTCAGGCCTGGTTAGTACTTGGATGGGAGACCACCTAAGAAGACCAGATGCTGTAGGCGTAAAAAATAAAAAATAAGGTATTGTAACCGGACAAGGTCCTTGCAATCTGTGCGGTCAACCAAGGGTTGTCTCGCCAAAAAAAAAAAAAAAAAGAAAGAGAAAAAAGAAAAAAAGATTTACTGGAAACGAGTAAAGAAACTTTGCAAAAGAACAAGGAACTGACTACGAAAGAAGGGACCAAGATCTCATTTCCTCTTCCTTTTGAGGAAATCCCAACAGAGATTGGTAGGCAGGAAAGATAACTGAGATTTCTCATGTGGGACCTCATCCTGAAAGAGAAGAAGTTGAAACTGGTAATAAGGCACAAGGTCAGGGTGAAGGAACAAAGCTGTCAAAGGCTAGCTCCTTGATAGTAAAGACATTAAGCAAGGGAGAAAATGCAAGAAGAGCTGGGAGTAGGCAACAACATCTGGAGAAACCAAATGAGAGACAAGGAATATGTGAACAA
Organism: Pteropus alecto; assembly: GCF_000325575.1. NCBI lineage: Eukaryota > Metazoa > Chordata > Mammalia > Chiroptera > Pteropodidae > Pteropus > Pteropus alecto. Next base: position 13,652,568 of record NW_006439192.1, on the reverse strand, counting down.
AAGAGATATGACAGGACTGCAAATGCTGTTACTGGAGCTAGCAGGCTGCATGCTATGTAAACTGATGGAGCTGATGGAAATCACACAGCAAGGGTGTATGGAGACACATGGAAGATAAAACCTAAGTTGAGCTATTTCTAGTATGTAGATATATCTGAGCATATTTGGAGTAAAATAGTGTAGGGGCAGGTCTCTTAGTAAAGAGGAAACAAAGAAAACACAGGCAAAGCACCCATTCTGAGGGAATATCACATTTCTGGAGGCAACTTTTAGTTCTGCAACATATGTTCCTTGGACCATCTTTAGACTTGGCTCTTTGAACTTGTACCATTGTTAGTAAATAAATGTGACTGGGCAGAAAAGAAGGGCTAAAGGGAAAAAGTGGAGGGTTTGAGGGCTGTCCCCTCCATGTAGCTAAAGAGCAGAGATGAGGGGCTGGCCAAGTAGCAAGAATGGGAGGCTGGGGTCTGAGAGAGGCACATCGGAAGTATAAGACTTTAGGGGTATAATGGTTTCATTTGAATGCAAATTCCATGATGTTGTCCTAAGAGACGATGATGGAAGCCGAAGAGAGATGAAATGAGTTTGATTTGAAGAGACCAAGGAACTGAACATTAGAATGTGAGTTGCTTACCCACATAAACATTGAAATCATATATCTAATTCAGAGTTAGAGTGAAAGATGAAACTGTGAATTGTTATACAAAGTCCTTAATCATTGTGGACCTCCTTCGGAAATAGTAGATGGCAGTTAGGAAAAAAATATTGCTAGATGGTGTGGGTTTACCACTGGGGCAGCAGAATAATGGTCTAGAACTGTTCTGTCCATTACAGTAGCCACTAGCTTCACGTGGCTACTAAGTACTTGAAATGTAGTTAGTTCAAACTGAGATGTGCTATGACTATCAATATCTGTGATACACCAGGTGTTGAAGACTTAGTACAATAAAAAGGCTGTGAAATAAGTATCCAATTTAATAATTTTATATTAATTCATGTTGAAATAAAGATGTTTTGTATATTTTGGGTAAAATAAAATATCTTTTACTTTTTATAAGATGGGTACAAGAAAATCTAAAATTACCTTTGTGGCTCACATAGGTGGCTTACATTATATTTCCATGAACAAGGCTAATCTAGAAGCTTAAATGATTTCAGATAATTTTCTATCCTTTCTTTTTACTGAATGCTGATATATAAAAAGCCAGAGCTAGTTTTGTTTTCCCCTATGGTTTTGATATAGAGCCTTATGACATAACGAAAACATGAAGTTACGAAAAGTAGATGAGTGCTGGCTAGGACCAAATATTGTGGATAAGCTGCAAGCCCATTCCTTCTCTGATCCCGGGTTTGAATTGGTGTGGGATTATAAAATCTAATATTGAAACCACAATTAACACTATTCTATTGACCTGCACTCCCGCTTCTTCGTTCTCAAATAAATTTATACTTAGATCCTTTCGTACCTAAGAAGAGGATGTTAAGCTGGGTTCGTACCTTCTGTTACAGATAATTTTACATATTAATTTAAAATTCTAAATAAAAAATAAATTCATAAATAATATATATTACTACATATACAACTCCCAATTAAACTTAATATATAATAGAATTCATGTGTCTGATTTGGGACGTCAGCTGATTTTAAGCTGCAACCTCCAATATAGCCAGTCTTTTAAAATGACTCTCACAATTATTAGTCATGGCCCATATTCACAAAGAAGAACAGTACCCCCTTTTTAATCACACAAACTTGTTTTTTCTGTATATGTCCATTTCCATATTAAAAGCAAACATGGTTTCTAAAAATAATTATTTCATAGAATATTTTCTTTGGCATAGTCACCTTTTTCATTGTGGTGACATAATTAATCTTTACAAATAAACAGTGATAAAAAAAGGCACAGTAAAAATTTAAAGTGATATATAGCACCAGTTTAAGAGTGGGACAAGGAGGGCCAGGGAACAGAGAGAAAATAGTAGTGAAACAACACAAAGCTGAGGAAAAGCCTGGCCAATAATACAAATTTTATTTCATCGCTGCCCGAGGTAGGTCAAATATTTGGCAATGAGCTTTATAGCAGGCAGAGAAAAGAGAGAAACACAATCTGATGAAATATTCATAGTGACTATAAGATAAGACTCAACCAGTTACATTGGCAAACGCTGTGTTTTTCTAATAGTA
>NW_006439192.1:13644057-13648207 GCF_000325575.1 Pteropus alecto | reverse complement strand
GTTCTTTAAAAAGAACGTACTATGTGATACTGTTTATTGAATCCAAGACAAGACAAATTTAGTTTTTATCTACATCAGTGTACATACACCACACACACACACACACACACACACACAATCTCCTTAATCAATCTAGTTCTTACCCTTAGCTTCCTCCGCAAATAATTCTCTGATTATCCAGTTTCTGTATTATTAAAGTTTGGTCAGTCTTGCCATGCCTTTTACCATTAAAAATTAACTTTCTAGACTAACTTTTCAGCACCCTGATCTCTCTTAGTAACCAATCTGATAAACTGAATTATTTTCCGGAAGCAATAAGTGATAACGGGTTAATATGTTACCTCTCCTGAGAACTGTATTAACTTAATGGCTTCTGGTTATGTGTCAAGCCAGAGATTTTTAACTTTTGCTTTTATTTACCAAAAACTGTTTTGTTTTGTTTTGTTTTTCCAAAGAAAGCTTAAATGGATCTCTAATATATCAGATGGACACAGAAGGAGCTGCCCTGATTGAGGCATTATGGATCTGGAGTCCAGCCAGCCTTCACTCTGCCTTTGACATTCAAGGGCAGCTGCGAGGACCCTCCAAGGCACACCAACATTTTACAGAGTGCAGGTTCAATACTGCCTTAAGCAAAAGAGATGTCAAACGCCATTGCAATAGTGGGGACATCTGAGGGCTTATCAACCCCTCAATTCTCTCCACCTAGAGTTGCCACTCTGCCTCAGACCTGAAGCACTCCTAACTCCTATGTTGTATAAGGTGTCTCAGAAGTAGAAAGCAAAAGTGACCACTAAGAGATACCATGTTGATGACGATGCATAAGGGTTACAGAGGGGAAGTAGGCTTGCTGCTGCATAATAGAGGCAGAGAACTCTACATCAAGAACTCCAATAATTCTCTAAGGGCAGTTAACATGTATAAACCACCTGGGAAATCTGCTTAAAATGCAGATTTAGATTGAATGGGTATGGTTTAGGGCATCGGGTCCCAAATCTCTAACAAGCTCCTAGATGATGCTCAGGATGCTAGTTGGAGCAAGGGTTCCACGCCGCACCCCGCCCCCCGCCTCCTCCCTGGACCACACAGCAAGAGGTGAGCAGCAGGAGAGCAAGCTAAGCCTCATCTGCATCTAGCACTAGCATCACCACCTCAGCTCCACCTCAGGTCATTGGGCATTAGAATTTCATAGGAGCACCGGTCCCTGGTGCCAAAAAGGTTGGGGACCGCTGGGTTGGAGGGCCACCTTTTGAATATTGAGGTTCTAGGGTACCTCCTAGTAATATTGTATCTGAGGGTAAGAAGTTCATTGAAACATACTCTTATCATATGATCTAGAAATAGTACTCTTTGATATTTACCCAAAGGAGCCAAAAACTTATGTCTACACAAAAACCTGCACACAGATGTTTACAGCAGCTTTATTCATAACTGCCAAAACTTGGAAGTAACTAAGGTGTCCCTTAGGAGGATAAATAAGCTGTGGTACATCCAGACAATGGAATATTATTCAGTACTAAAAAGTAATGAGCTATCAAGCCATGAAGACATGGAGGAATCTTAAATACATATTACTAAGTGAAAGAAGCCAATCTGAAAGGCTACATACTGTGTGATTCCAACTACACGACATTCTGGAAAAAGCAAAATTCTGAAAAAAAAGGGCAGTTAGTGGTTTCCAGGGGTGTGGAAGTGGGAAAGATGAATAGGCAAAGCATAGAAGGTTTTTAGGGCAGTGAAAGTACTCTGTATGATACTATAATAATGGGTACATTTGATTGTACATTTGTTCAAACCCATAGAATGTATAACACCAAGAGTGAACCCTAAAGTAAACTATAAACTTTGAATAATTATGATGTGCCAATAGAGGTTCATCCTTGGTAAAAAAAAAAAAAAAAAAAAAAAGTACCATTCTGATAAGTCATGTTGATAATGGGGGAGGCTATGCATATGTGGGGACAAGTGTTTATGAGAATATCTGTACATTCCTCTTAATTTTATTGTAAGGCTAAAACTGTCCTCTCCACCAATAAAGTCTTAAGAAAAGGAAAGAAAAGGCAAGGAAAGACAAGAAAAGGAAAGAAAAAAAGAAAAGAAAAGAAAAGGAAAGAAAAGAAAAGAAAAGAAAAGAAAAGAAAAAAAGAAAAGAAAAGAGAAAAGAGGAAAGAAAAAAAGAAAAGAAAAAAGGAAAGAAAAGAAAAGAAAAGAAAAGAAAAGGAAAGAAAAGAAAAAAGAAAAAGTTAATTGAAGACTATTACAACCCCATACAGGGAGAACCAAAAAGTGCTCAGAATTTGCTGGAATAAAGGTTTAGGTCATATCATCTGGTAATGAATCCTGGCCAGCTGGGGTGCTGAGGGCAAAGTAAAAATAAAACACAGAACAAGTAAATTATAAATAATCATCGTGACTCACAATCTGTTGCCAAAATGATGACCCATTAATTTTTTCTGGTTCTGTTACATGTCAATTTATTTTTTGACTCTATCTGGTGCCTATTTTACTTAAGGTTGGTCCTTGGTAAGTAAGTTACAATTTAGTCCTTAGTTATAAGGTATCAAGTAGTGACTATGGCTTAAGTATAAGTTGAACAATTAGAAATCAAAAACCATAAAACATACTCTTAAATTTCGCAAACTAGAATTATATATTCAATTTGACATCATCTTTAACAGAATTATACACTGGGCAGCAATTGTTATGAATTGTGAGGAACAAGAAAGTCAGTGTAATCTAATTCACTTTCATAATAGAATGAGGCCTCCAGAGGGCTGAAGTGACAGTGACAAATTTAAAACTTCTAGACATAACCATTCACAATGGTTATATTTCTGTACCATATACTAGTCTCTGTAAAATGGGGAAAAAATGTAATAAAAACAGCATACTCCCGAACTTTCCCAAGGGTCAGATTAGCTTTATGAAATATTGGGTGGATTTGTACATAATGTGTATGTGGTCTATTTTGGAATATTTCATCATAATAATTTTGGGTAGTTAATCATTAGATTATTAATTTAGTTTTTGTTGTTACTGTTGAGATTTTTACCTCAACTCACTAGCAACAAAAACAGCTTCCTAAAACAAAACAGAAAAATGCCTAGACCCGCAAAAGAAATTTATGGGGAAAGGGTCTTTAATGTTCCCTTGTGTTAATTCTGAGAATACTTTTCTCATGATCTAATTACTGAATGGTGCTAAAAAGAAAAGTCTGAGATTTCACTGTTTATATGTTGTCTAATATTCTAATTATAGAAAATATCATACACATACAAGGTAAACAAAACAATATCCACTTACCATTAATCAATTTCAATAATTATAAAAAGTCTATCATTCTTTCATCTATATTTTGATTGATTTCCCACTTTCTATACAATAATATTAACAATAAGGATAATAATAATTACTTTATGGGTAAGAATAATAACTATTACTATTTTTTATATGTTTATTTTGGGTATGAGTTACATACACAAAAAGGCATTGAAATTTTAGCAGTAAAATTTTGACAAATACAGTTTTGTAGCCCAAACCCATCATGATATAGAACATTTCCATCTCCTCAGAAAATGTCTATATGTTCCTTCTCAATTATGATTCCCCATTCCCAAGGCCAATGTTCTGATTTTCTTCCTAATTTTGCCTGTTACTGAATTTCACATAAATGGAATCACAGAATTTATTTTTTCTAGATTGTTTTACACCAGCTCTTCATTCAAAGCAGGCCTGAGACAATCATTCAGGCTGTTCCATGTATTGATAATTCATTTTTAACGCTAAGAATTTCATTGTATGGATATACTACAATTGGTTTATCTATTCTCCTAATGAGAAAATAATTTCCTAATTACTCCTTTAATTTCTTCTTTGACCCACATGAATTATTCTGAAATGTATTCTTTTTTAAATTTTCAAAAATTTTGGACTTTTCTACTTTTTAGATATTGCCTCCTAATGATTTCTAATCTAATTCCATTATGCTCAAAGAACATGCTTTATAAGATTTCAGTCTTTTGAAATGTATGTATTGGGAGATTTTTTAATTTAATTTTTAGGGCGTCAGGATATGGTCTATCTTGGTGAATGTTCCATATTTACTTGAAAAGAATTTCTGTTCTGCAGTTGTTGGGGGGAAAAAAATATA
>NW_006439192.1:13632180-13644011 GCF_000325575.1 Pteropus alecto | reverse complement strand
GTATATATATATATACACACACACACACACACACACACATACATATACATATACCAACATGATTAATAATGTCAATTAACCAACATGACTAATGATATCATTCACATCTTACATATCATTACTGATTCCTTATGTCTACTTCTTTTAATGAAAAGGGGGTGTTGGAGTCTTCAACAATAATTCTGAGTTTGTCTACTTTTCTTTTGGCCTGTCAGTAATTTGAAGCTCTTTTTAGGATCATACATATTTATAACTTTTAAGTTTTCCTGGTGCACTGATCCTTTTGCCATTTTCAATGTCCCTCTTTACCTCTGGTAACACTCGTCTAGAAATTGATTTTCCCCAACATATAATATAGCCACTCCAGCTTTCTTAATATTAGAGTCTACATGGCATATCTTCTCCCAAATTCTAACTTTCAACCTGTTTGTGTTCTTTTAATTAAAGTATGTCTCTTATAGACAACATATAGTTGGGTATTGCTTCTTTATTCAATCTAAAAATCTTTACTGGAGTTTTTAGTCATTTATATTTAATATAATTATTAATATGATTTGATTTAGGTCTGACATTGTACTATTTGTTTTCTTTTGTTCTTATTTGTTTTTTGTTCCTCATTATTTGGTTTCTTTTTGGGAAAATTAAACTTTTTTAGTATTTATTTTGATGTCTCAATTAGCATTTCAGTGCTTTTTGTTATTTTTAAAGTGGATCTTCTAGAGTTTATAATATGTACCTTTAAATGAACACAAGCTACTTAGTGTTAATATTGTACTATTTGATATAAAATAAAGAAACCTTGCTATAGTATAGTAATGTTATATTTGTTCTTCGTGCTATTGTTATATCTGCTACAACTATTCACATCACGATTCCCTCAATGTTATAATTATTGCTTTGTTAAAGAAATTAATAAATTATATGTGTGTTTACAAATTTTTAAATTTTTAAATATTTGACTACATATTTACAATTCTGGTGATCTTCATTCCTTCCTTTAGATCCAAGTGGCTATCTGTTGTGTAATTTTCTTTCAGCCTGGCAAGCTTCCATTAGTATTTCTCGTAGTGCAGGTTTGTTTCAGTTTGTCTTTTAAGAATAGACACTCCTCCAGTTTCGTCTGATTTTGGAAACTCTCTCAGTGACTTCAAATAGTTGAGGGATTTGAGGGAGTTAGGCAATGGAACAGATTTTATAATTGCTACCTGCAGCTGGCTTAGTCTGACCAACCCACTCCACCATTAGAAGAAACTGAAATCTCACTGTTTATTTTTAACATACTAAATGGTAGTCATATTTACTCATTAAAGAAACACTTTTTAGGACATAAAATGTGCTAGACATTAACGAAGGCAAAGTTTATTCAAAGAATTCCAAGTGATTTAATATTAGAAGACAGAGCATGCTGGGGAGGGTGGAGAGCAGTCTATGGAGAAATCAACCATGCAAACACGCATGTGTTTCATCTTGTTGATAATAGAGAGCTGTTGCTGGGATTTAAGCATAGAGAAACATAAGCAGTTATGGGTTTTTGAAAGACCAATGGAAAGGATGAAGAAATTTATAGAGTAAAGCCTGTGGGTAAAAGTATGAGTTGGAATACCCAAACACTTCAAGTGGGTTTAAAGAGGAAGAGAGAAAACCAGAGAGGCAGGAGGCAGAATTTGGATGTGTAATCACAATTGATGAATGGCAGAATTTTAATAATCCTGGTAATAATCATAAGGAAATGTCAAAAACTGGATTATATAATATGTATTATTGAAAAAATTATATCTGTATATATGCATAGAGAGAAAGAAAAATCATTGATATAAACAATGAAAATTAAGTTCAAAATCAGGGGAAAATTCTAGTATGCATTAGGAAAAGATTAATAGATGGAATGAATACAAAAGTTAACACATGAGAATAAAGGTAAAAATGTCAATTTCTGTATATATGTCCTAAAAATCATAAGAGGAAAACAGTTTATATAAATTATTTGAAGACACATGACCCATAATTTCACAGAAATGACACACACAAACATATATACACATACATACACATACCTACAGGCACTCAGATTGAAAGGCCCCAAAGTGTGCCAAAGTGGTTACAAATAAATCACTATAGACATGTTACACTAAAATTTAATAATGTCAAAGACAAGGAGACCATTCTAAAAGTCTACAAGAAAAGGCAGATTATCTAACAAGGAAAAGCATCATCTCGACATTCTTAGAGGCAGCAGAGGGTAGCACTTAATCTCCTGGACTCTGGAACCAGACTGCTTTGAATCCAGGGTCTGTAAAACACTAGCTCTAAAACATTAAACAAGATATTTACCATCTCTATAGTTCAATTTCTTCATTCATATAATACAGATCATAATGATTTCTATGTCATCAGATTGCTGAAGGTACTAAATACTTTAAATATATGTAAAACCATAAAAATATAGCCAGACACATGATAGGCACTATACAGCTATAAACTATTATTGTTCTCAGATTTCTTGGTAGTAATATTTGATAGAGAAATACAATAAAATAACATTTTCAATATGCTTAACAAAAGATACTAGATGTTAGAATTTTAAATCCATTTGAAAAATCATTTAAATACAAGGTTAAAAACAGAAAAAAATATAACAAATGTAAGGAAGAAATAAAAAACAAATATATCAGACAGGAATAACACAACTATATGGTAATTTATAATTATTATTTGTGCTGTATCCAAAATTTATCGAGAGATTGTTAAACTGCCAAGTATTATTTTAGATTCTTTACATATATTAACTGATTTAGTAGTCACATAAACCCCCATGCAGTGAAGATAAGTTCACTAAAGGTCACTCGGGGTTAATCTGATAGGCAATGGAGAGTTACCTCCATAGTAAGCCTTCTTCGTGAGGTCTGTAAATGTGAGACAGGTCTTAAATACAAACCATCTGTTCCTTGTTCCCTTTCCGAATCTTTCCTCCAGGAAAGTTTGTTTACAGACGTTATCTCTGAGAAATGGTCTTTGAGTGTGGTTTCAGTGGAAGCAGAAGCATTTCTTTCTAAGGAGTTTTGATTTGGGTTACCTGTCCTGTTGTGTTCTCTTCCACATAACAAGCTTGTTCATGGTTGAGTCCAATTGTGAATGAAACCAAATATTTCTAAACAAAGGACTGGCACAAACTGGTTGGCACTCATAGGGAAATGTGTGCAAAACACAGAGCTTTATTGTTTTTTTGGACAAATCATGAACATATTTCTCCCAGTATTTGAGTCATAGCAAGTTATGACTAAAGATAGAGAAAACAGTATCAAACAGTATTCACTGGTTAAGAAATAACAATTGTTGGTCAACTATCCAGAACCTTAAGCCTACAATCATGAAAGAAAACAACTAAAGATTAGGGGAAAAAAGCATGCAGATTCAAGCATAGCCATAGTCATCTAAATCTAGTTCCGTACATCTTGGGTGGAAGCTGGCTTTGTCTTGACATTTTGACACAAAGATCTATGGCGGACACTCTCTCCATCCAAAGACCATCTGCTTCTAAAAAATTCTGAAGAACCCATAATTTTAAATCTCCTATAGGAATATCAATCCTGTTGTCAGTGGGTTAAACCTTGTGTTCTTTACCAGGCAAATACAAACATGGGTATTTACTTTCTTGAGTTTAATTGCTGTTCTAGGGGTCAAAATTACATGAGAGCTCTTTTCTATTGTGGGTCCTAGGCTTTTTTTTTTTTTTTAATGATGTATTTTCCAGAAGATGAAGTTTCTGTTTTTTAGGTCATGTAGAGGCTGTTTGGAAGAATATTAAGAAAACGCAACTCATATTTGTTGGTGATAAGACTGATAATATTGCATGAATCCCTTGTGGTGTTCTGCTAAATCTGCCCAAAGAAAGGCAGAGTCCAAAACTGAGGGTGAAATATGCAACCTTAAGTAAAGATCTATGATGTGCTGTTATGATGAGAGTCAATGAGTGCTCATTCCAGTTTAAAAATACCATTGGCTTTCTCTACTTTTCATGAGGATTGAGAATGATAGGGACAATAACATTTCTAAATAAATAGCAAGGCTTTGCAAAGTTCTCTAGCAACTATTCCAATACAATGAATGCCTCTATTAGTGGAGAGAGAGGTTGGAATTTCTCAGGTTGAAAATACAAAGTCAAGCAACGTTTTTGCTACAGTCAGAGCCATGCCATTCTGGTAAACAAAGTTTTAATCCACCTTGAAAATTAGCATATATTACTAGGATATTCAAACTCCATGGTAAGGTATAATTGTATGAGCCCATTTCTAAGTGTTCAAAGGCACCCCTAGATTTGAGTTCTTGTCTATGCCCATCTCTACAGTTTTACCAGGATTAATCTGGTGTAGATGGAACGTGCACCCAGAGACATCCTTGGCAATCTTAATATAAATTTTCTCACCAATGTTGATAAAGTACGGTGATCAATTTGTCATACTGGGGGTGAGTAATTTTGTTTAAAATGTTGTTAAGGTTCCACTTGAAGGCTTCTGGTGACACCAAGCAATCATTTTGAAGGTGACAGAGATTATACTCATGTGATGTTTTTCAATAACTCTTTTCACACCCCAATATAGGTGTTGTGTCACAAAGAATATTCCTCAGTAAGATTCTTTGGGAGTTAAAGGGTCAATGGAAAATTAAATGCTTGATACACAATTCATGCAGCTCTATTGATTTCCCACATCCTTTTTTTCCCTTTAGTTTTATTCATCAAGGGTTTGAAGTGCAAATCATTTTCTAAATTTCTGTTCTACATAGGCTTTGGAAAGTCTTTTAAAAATACTCTCAGTTCAGACCACGACCAGGGTTTAAGATCCACCATAAGGGTCTTCTTCTGATTTGGTTAACTTTCAGAGCAAGTTAGGCTTTCAGTTTCTGGCTGGCTAGAAGGAAAGGGAAGTTAGAAAGAATGTTGGAGTAGAGATAATAGAGGAACACAGAATGGAAGAAGAAAAATAGGAAGATAAAAGTTTTTAGGTTCAAGTTGTGATGTGGGCAGATATAAAAGAGAAATAGCCTCTTTCGCGTTTTTTATTTGCCTATTCCGCAGAATATTTAGAGAGGCAATTATGGAAAATGAAATTCTCTTACAAGCTATCTCATATCAATCAAAAAAATATTGATTTTTCTGGTCAAGAAAACAGAGTAGGCAAGCTTTGCTTGTCTTCTCTCATGACCACATGAAAATTACAACCAAACTACAGAACAACCATCAGAGAAAATCGCCTAAAGTCTAGCTGTAAAGTCCTACAACTAAGGACATGCAGAAGAAGCCACTTCAAGATCGGCAGGAGGGGTGGAAACGCAGAATAGGCTGGTCCCACACTGGCATGCGGCGGTTAAAAATCGGGAGGGATATTTTGGCTGTGGAGGTCCCTCCTGAGGAGCAAGGGTCTCAGCCCCAAACCAGACTTTCCAGCCCAGGGTTCCAGTGCTGGGAAGAGAAGTCCTCAAAACTTCTGGCTGTGAAAATCAGTGGAATTATGGCTGAGAGAGATAGAGGGCTGCTGAAGTCCCAGGAGCTCCTCTTAAAGGGTCCACGCACAGACTTCCTTGCTGGCAGACTCACTCACTCTGAGTTCCAGCACCAGAGTAGAAGTTTGAAAGGCACCGGGGACATATCAAGAGTAACAAAATTGTCTGGCATCAGGGCAAGGGCTGGAGGGGCAGCTTTACCCTAGAAGTGCTGGCAGAATTCATTGTTCCTTTGTTGAGCCCTTCTCACTCCCATCAGGTGATACAGGCAGCCACCACATCTAAGTCTCCATCAATCTAGCTAACACCATCAGCCCCACCCTATAATTCCCTGAGACTCTACCCCAACCATCTTGTGGGCCCACCCAAACTTCTTCCAGTGGCTTTTCCATACAAATGGCCTGTCTTGGCTCATGCTTCGGACTTTCCTAAAATCTCTCAAAGGTTCACAAAACACAAACAAGCAGCATCTGATCTCTGTGTGCCCCATACCTCTTGCTGAGTATCTGGCCTCGGTTTACACCTTAGCCTCTCCTACGCACATCAAAGCCTAGCACAGGTGTTAGCCATCTGCGGATTGCTTGGTGGCTCATGCCAGGTGGCTGAGATAGGACATACGACTGAACCACCAGGGGCCACATCCAAGGACAACACACCCAAAGAGCAGACTGGGCAGGTATCAGAGCCCTGCTAAAACAAATCATGCTCTGTAGGGTCGGCCCCTGCACAACATCTCCTTTACTAGAGTCACTGGCCAGTCCTTACAACCAATCAGTCCGAGGGTTAATCTCTCCCATTGATGTGCAAACAGCAACCAAGGATCAACTGCAACCGGAGGGCACATACAACCCATACAAGGCACATACCTGGATCATCAGACTCAGGTGACCAGGGCAACTGCGTCACTGGGCCCCATAGGATACCTGCTATGTAAGACCACTCTGCTAAGACTGGGAGATACAGTAGCCCTACCTAATACATAGAAGCAAACACAGAGAGGCAGCCAAAATGGAAAGATGAAGAAACATGTCCCAAATGAACGAAGAGAACAAAGCTCCAGAAAAAGAACTAAACAGAATGGAGACAATCTGCCAGATGCAGAGTTCAAAACACTGGTTATAAGGATGCTCAATGAACTTAGAGGAAGAGTTTATAAACTTAGAGGGAATTTTAACAAAGAAATAGGAAACATAAAAATGGAGATAGAAAACATAAAAAAGAACCAGTCAGAAATAAAGAATAACTGAAATGGATACCTTAAGAGAAATCAACAATAGATTAGATGAAGCAGAAGATCAAATCAACAATTTAGAAGATAGGGCAGCAGAAAATACCCAATCAGAAAAGCAACAAGAAAAAAGAATCCCCCCCACCAAATAAATGAGGATAGTTTAAGGGGCTTCTGAGACAACATCAAGCATACCAACATTCCAATCATAAGAGTACCAGAAAGAGGAGAGAGAGCAAGAAATTGAAAACCTATTCAAAGAAATAATGACAGAAAACTTCAAAGGAAATAGACATACATGCCCAGGAGCTAGAGAGTTTCAAACAAGATGAATCTAAAGAGGGCCACACTAAGACTCATTACTGTTAAAATATCAAAGGTTAAAGACAAAGGGAGAATATTAAAAGCAGCAAGAGAAAAGCACTTAATTACCTATAAGAGAGCTTCCATAAGACTGTCAGCTGATGTCTCAACAGAAACCGCAGGCCAGAAGGGACTGGCAGGAAATATTCAAAGTGATAAAAAGTGAGGACCTACAACCAAGGTTACTCTACTGGCAAAGCTATCATTTAGAACTGAAGAACAGATAAAGAGCTTCCCAGGCAAGAAAAAGGTAAAAGAGTTCATCATCACCAAGCCAGTATTACCGGTAATGTTGGAGAAACTCCCTTAAGAATTAAAAAGGGAAAAAAGATCAAATATGTAAATAAGAAAATGGTAATAACTATATATTTATCAGCAATTACTTTAAATGTAAATGGATTAAATGCTCCAATCGAAAGATAGGGTGGCTGAATGGACAGAAAACAAGACCCTGCCTACATGAGACTGACTTCCAATCAAAAGACGCACACACACTGATAGTAAAGAAATGGAAAAAGATATTTCATGAAAGTGAAAACAAACAAAAAGCTGGGGTAGCAATACTTTACAAGACAAAACAGACTTTAAAACAAAGGCTATAACAAGAGACAAAGAAGGATCCAGTTATCTCACTTCAGGGTATTTATCCAAAGATACCCAAAACACTACTTTGAAGGGACATCTGAATCCATATGTTCATTGCAGAGTTATTTACAATAGATAAGATATGGAGGCAACCTGGCTGTCTATCAATGGATGAATGGATAAAGAAGATGTGGTACATATATACAATGGAATATAACTCAGCTATTAAAAAAGAATGAAACCTTGCCATCTGCTGCAGCATAAGTGGACCTAGAGGTTATTGCACTTAGTGGAGTAAGTCAGAGAAAAACAAATGCCATATGATTTCACTTACATGTGTAAACTAAAAAACAAAATTAACAAATATAACAGAAACAAACTCATAGATATAGAGAACAATTTGATGGTTGCCAGATGGGAGGGGGTTGGCTGAAATGAGGGAAGGGATTAAAAAGTACAAATTGGTAGTTACAAAATAGTCATGGGGATGTAAACTATAGCGTAAGGAATATAGCCAATAATATTGTATTAATTCTGTATGGTGTCAGATGGGTACTAGATTTATCAGAATGATCATATGTAAGTTATATAAATGTCTAATTACTATGTAGTATATCTGAAACTAATATAATATTGTGTGCCAACTATAATTACAAAATAAAAAAAATTATTTAAAAAAACACAGATCATTGAATGTTCACAATTTTACTCTTTTTCCATTCTAAGACACGTCTCCAATGAACAATTCTGTTCTTATGAAAAGTTTCCAAAAATGGCCACTGAAATTCCAAACTATCGTTGGTAAAATTACATCATTTAGAAAGAGATTCACATGCATTAGTGTGTAAATAAATGTAAGAGGCAGGGATCTAGCTTGCAGGAGACACACATTTGGGTTTAGTCTGAGAGAAACACATGAAAGTCAGATGACAGTCAAATCAGTGGTTTATTCACCTTATGTCCTTGGGCTCCCCAACCTAATGGCTAGGCAGTCTCCAATGGCAAATCTGAAAAATCTGAAGTTCTTGGAAAATGTAAGGGTTGTACATGAGCTTCCTGCTATCAACTACCAATAGAAAATAAAAAAAAAAATAGTGACAAAAAGCAATGTTGCTAGTAACAAGGCAGCTTTCTACCAGGCATATTTATTTTCAAATCTGATCAAGTAATCCGAAGATCCCTAAAAGGAAATCTTCGGGGACAAAATACACTTAGCATTTGGTAGCTTGATAAAAAGAAATTGGAACTGAGATCTAATATAAGACTTACCCCATTACTGTAGGCCTTAGTGGTTCCTCCTGTTTCTGAACTGAGGGTCCTGGCTTCGGCAGCAGGAGAGATAGCAGTTGGTTAACAGCAGTTGGGACTGGCAGGTCATTGAATCCCCAAAATATCACCAAAAAACCTTTTAAAAAACAAAAGTTTCATTTAGTAGCACTCACTGCAATAAGGGAGAACACCATTTGGAGAGTTACAGCAGTGTCTCAGGGGTATTAAATCAGAAGTCTTTCAAAGTGGGGGATTGGTAAGATTGGGTAAAGTTCATGGTCTAGGAGTTTAAGACTGGTTGATACAGGTAATTGAGGGTCTTGATAGGTAAGCTGTTATTGAGAAGCAGGCTTTTTGCCAGAGCGAGAGCATTGTTTTCAATATATTGATTTGTGGGCATTTCCTGAGGCAAACAGTAGATTTAATTACTAGTTTTTAATTTATCTTTCCTAGGGTAAAGTTTCCTAGAAGGAACAACTAAATCACATTGACATAAGTGGTCTACCTTTTAACTAAGTCATGTTCACTTTTTGCCAGCATTTCTTCATTTTAAATAACAGCAGTAGAAAGATAACATTTTTGAGAGAGGAAGAAAAAAGTCTATATGTGCTTACTACTGTATTTCAAATAAAATAACACAATTAACATGATATATTTTTTATATATTTTGATCCTAATGATTTTGCAGTCTTTACACTATGCTAGGCCCCAAAGGATCCCGACGTCCGTATCTTACCTCAAACCAATTAAACTAGAATCTCTGATGGTGCACTAAGGCATGTGTGTTTGTGTATGTGTGTGTGTAATTACAGTTGACATTCAATATTATATTAGTAGTGTCAGGTGTATAGCATAGTGGTTAGACATTTATAAAATTTACTAAGTGATCCTCCCGCCCCCATAAGTCTAGTACCCACATGGCACCATACATAGTTATTACAATATTATTGACTATATTGTCTATGCTGTACTTTATATCCCTATGACTATTTTGAAACTTCCAATTTGTACTTCTTAATCCCTTGAAATCTCCTTTTGGTATTCCAAATGAAATCAAAGTTGAGAAACACTGAAACAAGAAATAGTTAAAAAGAAGCTCCAGCTTCTACTTAAATCTTATCCCAGTCTGTCCTTAGCTCTTCCCTTTTAACAGCTTTTCACAGTATCTGAAGACAAATATGGCAAACTGATCAAATATGCATATATCAGTTAGACAGCAGGAGGAGTAATACACTGACGGCATCGGCAACCCAAAACATTTCAACAAGCTGTGATTATGGACTGACTCTGAGAGGATAGATTTAATAAAGATAAATGTCAAGCTCAAATCTTGGGCACACTAAACCAAGTTCACAAATGTAGGGTAATGTAAATGTGACTAAACAGCAGTGCACATGAAAAGTTCTTGAGGAATTTAGTTGAATTTAAGTGTAATGTGAGTCAACACTGTGATTTGGCTGCCAGAAAATAAACTTGATCTGAGGCCGCTTCAACAAATGCAGAATGTCTGGACAAGGAAGACCCTTTCTTCATGCTTGTTGGAACACTTTAAGTACTGAGTCATGTTGTGAGTAGTATGCTAAATGAAGAACATGGAAAAATTAGATTATGGTTGATGAGGGAATTTGGAGCTGTCATTTAAAAAAGAATATTTCTCTGGGAGGAAAGTAAGCATAGGGAGAACATAACAGATATTTTCAAAATATTTGAAGAACTCACACATGGAAGTTAGATTGCTTGTGTGAAGTCCAGAAGTCAAAAGCAATGGAAGGAAATTCAGTAACTCTGGCCATCAAAAAGAGAATGGGAAGCCACAGGAGCAGAGAGCTCCCTGTCTCTGAAAATATTTAAACAAATGGTTGGTGAAGGGAGTTCAGAACTTGTAGAGTTGAATCAGATAATCTCTCTCCATCTAAGATTTTATGATCTGCGTGTCTGAAAGTAACTCAGGAGTCTAGGGGAGACTTTTCATATCTGTACACTGTTGGAAATCACCCCCCACGCCTCGCAAGCCTGGTGGTCTGCAACCTGTTCACTCTGCGCCCAGGAGGGAGACCACGCCAGGTCAATCAACACCAGCACAACTCCTGGGTGATTTTCCCATGGGGAAATGCAGTCACTTTTCTGCAGATGTCACTTCCTACAATATGTTGAACACATGTCTCTCTTTATCAGCTACTTTCTCTTTTAAACCCAACTTCTTGCAGACACTGACACTACTGACACTGTGTCTTTTTACTGTCCATGAAGATTCTGCCTATTCTTCTCCATCTGCCAGAAGTTTGAGATCCTCAAGGGATCATTAGCATTCATCCCAATAGCCCGCAATGCACTCTGAGGACTTCTGTAGTTCTTGCTTCACCCGGCAACATTAAGTTAACAGACCAACATTAAGTTAATCAGCCGCAGCTGATTCTAAGGTCCCGGCGGGGTCTCCGCCATTATGATGACTTGGTCTTGGACCGTTTAGCACTCCCGGGCGTTTTCCAAATCTTGAGCGAGGCGTTGAGCGCCAGGCGTGCGGGAGTCGGACAGGAGCCCGGGGCTGCGGAAGACAAAGGGTGGCTCCCTCCTCCCCAGTAATCCTACTTTCGCCCCCTGCCACTCTTGCCCAGCGTGGTCACGTCTTCTCAAAGCTGGGACCGTGGACCGCCAGCCCCGGGACTGAACTTGCTGCTCCGGCCGCGGGCCGCGGGAGGGGGAAGGGATGGAAGAGACAGGAGTGGGTGGAAGGTGGGGCGCCAGGGAGGAGGCAAGGGCGCAGGGAGCTCGAGGGAGCGTGCTTCCGAGGGAAAGCGAAGGGGAGGGCAGCACGGCCCGGCACGCGCCCTCCCTCGGCCCTTTCTCTCACATAAGCGCAGGCAGAGGGCGCATCAGCCATGCCCTG
>NW_006439192.1:13618254-13631636 GCF_000325575.1 Pteropus alecto | reverse complement strand
CTCTCTGGCCTGTCCCCTGCTGGCCGCCGCGCTGCTCCCGGGTCCGCGCAAGGCGCCCGCCGCCGCCGCTGCCTTCGAGTCGGAACTCGGCTTCTCCTCGGACGCGGAGCCGGACGCGGGCGAGGCCAAGGTGGGTGCGGGCTGCACGTTTCGGGATGGGCTGTGAGGGGACCGCGGGGTTCGGGCCGCCGAGGATTCAGAACCTCGCTGAGCAGTGTGTGTTCGGGTGTCACCTTGTGTACGTTGGATACAAAATTTCTGAGCGGAGTGCACGCTTCCTAGGAGATAACTTTTCTCTCTCTCTCTCTCTCTTTTCACGGAAAGTTGTTACTAAAAAGTTGTAGGACTGAAGGGCCGGTGGAGGTGGCTAGTGACAGAGATCACGTAACGTATTTGAGAGCAATCCCCGCGGCGCGCCTAGCGGGTCTTGAACCTGTCTGTGCAGGAGCGCGGCTCTGGGCAGCTGGAGTTCACTCCGGTCCGGAGGCTCTTCTCCCGCAGGTTGGTGGGAGTCACAGAGCTCTGGGACTGTTAAGACCAGCCAGCCCCAGGCGTATTTTCCTGGAGTGTCCCATTATGCGGAGCGCCAGGCGCTGTGCGCAACTTGAGAAAAACGTAAAGGAATTTAGTAACCGGGCTGGAGGACTTAAGACTTCAGAATCACATGAGAAAATTGGTCAAACTTGAGATGCCACAGGATTTTGTGTAGATCACAATCAGGAGTGACTTTACAACTTCATAAACTTTGCATTTCTAAAATCCGGTCGTAAAATACTGAAAAGGTGATTTTTTTTTTTTTTTTAATAAGCGGTATTTTAACTTCGCCTAAAAACGTTGTCAAGACACTTTTGAGACATTCTGATTTCCAAAGACTTACGTATTTGTGCCTGCTTCTTACATGCTCCTCTAAAGAATGTATATTTACCTAAAAAGTTCAGATATGACATAAGGGTGGATACTAGGTCTCTCAGAGTTTTTGAGCTCCTGAGGAAGTTTCATATTCGACATACTATGGGAAGTCTCCCTTCAAAGAAGTCTCCCTTCAAACATTTGTGGTTCCCTTCCTGGAACTGGACTGCAACGCTTTACTTGAACTGATGGCAAGAAGGGAAGTTGTCAACTTAGAGTTCATTTTATTGATTAACATATACTGAATGTGTAAAAATTCAATTCCCTTCCCAGTTATATTTGGAAATAAGTTTTAAGATTGAGAAGACTAATTTTTAAAAACCAAACTACTTTTGTCTCTAAATTTGGGGAAAATATTTTAAAAATCAGAATATGTAATTCGATACAGGTGTCAAGGAAAAAAACCTTTTGAATAAAGATATATGTTAAATTGCAGAACAGAGTGCATTATGTGATTTGTAAAATAATTTTTAATGCAGATATTTACAAAAGTGTAACTCTTGTCATGAGAAAGTCTTCCTGTCCTTAAATGCCACAGAAATGTAGCATGAGACCCACTGACACTTCCTGTAATTTCAATGCCTTGGACTTCACCATATCTATTCACTTTGTTTCTGCAAAGTCAAACTATTAAAAGTATTGCCTATGATAACTCACTTTGATTTACAGGAAGAGAGTGCGAAATAGGAGGTAAAATGAGAAACCTTTCCTGATAAGTTAAGAGCTTGTATGAGTCACTCACATGCTGCATCTGTCCTGAACGCAGTGCTCGTGTGTGCACATGCATCTGTGTTTATATATGTGTGCTATGGGTAGGCGTACAGTTTGAAGAGAAAATATATTTTTAATTTTCAAAATTGTCTTTATTGGTAAGATAATCACATTTTCCCTTTGCCATGAAAATCTTTATGCCTTTTTTGTTTGCTTTTCATATTTAACCATCTTTTGTGTTCTGTATGGTGAATATGGGTCGATATTCTGTATGTGTTATACAAATTCCTTTTCATGTGATGAAACATCACTTTTAGTCTTTTTGAGTTTCATAGACCACAAGGCAGTGTCTTATTCCTGCACTAAAGTGTTCCCTGGTGGTTGGGTAGAGGTTTGACAGGGCATGTGTCATTAATGCCCTCAGTGAAACTGCTATGTCCTTGCCATGGCACTGCCAAGAGACATGGTTGAAAGACTCCATGTCTCTCCCTAGTGGCCTAAACAAGGGCCTCCTTTAGATGTAAACTCTAGAGAGGAGCTGATGGCTAATTTTCTCTGAATTAGGTAAACTCTAAGAAGAGTATTCAGAAGGTAAAAAAAAAAAAAGGTGCTAAATATGCATAATCCCTAATAAATGCAAATTTTTGATAATTTAAACTTAGGAAGCCTTTTTTAATATTTAAAAAATACAAAACAGCACACAAGCTATGAACCAAGGTTAGCCATCCAATACTTCACCCCACCCCCAAAGCTATACAAAAAATTGAAAGTAAAATCACAAAGGGAATCAAGATCGCCTTATTCCTCAACTTATATTTGAATTTATTAGGGTCCTCTTTCTAATTATCTGTGGTTGTATGACTTACTAAAAAATCCTGAAGTGTTTCTCAGAAGGATGTTAGTGCAAGCAAGTCAACAGCAGAAAAGTAAGGTAAGCAAAGTATTCTCTATCATATAATTAAAATTAACTGAGCATGATGGGAAAAATTTAAAATTATCATCAAACTAAAGAAAACTGCAAAACCTAGGAAAAGCACTAAATTGCTAACTATAATCATTTGCCAACAGGAAATGAGATAGAGTTTACTCTGGTTGGTTGGAGTTGAGGACTTTGATTTTATGAGAAAAGTTGGTTTACAAGAACAACAACAAAAAGGAAGAATTACTTTATATCATGAAATATACTAACAGAACTTCCATTCCATAAAGTAGGTTGGACTGGAGTATAAATACCTAGATCTTCATGTTTTTAGAGAAATAAATGAAAGCAGAGCATATCTTACATGGCAAATGCCTTTGTTAAAGATTGAACTCAACAAAAGAAAGCTTAAAAATTTACAATCTTGTGTCAATTAAATAATCTAAAAGATTAAATATTATTGAATGAACAAATATAACTTATCTTATTTTCTGTTTTACACAGATAACTTCAAATATTTCTACATTTACAATTTAAAGGCAAAAGAAGTAAATTAGCTTAATATTAACATTACTCACCTTAATGAGAATAGCTATTTTTAATTAACATAATTAAAGCACATGTGGTTTTTGGTGACTAGCACAAAAAGCTTCCTAATAATGGCAACTAGTTTGCAACATGCCAGATTTTCTTTCACCATCTTTTATAATTTGGCATACTTTTGTATGTGTTTGGTTTTTGCTTATTGTTTCAAATTAATCAGTGGTGATGTTTTCCAAATACCATCTGTGTGCTAAATGCACCAGAATTCTCTAGAGGTTTTTAATTGTTGTTTTGTTTTGTTTTGTTTTGTTTTGTTTTCTTACTTGATATCAACCATATCTCTAGGCTCGGGTCTAGGAATATACATTTTTAACTAACATTCTAAGTCATTCTCATGCGCAATGATAGCGTTAGACACACTGATCGATGGTATATAACAATGACTAACTTTGTTGGTTTTGTCATCTTTGTTATATAATTGTTGAGTTTGCAAGTTAATCTGTTAAGTGTGGGGCATCTTATGAGACATAAGCAAATTTGACCAAGAGAGTCCTCTGTGAGGCCTCGTTGGTCTGGGTGCCTTGACATAAGGCAGAACTTGAGTTGTAACTTGGATGAGAATTTCCAGCAGATGACTCCATCAAGCTCAGGGATCCCTGAGGGAGAAAAGGTGAGAAGGCAAATAGAACTGTTTGATTGGAGATGAGGGATTCTGTAGGGTGACAGTGAAGGCTCTTAAGTAAGAATCAATTTGTAAAGACGGATGGGGTCCCATGGTTTGTGGCCTGAGCCGGTTTAAGAATTTGACCATCATGCTGTGAGTCAAGAGTAACTGATTAATATGAAAGATAAGGGAGTGGGAGAAATTAACCTTGGCATCAGTATTTTAATCATAGGACAATGTTGGTTCTACTTGTAGGATTCGGGCATTTCAGAGAAGAGAAGAGGCTGGTTTTCATGGATGGATGACATGGATGATGAAGGCATTATTTACTAAATCACTTCAAGATTTTACTAAACTTAGGAATCTTTAGAGAAGCAAATTAAGCTTTACAAATTTACATCCCATTAAAAGAAAATAATTGTCTAGGATCAACAGGATTTAAGCTGTACAATGTACCGAAAGTATTTAAGCATTTGACAATTATTATTACAATTCCTAAAGGAAAATTAACAGTATGAATTTCCCATTACCCTGCATTAGAAATGAAAAGGTAAATTTTCTTCAAGTAAAAGAGGCCATAAATGTGGCTGTAATATTTAGCCATTTACTTGCAGCATCATCTGTGCTTCTTGTTGTAGTACCTAGGGCATTTCTCTGATGTACTTCAAATTCCCATACTTTTTTTGCAACAACCAACCATCAATCTTTAGAAGGAAGATTCACTATTAGGGAAATGTGAAATGTTTGTAAAAGTGAAAATCTTTGAACGATCTTCCTCTCTTTACATCACTCTGTTATCAATTCATGTTAGAGGCTCAGCATTTGACTCCGTAAGAGCCCCTTCTGAAGAGGGCAGAGATTTTTAACTGAAGGATTGGATTCTTGTCCCCTTTTCCGATGTATCTGATGCTTTAATGGTGACTCTATAGCTGTTGTGTTAATTTCCTTTGGAGGATATTATTAGGTGCTTCGTCACCCTCCTGTCTTTTTAGAAATTTCTGACACCACTCTGAATGATGCTGGGGATTTATGGCTTTGGACATAAAAAGCTCAATTCATGTTTCATTTTGGTTTCTACTTCTTTGCGTTCTTCCTTCTGAACTGTGAACACCCAATCGGCAGCTATTTGTTCTTGAGACAGTTATCATCAAAATTGCTTTATAGAAAGCAGTTTGTTACTAGTATCAGTGGCATACCATGCTCTCCTAAGCTGATCTGAAGAAGGTGGAGGGTGTTGGATTTGGGAGAGTTCTTTCTTGACACGGGGCTCCAGAGAGGGGTCTTTTGACTTCCTGTTCTCAGCATTGATCCAACCTGGAGTGCTGTTTCCCAGTTCTCACATGGATATTTTGGGACATAAGAGCTGGTGTGAGAGGAATGAGAGTTTCCTTTGCCCCTAGCACGGTCACCTCTGGCAACCAAAGGATCTTTACAAGTTCAGATCATCCTCTAGATACCATGCATACCTCTGTATATTGAGAGAAGGTATTTCCATTATAATTAGGTTATATCTGCGACATCCTGAGTGCTAAGTGTGCCATGTATCGTGCTAAGCACTTTATAAGTTAACTTTATTTTCTTTTTCATTACACCTCCATGAGACGGATGTTTATTATATTTCATTAAAGGTAATGAACCTAAGACTCAAATGACAACCAGATGCAAGAATACAGCTGTTTTCTTTGAAAATTCTTTTTTTTTTAAAGTTTTACAGCATAGTACACCTTTTAGTGAAATGTGATAATAAGTTTGAGCCTTCAGAGTTTCCTAAAGACCCTGAGCAGTACTCCTTTTTTCCTATAAGTTGTAGCAGAGTGCAAGAAGACAGAGAGTACAATTACTCTGTAGTGAGGGCCCCTTGCTACGTTTATTTATGTCCCAATTCGCCACAATAGGACAATCTTGAAATAAACTTGGACTTTCTTCCAGGGTTTACCACATGATGCCCCTCTGACTAAGGATAGGTCATAAATGGCCTAATCCACAGTAGTGTTGTAATGATGACTGCATAACCAGAGACCTAACAGGATTCCCTGACAATAATTAAACAGTTTTTATGAGTTGCACTAATATAACTTCAGTGAAAGACTGTGATCATACCTATGCCAAATGACCTTTCACAAATAATTGGATTTGAAAAGAACGGACTTTAGTTGGCAGAGGCATCACACCTCTACCAACTTCCAAGCCTATGTTGTTTCACTTTTTACCAGTTACAGTAATCCTGATAGATATGCACTCTATAAATAAGACAGAGGCCTACGTTTTATTGCAAAAAACATTTTTGTTCCTTCAGATTTGTATAAATTGTGAATTAAGGTATCATGAGTTTTTACATTAAAAGATATAGCAGAGAGCTTTAAACAATGAGATGATAGTTCATTTGATTTATAATGTAATTCTAAAAATTACTGTAAATATTTTATATTTGTCTGTGTAATTTTTTTCTTCCAAAATTTACTCACAGAAATAATTTGGTTCCTATACTCAGTTGATTTACTTTTTTTCAGGGTTTGTAGTTTATTGTAGAGAGAAGAGATTATTATTCATTTTTCTTTATTGGGAATCCATCACAGAATCAATCAAATATCTGCCTAAAAATACATTTCACTGGTGGATTCTTACTGTTCCCTTCTGCTGATAGTATCCTACTGGCTTTCCAGTGTTAAAAGAGATTTATGATTCCTTTTCTGCAATCCTAAATTCAAAAGCTTATTTTCATAAATTATTTGGTGCTATAACCCTGATCTGATCTGATATAAAGCTATTTAAAGTCTTTATCCTCTAAGTTTGACTATTTCTAAACCTCACTGAAGAAAGAGTAATGTATTTATTTATGAGATGCTGCTGGGGGTGGAGAATGAGTATTAAAATGTATATGCACTGGGTTTCCTGAAAACTTCTGGGATCTGAAGTTCATGCAGTCCCAGGGGCTATGGTAAGAGACTGGACTGTAGAGTTGTTCTTTTCTAAAGGTCGTCCTTTGTCACCAGACTGCCTCAGTAACCACCTAGAAGGGAAATCGAGGGACTAGAGAGGGAGGCCTTGTGGATACTGCTAACTAACTCGACCTTACCCATTAGCTTCAGGTTTATGTACCTTTTACTCCAAATTCTCATATTTAAATCAACTTCCCTTCAAGGGCATTTTAATTAATTCTTACTAGTGCTACCTTCAGTTCTAGGAAGGAAATTACAATGCAGTGAATGATGCAACAACAACAAAAAAAAATGTAGCATGAGTGATTCCTGTGTATACTAAGCATGTTGTGTTTTTTGAGAAACAAGAAACTTATTCATTAAAATACCAGAAATGAGTTAACCTATAAATACCAACAGTATAAGAGATTTTGTAGGACAGTCCCCCTATTTACCAGAAGTTGTTGGCTAGGCTTCTAGAGGTTGAATGAGCAGGTGTGGGAAAGGTGAACTGGTATAAGGTCACCTGTGAAAAACGAGCAGCTACTGGTCACAGAAACAAGGGAGGAAGGACTGTTTTGGATGTTGAAGTATGAGAGCAAAGTCTAGAGGTAGTAATGTCAATGTAGTCAGGGGAGTTTGGGGAACTGGGAGCAGAGCTTTAAGGAAAACAGAAGGAATGTTATGGAGAGTGTAGGAAACTAATGACCGAAGTTTGAGTTTGGGTTGAAAGTGGCAGGAGCTGCTGAAGATTCTTCAGTGATATGCCGAAAATGGGGTTTGAAGGAGCTTAATCCAGTATCATTGTGCAGATGTGTCTAAAAACAAGGGTATAGGAAGCTAGTCAAAGCTTCCCTGAAGCCATTTGCAGCTGCAGGCTTCCTTGGAGCGGCTGGCAGTGACTGTGCTCTTCTCATCCTTTGGCCACCCATGTGTGGTTGTTGATCTCCTTTATATGGTCCTGATTTCTGATGATGACAGTGATGACTACTTCTGACTTATGTAAACACCCATCATGGTACTATCTGGAAACATTTATAACATATATTAATAACAGACATCTTTGCTATTACGGCCGCATTCCAAACAGAGCAAGCAGTGTAAACAGAGGTCATGCTTAGATATACACGCACATTCACCACACTCACCTCTTAATGATTCTTCAAACAGCTAACCGAGGCTCATGTATTTGCCTAGCTAAATATTTTTAGACAGTCCATTAAAAGAGAATATAGAAAAAAATTACAGCATATGAGATTAGATTCTCCATAGTTTATACACTTAATTGTAGGTCAGCTGGCAATTAAGAGAAAACAGAGATAACTCTAAAATGTCCTAGCAATCCCTTCTTTTTAAAATATACTTACAAGTATTCTCACTAACAGTAAGACTAGAAAGAGGGGGCAGAAATGAACTATCAAGTAAATAGTGTAATTACTTCATAGCTCCTGTTTTAAGTGTTTTTTAGTGTGGCAGAAAATTTACTTAAACTCAAAGATACCTGATATACTGAAAGAGGAAGTTGGCAGATGTGCAGCTTTGTGTCAATAACAATGCTTCAGAGTTTAAGAGGCTGACTTCAGGACAAGTTCACCTTCAACGTTGTCCTTGTTTGGACAGGTGGGGAGAAGACAAATAGTTCAGAGTAGATCAAAAAGATACATTTTGCAATTTCTGTACTTGTAAAGATTTTTAATTAATCATTTATATTGTAATTCATTTTACCTTAAAACTTGGTCCCCAAATTACTATTTTTCCACCTTTTATGCAATAGTAATGCATACACTTATAAATGGTGAAGGCTAGAATCAAAGCTAGCTCTTTTTCTGATTGCAGAACCCATGCACTTTGCATTACACTTCCTCTGATAATTCCTAGAATATTTCTTTTTGTTTCACTCATATAACTGTCACTTGCTTCAATGATATAACTGTTTAGATAGACGTGCAGCGCAGTAGAGAAGAGCAAAGGCTCTGGAATATGAGTTTCAGTATTTACATTCTAGCTATGTGATTTCACATCCTCCCTCTGCCACTTACCACCTGTGTGACCTGGGGCAAGTTACTTTACTTCTCTGTGCTTCCTTATATGTAAAATGAAAACAATAATTAATGCCTATCTCATAAGTTTATTTGGAGAAATAAAGAACATTTATATTCATTAAAACCATGACTGGCACATAGTAAGTATTCTGTCCATTTTCGTTAAATAGATAGTCTTCATCATCAGAAAAATACCAGAGACATAAATGAATACTGTGTCCTAGGCATATGAAGTAACTGTGATATTCTTCAGAGTGATTCTTTAGCACCTTCTACCTCATTGATTACATATTTTTTATTGTAAGCTTCCCATCAATATTCCTGATTCCTAAAATATGGAAGCCAGATATAATCTTGATTTTGAGACAGTTGGAGGAAATCTTGTGTGTTTAATCACTAAGTATAGGGAGGTTGTGTGTTGTAGTTCTGCTTATGATATGTTTTCACCTCTCCAGTGTGATTTGATTTGTGTCTATCCTTGAGGGTGACAACCCTGGCCATAGATCATCAAGTCAAGAAATAAAGGGTGATTGTCCTCCTTGACATGCTTATGTCATTGGGAGAAAAGGACTTTGGTATACACAGGATTTTTATAATGCCATATAATCTCACATGAACTCATCCTGAATACTTCCAAGCTTAAGTGCTTTCAAGTTTAAGTCTCTATTAATGGAACAGGCTGATGCTGCTACTTTAATGTGTAAACATCTTATGTCTTTATATTATTAATTGACACAGGAGAAATATAAATATGCATTCTAAATTTATAGTGCAATCATCCCAGGATATCTAAGAGATGAAAATATACTTTCACTGAATACAGTATTAAGAAAATGTAATGGTAGAATGTTATGGGCAGGAGTTAAACTTGTGTAGATTTGTTTAGGAGTTAATCTTGTGTAGATTTGTTTAGAAAAATGTGATTGCACTGCTTCGCTGGGGAATTCTTCTATAATGGCAACCAGCAAAGTCTGTGCTGTCATTGAGATGAATCATGGAGTAGATACTTTCCGTCTCCTAGGGTGATTCTGGTTTACTTGAATGCCCTAATTTGCTCGCAATGGTTGATTTTGTGTGATGATTCTTTTTGCAGGTTTGCCAGGCAGTCAGTAATCACTACGAAGTTCTTGCTACTGAACCCTTGTGGTGATGGTGGGGAATGGGGTTGAGGGTGGGGATCACCTTGGAATTGAAAGGAAGAAGAAATTCAAAATAAGTGGCAGGCACAGTTTTTTGCTTTTCAAGAGCTAACAACATATTTTTTATTCAGTAACATCTTAAAGTATTTACTTCCTTAGGATTCCAATACAAATGTTAGTGGGAATATTTTAGGAATGTTTATCAGATACCATATTTCTAAACAGAGAATTTTTTCCTGACTGAATCTGGAACCAAGGGTTGAACACTAAATAGATATTTAGCCAATGTATAGATAAAAAAGAATTTGATAATACACTCTCTGTACAAATCTATACATACCCATGTACATTATCCATACAAATCTATATGCAGATACTAGTATGATCTTTAAGTCATTTTCTTTTTTTTTCAAGATTAAACTGTATATAATTATATAAAATTAAGCTTTATATTTAGGTGTTATTATTTTCAAGTTTAAATTTTAATGTAAAGTGCTTTTCTTCACAGTAATTTCTCATTCTCACACTAATTTCTTTTTCTAAATAGAAGTGCTATGTTTATTTTCGAAGGTCAGAAACAAGATTAAAATAACATCGTTTATTTAATATCCTTTTATGTGTAGAGGAATGTTCATGAAATTGATAATACTTTTGCCTCCAACTTGCTAAAATACTTGGATACAATGAAAAATGCCCCCTCCCCCAACCACCAAAAAAAGCATACTTTGACGTTGTGGTTGTTGGAGAAGATTCTTGCATATATGATGGGTGCCACTTGGAGACAGACCCACTTCCTCCCTCCTGGGAGCTAGCTGGGAATATAGGAAACTGACTGCTTATCTCCTTCTCAGCCAGCTAGTGTTCAAAGCCTTAATGCCTTTCTCTGAAATGGCAAAAGTAAATACCTTGTGCTGCTAACGCCTTATAACCTTTCTTCAAGAAAATAGTGTATTTCTCTTTTCTTCGCATACACTTAAACGTGATCTTCTCTTTCCCCCAATGTCCACCATCCATCCCACCAAACAAAGAGTGGGTAAATTTGGCAAATTTAATCAGACGAAAATCTTTAAGAAAATATCCTTGACTTTCTTTTAACTGAAGGGACCACGGAGCTGCCATGAATCCTGTGATTGGAGTCCTATAATCCGTAAAAGGGACAGTCATTTCCTCTCACTCAATTCCTTGAAACTAGCCAGTTAATATCAAATGCCAGATGTGAGGTTCTTTTAAACCATTAAAGTTTACTTTACTACAATATCTTTGCCTACACAGAATATTTTCAATTCTTTTTGTTGTCGTTGTTTGTGTCTGTTGTATATATTTAGTTACTTTATCTTTTTAAAGTCCTCTTCCAAGTTTATGTTTTGAAAAATGGATCACTTATTTAGATTTATGTTTGCTTATGGGTCATGATATTTATGACTTCCCTAAAAAAAAACAAACTGATTCTTTTGTCTCAAAGCCAGATTTCAGTTTTGGGATGATAGTGATTCATTGTTTGTTCTCTTTGAATCCTAGGTCTTTCTTTTAACTTTGGTGTCCATCCGTGCCAGATTAGAATTTTATCAAGGCCAAAATTATTCATGAGTCATGACCATCACACTTAAAATTGGGTACTTTGAAGCTGATTAAGATACACAGATTAAGCAAACAATGATGTCATAAATTTTAGTGCAAATTATATTTTTTCCCCCTCCTAAACATTAGCAGCAATGAGGCCTGCTCTGTTGGAGATGAATGATGTTCTACTTTAGAAAACACACCTTTGTGTCACAGCCACATGATGATAGCATATTTATATTACTGTAATACAGCATAATGTGACACCTAAGTTAGTGAATTAAAGATGAAAATATTTAAAATCAGTTACATTTCTGTGTCATGCTTACTTGACCGTACAGTCTCTTCTGTAGTCTTTAACTGGGGATAATCATAGCATGACTAACTCCAGTCACACTAAGGACCCTCAAGCTTCCTCTAGCGGAAAATAACTAGAATTCAAATTTTGCATTCATATGCCAGTTTTTTTAATTAAAGTTGCTCTTCACGTTGATTTTAACTGTGTTACACCTCTGTAAAGTGCCTGCAATGTGGTAGGAGGGAGGAAAACACATATGCCTCATTTGTCTCAGATCAGTTCTACTCTCTTAGGGTGGGACATTGTTTTCCTCCTCCCAAGGCTGACTTAAACTAATATAAATTTACTTTCTGTTCAAAAATTGAATGGTAACTTGTAAACAAAAACCTTTATGTGATAAAATTAAATCTTTGATATTCAGATGATCAATATGCTATACTGTATGCACTGTGTGTTATACATAAGTACTAAATACTTGCTTAGTGAATGGGTTATAAATGAGTTTTACCAGATATCTTTGTAAAATGCCAAGCAGTCATTTGCCATTATTCTAAACTTTAAAGAGTCCCAGTTAAATATATGTACATGTAAAATTTCAATTTTTAATGCAGTGTCACCAAAATATCCTAAATATGATTTCGATACTTGTTGTTCTGGTTTTCATTTGGACCTAATTGTACATGAATTTCTGAAGCTGCATGATTTCACTGGTAGTAGATTGGAACATTGTTTTCTATCCTTTTTAAATTCACACTTTTCTATGTGGGTACTTGGCTTTCCCATGACATGAGTTAGTGCTGTCCAGTGTGCAGTCAGAAAAATGTGCAGGAATTCCAGGATCATGGTCTCCCTTGAAGGTTAAAAGGACTCCTGATTTAGAGAATAATGTCTGACTCTAAAGCAAAGTATCCCACTTGATGACCGTGCCCCTAGGTGCTGATAGGTATGACAACACCTTTTTTTTTTAGCATTTAAATATACTTTATTTATTCATAATAATTTTTTATTTTTCAATTACAGTTATTATATTATTTTCAAATATACTATATTGTGATTAGACATTTATATAACATAAAGTGATCACTCCAATAAATTTATTACCTATTTATTTAGTACCATAAGTAGTTATTACATTATTGACTATATCCCTCATGCTATATTTTACATCTCATAACTATTTCATAACTGCCAATTTGTAATTCTTAATCCCTTCCCCTGCCTATTTCACGTACTCCCAAACCCCCTCCCACCTGGTGACCATTAAAATGTTCTCTGTATCTGTGAGTTTGTTTCTGTTTGGTTTTGATTATTTTGTTTTTTTAGATTCTACATGTAAGTGAAATCATATGGCTTTTGTCTTTCTATGTCTGTCTTATTCCACTCAGCACAATACCCACTGGGTCTATCCATGTTGTTTCAGGTGGCAAGATTTCATTCTATTTATTATTTTTATGGCTGAGACCATTGTGTGTGTGTGTGTGTGTGTGTGTATCACTTCTTCTTTTTGGTACTAGCTGTGAGATTGGATCTTTTCCTACCCTACTGGTGAGATCATAAACTGGCCTTACTTTTCTGGAAAGCAATGTGTCATTATGTATCAAAAGCCTTAAAAATGTGCACACCTTTGACCTAATCATCCCACTTCCGGAAACTTAATATCTTATGGCAATAATTCTAGA
>NW_006439192.1:13557779-13617432 GCF_000325575.1 Pteropus alecto | reverse complement strand
ATGAGAACGTTAGTATGCTTGATGTTGTCCCAGAGGCCCCTTAAATGATCCTCATTTTGGGGGGGGGGGGGGATTCTTTTTTCTTATTGCTGTTCTAATTGGGTATTTTCTGCTACCTTATTTTCTAAATTGTTGATTTGATCCTCTGCTTCATCTAATCTACTCTTGATTCCTCCTAAGGCATTCATTTCAGTTATCATATTCTTCACTTCTGACTGGTTCTTTTTTGTGTTTCCTATTTCTCCATTAAAGTCCTCACTGAGTTCATCTACTCTTTCTCTAAGTTCATTGAGCATCT
The DNA here is from genome assembly GCF_000325575.1 of Pteropus alecto. Classification (NCBI taxonomy): domain Eukaryota; kingdom Metazoa; phylum Chordata; class Mammalia; order Chiroptera; family Pteropodidae; genus Pteropus; species Pteropus alecto. Next base: position 13,617,134 of record NW_006439192.1, on the reverse strand, counting down.
TTATAACCAGTGTTTAGAACTCTGCATCTGGCAGATTGTTTTTCTCCATTTTGTGTAGTTCTTTTTCTGGAGCTTTGTTCTCTTCGTTCATTTGGGACATGTTTCTTTGTCTTTCCATTTTGGCTGCCTCCCTGTGTTTGTTTCTATGTATTAGGTAGGGCTTCTATGTCTCCCAGTCTTAGCAGAGTGGTCTTATGTAGTAGGCGTCTTGTGGGCCCAGTGACGCAGTTGCCCTAGTCACCTGAGCCAGGTGCTCCAGGTATGTGCCTTGTTTGAGTTGTGTATGCTCTCTGTTGTAGTTGAGCCTTGGTTACTGTTTACACATCAGTGGGAGGGATTGACCCTCGGGCTCATTGGTTGTGAGAACTGGCCATGACTACAAAGAAGGAGCTGTTGTGCAGTGGCTGGCCTTACAGTGTAGTAGGATTTCCATTAGCAGGTTTGATGCCTGCTCAGTTCACACTTTGGGTGTGTTGTCCTTGGATGTGGCCTCTGGTGGTGTTTAGACTCAGTTCTATGCCCTGCCTCAGCCACCTGCATGAGCCACCAAGCAATCCACAGATGGTCAACACCTATGTTGGGCTCACAGGTGCTTAGGAGAGGCTAAGCCGCAAACCCAAGGCCCATCAAGAGGTATGGGGCACACAGAGATCAGATGCTGCTTGTTTGGATTTTGTGAACTTTGAGAGATTTTAGGAAAGTCTGCAGCATGAGCCAAGACTGGCAGTTTGAATGGAAATCCACTGAGAGCAACTTGCATAGGCCCATAAGTCCACTGTGGCAGGATCTCAGGGAATCACCAGGGCAAGGCAACCAGTGTTAGCCAGGGTGATAGAGACTCAGATGCAGCTGCCTGCATCTGCACACCAAGATGAGGGCTCAATAAAGAAACAATGGATTCTGCTAGATTTCTGTCTGAGATATAGCTGCCCCTCCAGCCCTCACCCAGAAACCAGACAATTCATTTACTCCTTGTGTGTCCCTGGTGTCTTTCAAGCTGCTGCCCTCAGTAGTAGAACTCAGAACAAGTGAGTCTGTCACTAAGTAAGTCTGTATGCAGGTCCCTTAAGAGAAATATCTATGACTTTAATGGCCCTCCAGCTCATTCAGCCACAATCTTTACTGGTTTTCACAGCCAGAAGTTGTAGGCATTAACCTTCCTTGTACTGGAACCCTGGGCTGGGGAGCCCAGTGTGAGGCTGGGACCCCTTGCTCCTTCAGAGGGACCTCTGCAACCAAGATATCCCTACTAATTCTCAACTTCAGGGCCACCCACAGACAGTGTGCCCAGGGATGCTTTGGCCCGCCCTTCCATCGTCCCATCTGCCCCTCCATCCTTGTCGAGGAAGAAGCCAAAATGGCATCCTTCACCTGGTAGAAAGAGGTCAATTTGAGAAACTTCAGACACCTGTTGGTCTGTATCTGACTCTGTCACTTATTAGCTGTGTGATCACCTGTATGAGACTCAGTTTTCTTAGTTTCGAATGAGTATACAGGAACCATCACGACCAGCCCAGGCAGAAAGGTGAAAGCAGGTGGGACGAGCCTATTCCTCACCTCTGCCCCACCTCCAGTCTCGAGGTGGCCTCTTCTGTGTGTCCCCAGTTGTAATAATTCTGTTCAGCTAGACTTAGGGGACTTTCAGTTATGACTGTTCTGTAGATTAGTTGTAATTTTGATGTGGTTGCGAGAGGAGGCAAGCACAGCATTTACCTATGCTGCCATCTTGACTGGAATTATAAAGAATGTTTATAAACCAAAATTTCAGACACATTACAAACTCTTCTTTTTTTCTTATATATTAACTTATTTTTCTTTTAAATTTTAAAACGTTTCACACTTATACAAACCATGAAGCAATCCCCCCGATTTTGCTAGTACCCATCTGGCACTACACACAACCATTACAACATTGACTGTATTCCCTGTGCTATAGTCTAAATCTCCATGACGATTCCATAACTATTAATTTGTATTTCTTCATCTCTTCACCTTTTCCACCCAGCCCTCAAACCTCCCACCCCTCTGGCAATCTACACTTTGTTCTCTGTATCTGTAAGTCTATTTTCGTTTAGTTTTTTTGTTTCTTTTGTTCCTTAGATTCTGCATATGTGAAATCATATGGTATTTCTCTTTCTCTGTCTGACTTATTTCACTCAGTGGAATACCCTATAGGTCCATACATGTTGTTGCAAATGGTAAGATTTCATTATTTTTTGTACCTGAATAATATGTCATTATATATACGCACCATAACTTCTTTATCCAGTCATCTATTGTTGGGCACTTAGGTTACTTCCATATGTTGGCTATTGTGAATAGTGCTGCCGAGAACATAGGGGTGCATGTCTCTTTACGAACTAGAGTTTTGGTTTTCCTTGGATAAATACTCAGAAGTACAATTGCTGGGTAGTTCTATTTTTAATTTTTTGAGGAACCTCTAATCTGTTTTCCAGGGTGGCTGTACCAATTTGTAATCCTACCATCAGTGAACGAGTGTTCCGTTTTTACCACATCCTCACTGACATTTGTTGATGATAGCCAGTCTGACAGGTGTAAGGTGATACCTCATTGTGGTTTCAATGTGTGTTTCTCTGATTAGTGACTTTGAGCATCTTTTCATGTGTCTACTGGCTATCTGTACATCCTCTTTGGAAAAATACCTATTCAAGTCTTCTGCCCATTTTTTAATTGGATTGTTTGTTTTTTTTTCATTGTTGAATTGTATGAGTTCTTTATAAATTTTGGATATTAACCTTTTGTCAGATGTATCAAGAGAAATATCTTCTCCCATTCAGTAGATTATCTTTTCGTTTTGTTTATGGTTTCCTTTGCTGTGCAAAAATTTTTTAGTTTGATGTAGTCCCATTTGTTTATTTTTTCTTTGTTTCCCTTGTCTGAGGAGATATATCAGAAAAAAAAAATACTAATAGCAATATCAGAGAGTTTACTGCCTGTGTTTTCTTCTAGAAGTTTTAATGTTTCTTGTCTTACATTTAGATCTTTATTCATTTTGAGTTTATTTTTTGTATACGGTGTAAAAAGTGGTCCATTTTCTTTCTCTTTTTTTTGCATGTACCTGTTTGATTTTCCCAGCACCATTTGTTGAAGAGACTCTCTTTACCCCATTGTATGTTTTTGCCTCCTTTGTCATAGATTAAATGACCATAGATTAAATGACCATTAGTTTAACATCGGGTAGTGTGATGCCTCTAGCTCTGTTCTTCTTTCTCAAGATTGCCATAGCTATTCATGATATTTTATGATTCCATATAAATTTTTGGATTATTTTTTCTAGTTCTTTGAATGTCATCAGTATTTTGATAGGGATTGCATAGAATCTATAGATTGCTTTGGGTGGTATGGCCATTTTAATGATGTTGATTCTTTCTACCCGTGAGCATGATATATTTATTTGTATCTTCTTCCATTTTTTTTGTATCTTCTTCAATAACACAAACTCTTCTTTATAAATTTCACATTCTTTTCTTTCCCTTTATTTTAGCTTTTTACTCTAGTGTAATATTTTGCAGTTAAATATTTTTAACCATACTTCAAACAACTTTGCTCATTACAAAATACCGATGTTCACCATTGCCAGTAATTATTTATTGTTTATACCACCATGTACTGCAATGTAAAATGTCATCCTACAAAGAATGTAACATTCACATTAAGATTAGATTTTCTCTGAGTACATTTAAATTTGAACTTAAATTCTTTTGGAAAATCAGGTTCCAAAGACTCTGTTGTCTTTTCACCTCAATACATCTTCTTGCTGTTTTGATGCATATATTATGCTTTAAATTACAGTGGCTTTGATTTCATTGTAATGTTACCTGGTTTATGGCTTGAAAATATTAGTATATATACTGCATCCATAAATACAGAAGTATACGCTATTTATATAGTATGTGCATTTAGTGTGAAGAACCAGATTTTTTTCCAAGCTCTCATCGGTTCCTTTGTTGTAGTCATCGTCGTCGTTGTTGTTGTTGTTATTTTTGTTGTTGAACTGATTTATTCCATTGTTACAGCTTAAATTCAGACATTTTTTAGTGGTACATCTAAAGTTTATGAGGACAGAAAGACTATTTGAACATGAGACACTTAGGAAATTGAGAAGGTAAGTTCTTATGCATGTAGAACAGTGGATGTTTTAGATCAAAGCAGATGTTTTGCAGCAGGAGTTGAAGCATAGTTAAAATACATCTGGGTCATGTCTAATTAAAACTTGACATCTATTCAGTGAGACCGATAATTAAGAAATGAATATAACTCTTATAAGTCTTGCTTAACAAAATAACTTGCTTTCAGGGCCAGATGATTTAGTCAAAGTTGTTTAATAAGGTAATTTCTACTTGAATCAATTTGATTAGAATAATGTCATAGTGCTAAATAATTTGGTATTACTGTCTTTAATTTTTAGAGAAAGAATACTTTTATTTAGGGCATCATAAGGAACAATGTTCCCTCCACTAGCATTCTTTTTTAGAAGAGCGTGCTATTAACTTATTTACTTTTTTTTCTAAATATATTTTTCTTTATTTTTAGCATTGTTTTTCTTGCTTTTAATTATGTGAGCAAACATCAATAAAAATTTTTTGTAACTTTCAGCATGTTTTAGCCATCAATGCTAACCAGCAAAAATATATCAACCATGAGGAAACTGAGCTGGCCACAACTAGACCATAGGTTTTGGAAGTCATATTGTCTCTCTGTTCCCCAATGGTTTTTTTTTTTTTTTTCTATTTATGTATCATTCAGATTAAAGTTCAGTATTTTGGTGATTATAATTGTAGGCAAAATACAAATTTATTTCATTTTGAACTATAAACAGAAAAGACATCAAGTTCTTAAATTTGAAGCATTACTTAGACTTTGATTATAATTTCAGGCAGAAAAAGCAAAGAACTATATTTCTAGGCACATTCTGACTATAAAATAGTTATCTTACATATACCAAGACTTTTATATTTGTATCTGTCACTTTATAATATTTATTACTTTGTTCACCAAGTAGTTATTGCCTCAGGTGTACCAGTGTTTAGGGTATTAGATAAAATTTGAGGAAAATAATTCTATAAAATTTCAAGGTGTAAACTGTTTTATACATTTTAAAGTTTCATATGTATAATACTGATTAATTTTTTAATGGGACATAAATATAACAAGAACTTAGACTTAAGCAAAAAATAACAACTAGTTACCTAACCAGTGAAAAAGCTATTACAAAGCTCATGCAGTGGTTTTTAAAATTCAATGAATTTACAGCACCTCCTTGTCCAGTGATGACAAATAATAAGTATCAAAGTGTGAAATATTTTTGAATGAAACAAATAACTCTAACTAGGTTTATTCATAATTTAGGACATTGATTAAAAAGATAAATAATCTAATAACTATAAAAGTAATACTTTATGAAACTTTTATAACTTAATAAGTCTAAGTTGTTTGTTCTGATATACACAAAAAGACAAAACCAAACGAAATAAAACAAAACCTGTTAATAATTTTCTATTTTTGCCATAAACATTGGGTCATAACATCACATTTTATTTAATAAAGACAGCCCTGGAGCTAAGATTTGGTCCACTGGGGATCAGGATCAGGCAAATATGATTCTTTCCTTCCATATTCCCCTATCTACCTGGCTGCAGCTCTTGTAAGGTTAGTCTATGGCTTTGGCAACACCTGCGAAATATCTCAGAGCACAGAAGTACTGCTTTTTTCTCGTCGCAGACCTGATCATATGTTGTGTCTTTTGCCTTGTGATCTTGCCTTAGCTCTGCTGTTTCCTATTCGTTTTCTTAGTGTAATTCAAAGGGTTAAATGGGAATTTTAAATGTAGTTGAAACCAAACTGTGTCTGAAGTCTTGTGTAGTCAGTTAGAAAAAAGCTTATTTCCCAATTTTCTTTGCAGCTAGTATTGCAATAGGATAGTTCTAACAGGTGAAATATAAGACAATATGGTAGGGATTTATGGGAAAACTTGCTTTTCTGATAAGGAACTGTCTTCCTATTTTATTATCTTCTCTGGAACTCAGAAAATCCCGTATAATTAATAATAAAAAAAAAAAAAAACTATGCTTATCAAAAAAAAACTTTTAGACTTTTGTGGACTAAAATTTTTATAATTATTAATGTTGGCTAGTGAGTATAGAGTGACTTTCTAAAATTTTACTATTCTTTACTATTTTAACTCTGTTGCCCCTAAAGTTAAAATACTTTAATATCTAAATTGGATATAATCTTTATATCCAACATCCTTTGCCTGCCTGATGGATTCTTTTAAAATATTATGTTTATATTTTGTAACTACTTTAAGAAGTAGCCACATTTCAAATAAATAAAAGTTGTTTCTTAGGGAGGCTGTATCTTTTGTCCCTTCTTGGTGTTAAAAGTGTTACTAGCAAGGGAGTGACCCCTGACCAACTTTAATTGTTTTGAAAATGGTAACTAGAGAGAATAGAGAGAGAGAATTCTCACAAGATTTAGAAAGAGTAAAAGAGGATTCTCAGGACAGAAAAAAATGTGCAAACAAAAAAATATTTTCATATCTTCATTCAGATTAATGAATAATTAGGCACCTGGACTATTAAAAAATCATACTCGATTCTAGGTTTGTAAAGCCCGAATTCGTCATCATAGGATCAACATGGGAATTAGGAAAGAATGCTAATTTAAATTTTAAACAGCTGGAAATACAATACATAGAATATATGCCTATCTTCTCATCTGTCAACAAGTGCTTACAGATGCCATATGAACTGTTTTAACTGCAATTATAAAACTCAGAGGAATGTTTAGAGGTGATTCCAAAACTGTGATTGTCTAACATACAGAGTAGTCATTCTTAAGAAATGCTCTGTCCAACACAAAATATAAATGTGCACAATCCTTTATGCCGATAGAGTTTCAAGTTAACATTTGGGGGCAGAATTCAACATCAAATAATAAATAAGAGATATATAACCTTAGTTTAAGTTATTTATTTTAATAATAGTTTATTTATAAACACATTTCTCCTTCGGTTAGGTTTTTTTTTCCTCAGCTGTAAAATTTTGGAGCTGGAGCCCACAGGCCATCCTGTAGTAACCAGGAATGATTAAAGATTTTATACTTGAGGATCCTTTTCCCCAAAGGTTACTTGCTTCCCTCTGGAGCTGTGGATTTATTTCCTCCTCTCCAGGGTAAATGTCTTAAATTCACTTCTGCCATGTTATTCCCCATGTGGTAGATTGTGAGACTGTCTCTGAGGCAGCACTATTCATGCAGGGCTCTCCCTGTACTCAAGGCACTTTGACCATGTCAGTTATTTAAATCTTGGCTCAAATCTACGGCTACACCAATTGACTTCAAGGAGAGTCTTCCCTGACAGTCTAAAGAATACAAATCCAGATGTGTCGTGTGCAGGAAACAACATTAAGTAAAGCATGTGTTCTAATATATTTCTTTAAGACATAATCTGGACCCTGAAGTGTAGTTTTACTTACTGAGTTTATATAGGGAGATCGTTTTCATTTCTAGACTTGGTCATATTTTTACATTTCTTAGTTCTTTGATGTTTAAATTTTCAGTTTTATATTCTTCTGTTTTACATGCTGTAACCACTTCATATATGCAAAGATTTTTTTTTTTTTTTGCCACAAACATAAACATTGGACAAGCTCAGCACATATAGACTACTTGGCATAACTAAACACAGTTGCTTAGTCCCAAACAGAAATACATGGTGACGGGAGACTAGGCTTCAGATGACGAGCACACAATAGAATATATGGATGTCATAAAGTTGTACACCTGAAATTGATATAATGTTATTAACAAATGTTATCTCAATAAATTTAATAAAAAAATAAAGAATTCTTTGATTCTGGCTTCTGAAGTTATTAACTATATATTACTTTTATCACCTTTAAAACCTAATACATATAAAGTTAATTTTTGCAGTTATCGTCAAGTTTAATAATTAAGTGATATGAACCAGAATTTTTATTTAACATGCAATTTCATTCTACTAAAAATAATATGCTAAATTATATATTAAGTAGTCTTGACCTAAAGTACTCAGGATTTGTAAGTAACGGCATGTAATATATCAACTGTACAATATGTGTCACTGATTTTATTTTATTTTTTTCCTAGCAATGTGCCGTGAACAGGTAAATTCCACAAAGTACACGCCATTTGTCACTTATTCAGTATTCTAAAGAAATGAGGTTGTCTTCATAGGTGAATTTCATAGACCCCTAAAAATTTCACATTTTTAAGTATAACTCAAATTTTTATTGTGTTGATTAAAGTATATTAAACATAACCTCCTCTTAATGAATTGCTATAATTAAAACAAGAATTATTGCTACTTCCAGTTGCTCTTTCTACCATATTTACAGCTGCTACTATTTGCAGTTGTCTTTGTACCTTTTTAAAAATTTGCTTTTATTTTCCCTTTTGTTTCCTTTCCCTAAGGCTTCTCTTATACTTCTGTTCCTTGGTTCTAGGGAGATGTTTTTTGTGTGTTTTGTTTGTTTATTTGTTGTTTATTTTTTGTAGCTGTTGCTATAGCATAAAATAATTTTATTTCAGCCTCTGGTGATCTCACCAACTACTTTGAGAGCATTAGTCAAAATCTAGCTGTAGAGGCTTAAGCAAATGAATTTATTTTTCTCTTTGGTATGCCCGTAAGGGCTGGTGCAGCCTAGAGCTCCAATTTGCTATAAATGCCCTGGACTCCCAGGTTTTTGTCCTCTCATAGTTACGACAAGGCTGATTCCTCTCCAGAATTATGTCTGAGTTCAAGGAAGGAAGAATAAGGAGACAGGAGGCTGGTGCCTTAACAGGAAAGCAACAACTTTATCATCAATCCCTACTAGATTTTCACTTACACTTAATGCACAGAACTGTCTTTGGGCCATCTAGCTGCAAGAGAAGCTGTGAAATAAAATACATGTAACTTCAAACAATATCTCTCTTTGCAAGGAAGAACAGGAGAATGGATTTTGAGTAGCAGTGTTTATAACATTGTGTCAATGATTTCTAGATTTTTTTTCCCAAAATTTTCCATCTTTTGCCTTCAGGTTTACAAGCTTGGTACATTCCTTGTTTATGCATCTGAGAGATTAATGTTTTTAATCCAAAGGATTTAAAATCTAGTTTGGAGAGAGAGTTCTTATATGAAACATTTATAGAACATGAGAATTTAAACTTGCTAATTTTATTGTGTGGATAGTAAGTGTAGTAACAGAGAAGGGAAAATCTTGGGAAAGCTAGTGCTCTTGAAAAATATTCAGGCAAGATTTCAGTATAAAACAAATTAAATAATACAAAATTAAGTGAATATAATACTTTTTAAAACTTTAAATTTTTAATATATTGACTTTCCTTTTACACTCTATTTTCTATAAGGTTAGAAACAAAATTTTCGTATTTTACTTGACTTCTTTCTGATGGATTCATTTCCATTGCTTAATGTGTAAACTGTAATAGGGCTTTCTTCAGTCAACATGCTCATTCTTTCCTCTCCAAAGAGCGGTACCTTTTGTGAGAACAGTTTGGTATTGATGGAAATTTCCATTCTTTTCCTCACACAGTGTCTATATGAAAATTGGATAACAGCTATTGTGAGATCATATGCTACTCTGATAACAGAGAATACCACAAGCCTGACTTTACTGTGTTGATTTAAAGATTACATACCATGTGATAATGACAAAAACAAATCATAAGAGGGAGATGGATAATTAAAATTTCTTCACACTACCACTAAAACCCATGGTATATATTCAGCCTTTGGTGTCCTCACAGAGGAAAAGTAGCAGTCACTTCTCTCGGGTGGAGCATTTCTGCCAGATGCGAGAAACTTCACGTGTGTCCCTCCTCATGTGTCTTATGTATTTACTCATTGAGAAAGAAAATGGGAAACAGCTCGTAAAAATGTATTTAGTGCATTTCTGATGCTAATGGAAACATTTCTGTAATTTTCCCATCATCCTTAATATTTTACCCTCTTAATTTTTTTATTCAAAATTGTATTCATATGAATATGTTAAACACATTTTTGTCAGTAAGTTGGCCATGTATCAAACTTAATGGAAATTTGACATGAAAAGACATTTCAAATAGTGAGGAAAACAGCTCTTAGGAGTACTTTACCTTCGAGTATTACCTTGTTTAATTTCCATAGATCATCATCTTATACACTAATAGAATTTGACCAGTTTATCTTATTTCAAAAATTTTTCCTTGCAACTGAATTACTTGCCCTTAATGTTTTGAATTGTTCTTTTTAATGTGCCTTATGGCTATCGTTACATATGCTGATATGTCACAGTAGTCAACATTAGAATTTAACTTGATTTCGAGCACTGATTTTTTTTAAAAAGTAAATTTTATTTAAAAAGGTACATTTTGCATGTTTATTGGTTACTTGCACTATTATTTAAATGAAAGATGAGACTATGTTGTATTAGGGCAGAGGGAGAGTAAGAATGGATAGTCTCATGGGTACCTCAGAAATCAAATCAGAATCAGGCACTCTGGATGATTAAGGGACAGTGGAGAAGTTGCTCATCATATGGAAAAACAAGATTATATAACAGTCTTAATATATGGAATTCTCATAGCTTTTATTGAACTCTATATCCTAATCACTTTAAAACAACTCAGGAGAGTGTCTGTTGCTAAAATAGGAGCTGTTATTTTTCAGGGGCAGTGGTCCAGGGTATACTATGATAGATAATTTTTAAATTGAAAATATATTAGATACTATTTTAATTTTGTTTGGAAAGTCTGCTTTGAAACTGTATTCTGTTCTGCTTTCTCAAGGAAATATCCTATTCAGGTCACTGGAAATAACATGTCAAGTTTGAAAAAAAGACTTCATATATAGCCAGTAAACCTGCTAAATATATTTAGAAAATCATTCTAGTGACTAATACCTTGAACTGTTTCCACAATAACAGTTTTGCTAGTATTTGGATTTACCCTTTTGCATTGGAAATGACTTGTCGGGTCTGAAAAGAGACTTTATGGGTAGCCAAATACACTTGCTAAGTGTGTTTAAAAAAAATTTTTACTGACAAAAAGTTTTTTTTATAGTCTATTAATTTTAAGCAGTAATACTGATTGAATTCATTAGGTAGCTAGGAGAGAAGTCAACCTGCTTTTTGTTAGTTTAACTTTTCTAAATATTTTCAGTTTAATGAGAAAAGAGGAGTAAGATCCAGCTAAAAGTGCAAGTTTGAATATTTAACCTAGTCAAATTTTGTTTTTCAGAATTAGTTTTCAAGATCATATGTTCACTATCAGATTTCTTTTTAGTTGCCTGGAAACATTTCTAACAAATAGACATTTCTTCCCAAGCTTTGTAGAAATATGTTTTGTTAATTTCCTTTTAGCATGGATTACTAGAAAATACTATTTTTAGGGACTACAGGGGCCAGATTTGATTGTCAGATAATTCAAGAATGCCGTCTTTAATTACTTTATCATATTTTATTGTTAGCATCGGTAAGTTGAAGCAGCATGGATTTGGGATCAGAACTGGATTTGAATTAACACTGTACCTTAAGAACCATATGATCTTAATGCTTCTGAGTTAATAGACTATAAATTGGGGGAAATAATGTATACCTTCAGCATTGTTAGAGATCTCATTCAAAGCACTGCCTCTTATTAGCTACTGATAAAGCATTAGTTCCCTCTCTAGGGCCAGTCAGAATCATTAACTTCATCACTGTGGTTCACACACTTGCCTTTAATTAAAGGTCGTTTATTGAGGTTTTGTGATCAAATGCCCACAGGTGAAATAAAATTTACCTATATATCCATTTAGTAATGCAACATCTGCTAGCTAAATACATATTAAATAAATATAAATATCACATTGCTCTTTTCAAGAAAGCAATGACCTCCATTTTGTTAAAGCCAGCGTACAGTGATCAGAACTCCTTGTTCTGTGTTCTTTTATGAGATGATCATTCAGGTGTGGCCACATGAGGAGACCCAAGAGAGGCACACACGCAAAAAAAGTCTCATACAGAAAGGGGTCACTGCATACCATGCAGGGTCACAAGGGAAGGTTTGGGTGAGGAAGCAGATATCAGGAGCAAGGGGAAAGCTGAGGCTACAGGCTTTATTGGGGTTTCTAAGAGAAAGAAAAGCAAGGCAGGGTGAACAGTTTAGGAGTGGAAGTTTGAATAATTTCAGAGGGCTCTAAGCTACACGGGTGGTCTCTAGTTGCCTGGTACCCGGCCTTGGGATGACTAAGACAGAGGAATATTGCCTCTTGGAGTATCTGTGCCAGATAAAGGAGGTCTAGCTCTAGATGCTTTGTTTACATATCAGTGGCATGTTCCAACCAAGCTCTTCCCTATCTGTAAGAATTGGCAGTCTCTTCCAGGTTTGAAATGTCAAAACATCATAATACACAGAAAACAATATGCCCTGTCACTTTATGTAGCAACATTTGCAGCAGTTGATCATTCCTTCTCCTTGATACACAGTTGTCACTGGTTTTCTTTGCCTCACTGGTTGCTCTTTCTTCACTGCTGGCTGTTTGTCTTCCTGAGCTTTTAATATTGAAGTGCCCAGGGCTCTACCCACTGTCCTCTATTCTTCTGATGTCCATTCACTCTCTTGGTGATGTAACTCAATCTGTGGTTCTAAATAGTTCCAAATTTATTCCTTTGATCCATATCTCTCTTCTGAACTTTAGCATGTAACCAACTCTTTTCTATTCTCTATTTGTCATTTCTACTCAGATGGCTAACAGACATTTCAACTAAACATTTTCCAAAATTGAACTTCTGATCTCCTCCCCTGACCAAATCTGCTCTATCCACAGCCTTCCCTAATTTAGTTAATGGCAGCAAGTTGAGTTTGGTTAAGTCATAGTCCATGGGGCAATCTGTGACTTATTTCTTTTGTACACCATATCCAAATTCATCAGGCAACCCAGTCCTTTTGGATAAGCCTTCGAAGTATATCTAGAAGCTAACCACTTCTCACCACATCTATTGCCACTTCTCTGATGTGAAAGCCACCATTGTCTCTTACCTGGATCACAGCAGTGGTTGGGTCATTGGTCTCACTGGTTCCAGGTTTAACCCCCTCATAGAGTATTCTCACAAGAGCCAATGGAGAGATCCATTTAGAATGTAAGTCACATTACAGCTCTCTCCTATTTGAGGCCCTAGAATAGCTCCCTATTTCGCACAAACTAAAAGCCAAAATCTCTGCAAAGAAATACCAGTCAGGCTACTGGAAATGTTTTAACTGAAAAAAAAAAATGTAATGACTAATCCATTTTATAGAGGTGTCGGTGTTTATGAAGCCCCCAGAGACTAGCAACAGTGGGAAGTCCTAACACTCTAGTCTTACAGGGACTTTTTAGCTATATATCTTTTTTTTTAATTGATTTTTTAGAATTTCATTACATGATTTGGATATCAGACTTTTGTGAGGTATATACATTGCAAATATCTTCTTCCATCTCCTACTGGCCTTTTTTTCTTTAATTGCTGGATTTTTAAAATTTTTATGTAATGTTTCTTTTTCCTTTATGGTTAATACTTTTTTTATCTTGTTTAAGAAATCTTTGTCTACTCGGTGTCATAAAGATAGTCTTCTAGAAGCTTTATTGTTTTACCTTTCACGTTTAGATTTATAATCAACTTGGAATTGATATTTGTGTAGGGAGGAGAGTGTGAATGAGGATTGATTTTTTTTTCCATTTGGATGTCTATCTCAGCATCTTTTCCCAATGCTCTGCAGTGTTACCCTGGCCATAAGTGATCTCTGTATACATATAGGTCCTTTCTAGGTTATCCGTTTTACTATTTTATCCTGTTTATCTTTGATCAGTATCACACTGTCCTAAATTCTGTAGTTTCACAAAAAGTCTTGATACAGTCACACATACTTACAGCTTTTTTAATATTGCTTTTGTTCTATATGTTGGGATTGCATTGAATCAAAGATTGATTTGGATAAAACTGGCACATTAACAATTTTGAGCCTTTTATTTAGGTCCTCTCTATTATTTTTATAAGAACTTTTAAGTTTTTCTTTTTGTGTAGAGGCCTTGTATATCTTTCTTAATGGTACCTAGGTATTTGACATTTTTGAAACTATTGCAAAGGGTATTTGATTTCGCATTTCATTGTCTGTTTTCTGGGTACAGTATGCTAGGTTGGCAATTATTTCCTTTCCATATTTTACAGCTTTTTCCGTTATCTTCTGATTTCCGTTGTTTCCACTGTCATTATTATTCTTTCGAACAAGAATGATTTTTGGTTTTGGCTCTAAAGGTTTCTGTCTTTGGATTTCAGTAGTTCTATTACACTTTTCGGTGTAGCTTCCTTTGTATTTAATCAGCTTGGAGTTCATAACAATTCTTGAATCTGTAGCTTGATGTTTTTTATTATTTTGAAAATTCCCAGACTACTATTTCTTCAGACATTCTTCTATCCTGTGGTCTCTATCCTCCAATTGAATGTATGTTAGATCTCTTCACTGTCTCCTCTGTGTCACTTTTCTGTATTGTCTATGTCTGATATGTTAGTTTCCTCCAGAATTATTCTACTGACCTATCTTCCGATTCACTAATCCTCTTTTTTGTCCTAATACAATGAATCCAATCTATTGAGATATATTTGCAGTTATTACATTTTGCAGTTCTCAAATTTCTTGGGTTTTTAAAATAAATTTTGCTCCTCTGATAATATTCTGCATGTTGCCTTCTGTTTTCTTAAACATATTAGTCACAGTATTTTATAATTCCTGTTTCAATATCTGGCTCATCTGTTTTGTTTTGTTTTTTTATTGTCTATGTTTTCTGTTTTTTTGTTAGTCATATTTGTAAGTATGACTGAAATTTTTGAATGAGTGCTTGATGTTGTCCCTACCTGAAATATAAATACAGCTGTAACAATGAAATGAGCTACTTTGAAATAAGGTATACAAGTAGCCCAGTGCTTGTTTATAGTACCTTTTTAATAAGTGATGTTGTATATGAAAACTTATAACTGTCTGAATTATGCTGTTTTCTTCCAGAGAAGATTTATTGTATCCTCTGGTAGTCATGTAAAATGAGGACAGATCACCCAGTTCAGTCAGAGTATGACAGGCCACAAGGCTTGTCTGCCGTCTTTGTATGGGCAGTCTGCTCTGGTTCACTCGTGTTCCTAGGGAGTTGTCATTCAGGAAATCCATCTCAGAGCCTATAGGTTTTTGCCATCCTTCCTCCTCTGTGGGTCCCAAACTCCAGTTTTTTGTTTCTTCAGCTCTATGAAAACATCCTTGTACTTTTTCAGAGTTTTGCTTGGCTGTTGTGCTTCTTGCCTTGGACAGTATGAAAATTTAATTAATGCCTCAGGAGGAAAACTATGTCAATCTGGTTTCTCTTGTCTTACCTTCTCCCTAGGACCCAAGCCTCTCAAATCCTGACTGTCTCTGCAACCCCAAACTGCAATGCTATGTCTCTCCAGCCTGATAGAATTGCAGGAGTATTACTTTTTTAAAAACTCTTTGTTGTTCTTTGCCTGGATCCTAGCCTCTCACTTACCCTAGGGTGAACAAAGCAAGCAAAACTCAACAACATATTTATAAGCATATTATTCAAGGGGAAAAAATAGCTCTCAAAATGTCATCTCACCTTTCTGAGATTTTTTTTCCTACCCAAGCTCTTGACCACTAAAGCCTTGGCTGCCCCTAAAGTTATATCATCAAATAGGTGTTTGTTATTTATAATTTTATCTCATATTTCTAGCTCTCAGCAGGAGCATTGTTTTGTCACAAGCTGCTCCACCGTGGTTAGAAGTGGAATTCCCTAAATAAGCCATCTTAATAGTTATCATGGGTTAGTGACTAAGTGAACAAAATTTTTGGATAGACCCATGGTTTAAATTTCACTTTCTGTGTTTGAGATACTTATTCACTGAAAGTTTTATCATTTGTAATCATAAAATCAGATTGTTTTTTCTCCAAATTCCTAGGCCTATGTACTTTGTAAGATTTTTGAGGAGCATTTGGAAAAAATGTTCAAATTTATTACAGTAACCAATACATAGTAAATTTAACAAATAAATAATACAGAAGCCATATGAATGTATAAGGTTAATTCATGCATTTCTGAAATTAGAAATAACAGTTTACTCCCAATGTATTACTGTTTACACACTCATTTGAAGATGTTTCTATTAAATACCGAAGAGATTTGAAAGACTATAATGTATATTTAAGATTTACAATAACACGAATATGAGTGTCCCACCACTCAAGTTAAAAATAGAATATCACCAGTTCTTTTGAGTGTTGAATACGTGTGCTCCTTATAAATATGTTGTTGAGTTTTGCTTACTTTTGAACTTCATGTAATTGGAATGATGTTTATGCATTCCTTTGCAACTTGCTTTGTTCACTTAATACCAAGTCTCTTTGATTCATCTATGTTGATGTTTTGTAGCTGTAGCTCTTTCATTTTCCCTCATTTTTCAAAGTAGTAAAATTATATTGTAAATGCTCTACCCCAAATGTGTATTTTCCTATGAATAGAAATGGTATGTTTTCTAATATTTAACTTCGGACTCTTTTCCTTGGAACTGTTTTTGAGTGGATTGAAGATGAATTTCTCTAGAGCAAATTTGTGTTTTGTGGTAGGCACCTGAAGACACTATAAATACAGACCACTTTCAGAGTTGTTTTTTTGGCTTAACTCTGTTTGAAACACACAGGTAGACTGTTTCAGAAGACAGTCCAGGATAAGAGCTTTCTTGTGATGATGTCACAAGGAGATTTCTTCCCTCCTTTCACCCAGAACACATTTTGAGATGGTAAATTTCTTCGCTGTCTCCTATAGATGTTAATTTTTTTCTAGTTTTCCCATGGTATTGAGAGGTCACTGTAGACACTGAGGGTTCTAGCTTAAAATAGGGATTCACTACTAGGCTCCCAAATGTACAAGACTTCTGGGCTCTGTCTCCTGTGACATGATCAATTTCACAGCCCAATGTCACCAGCCAAAACTCCTGTTCTCAGAGTGAATATGACTTGAGTGCTTGCTTAGTCTCTAATTTTTCTCTTTCACTTCATTTTTGGCTACCTAGGATCTTTGCCTTCTTAGTAGATGTTTACTATATATGGAGATACACACATACAGATACATACACATTTGCACACATATATATAGGTATGTATGTAGTTAGATAGATGGATGCATTTTTTCAGAAGGAATCTCTTTTACCAAACTGTTAGAAGTAATTAATTCATGTTATATAAGAAATTTTAGGACTGTCCATAAGACCTGGGGACTTTAAGGACTCGTGTTCGTGTTCTGAGTCTATACTTGACATCTATTGCAGTGGTGCCAGCTGCACAGCCATGGGTACCTTTAGTCATGGGTACAAGGTGAAATAGACTTTCACTTCCTCCCTGAGCTTGGCTGGCACAAAAGAATGGACAATTGTTTAGTCATAATGAATAAATTTATTCTAAATAAAGCTAATAGATTGGTCAGAGACAGCTGGGCTTACTCTTTATCACTTTCTGACCTGTCTCTGACTAGATTTTGGTCCCAGGCTTGTGACTTCCTCCAACTATAACTGAATTCTAGTACACTATGTCATCTCATTTTCTATTCTATACCTTTCTCTCTCCTCTTTGATCCCTCCATCTACTTGTGCTGAGGCTACAAACACTTCCCTTTCTATTATTTTTATGTCCCATAAGATATAATTAACATAAATGCTAAATATATGTTTATTTCTCGGGTGTTATATGGGCTGTATATGATGTGTACAGGGAAGCTGGTTGACAAAGGCAGAGACTACACACACATAAAATAATTTATTGTTGTCTTTGATGCAATATGCAACATTACAAATTCCTATTATCATAATAAATCTGCAACATAGTTTTTTTGTTTTTTAGGGAGCACCTATAAAACTATTATATTTGCTCCTCAGAAAACTCACATGTGCATATAGTCACTAAAGAGTTTATATGTCATCTGCTTTTATATTAACTTTTACTAGGTTAAAGATACTTATATTAAAATGTTTGCTAATATGTAAAAAGGTATAGGAAGGAGAGGTTAATGTATTTTCTTATCAATTGTGTCATTTCACTTTCTAACAATTTTAGGACAATTCCATAAAAGATCAGTAATCATAACATTTTTTAGTTTAGATCGATAGTGGGAGCATACAGAACTTTTCACTTTAGGGAACAAATCACATTAAATTCCTGGGATCTCTGACCTTGCTTATTGAGTCAAATTTGAGGCATGCAAATGTCTTTATACTGCCTTTGAGTGATTTTACCATGTGCATAACTGCTGCTGGTACCATGATTAATAATAAACGACATCCTCACTGAGATTGATGCCATTCAGAATTGCCTCAATATGCTGTTTGTTCATTTCTTTAAAAAATAATTCTTTGTTTTGGAATAGCATATTATTAATGAATAGCATATTTCTGGAGGAATAAATAGGACTTTTTCAAACTGCATGCATGGGAAAAATTGGTCAGAGAAGGACTAATTCTTTCATCGCTTGTTTCATAGAACAGCTTTAGGTTGTATGAAAAAAGTTATAGAGTAGATTTGTGAGAGGGTGTGTTGGATAAGAAAAGGAAACAGTAAAAGCTTGTGATAGAGGGGAATTCTTGTTACATTTCCTTCTCACCTGCTACTCTGGGAGTCTTCAGTCAGTTGGCTAATCAAATTTATTAAAAAATATATATAGACAATATAACCTAAAAACTTCTGATGAAATCCTCCAATCACTAAAAGGTGGTTTTGCTTGGAGAAATTGTTTATTTGAGGGGACTGGCTATTAGAGACAAGCCTATTGTTTAGTAACCTCATTGAAATGTACATATAAAATTCAATTAAAATCGCCTTTATTTTGAATTATTTTCCTAAATACAGAAAATTTATAAGATCTTTGTAGGTAATTTTAAACAGAGATATATTAAAATAATTATCTATAACATTACCATCAGAGTCTTCCATTCTTTGCTCTATACTTTTCCAAGCTGTATTCAGAGAAAATAAAATTATGCTTAAAATATTATTTTATAGCTCACCTTTAAAATGTAATATTCTCTATTTTTCATATCCTAAACTATTATTAAGGATATGATTTTAATGACTGCATACCACATTTATATTTATTTGTGTCCTCCTTGGTGTTACCTGTTTTCATTTTTCTTTGTAATTCTTATTTCTTTACACATTTTCTCTAGTAATTTGGAAGATATGCCTTCTTAAGTGAAACTAATGTTTCACCTTTTGCATTTTAAAAAATATCTTAATCTAGTTCATTTTAACATTCCCTGTAATTAAGTTTATCTCACTGGCAAATAAAGTCAAATATTTGGTGTATCTCCCCACTACAAAAAGCATGTTCGGTTTTGGTGGTATAACTGGAGAATCAAGACTTAGAGTATTTTAATTAAATTACTGTATTTTACAATTTACAACATCTTCATGAAAATTCGAATACAGTTTTACTACCACATTGCACATGTATGTTATGCATATGTAACTCACATGCAATTCACATGTAACTTACATGTAAATGCATTTTATAACCACATGATACATGTGGTTACAACTCCATTGATATGTATTTAGACTCAGTTCCCTGTGAAATTATTTATGAGTGTACTATAAATTATTTTATAAGTTCTTTATCTCAGTTGTTTTTGAGTTAGCTGAATGTTTTTGAAACAAATGTTAAAAAATTGGAATATGTGGATTATATTTTTGAATCCTTATACATGTAAGAGTATTTTTCTGTTCTTTGTTCTCACAGAAATGGCAAAGTAACTTGCAGTAGAATTCATAGCATACAGTATCCCGTACTTTACCCTCCCTACCAACAACAACAGTAAAAAGCTCTGGGAACATTCTTCAGTTCCTCTGTGGCATTTATGTTATCAAACAAATCTAAAAATAGAATTTTATTTTTGTAATTATGCTATTTCCAATTTTGGATGTTTTTAATTTATTTTTTATTTGCTTATTTATTATGGAAAACTCTTCTTAGCCTTGAAGTTTAAAAATTCCACTGGGACACATCTGTAAATTATTCAGCTCTCATATATTTTGACTGGTCCTCAGACTGGTAAAAAGTGAACATTCTGCCACAAAGCTTTCATGAACTTGGAATTATTGTTAATAATGTTATTATTATCTTTAATATTCTTTAAACGATGCTTCTTCTCTAGCTCCTCTTATTTTACATGGAATTCCTATCATATATATTGAATCTCCTGAAATTATTTTTAATATTTCTAATTTTTCTGACTATTTTTCTAAGTTTACTCTTTTCCTCCAAATTCTGAATTTGCAAAATTTATTTTTACTTCACTGATTTTTTAGTGTGCCTCTTGCCATTGTGAATTAAGCAGTCCAATATTTACCTCCATTTCAACTTTTCTCATTTGCTTTTTTTTGTTTTTCTTTGTGAAATTTTTAAATAATCTCCTGTGTTATGAACTAGTTTTATAAAAAGTTATTCTAATTTTCAAAGTGAATTTTTTGAAACTGTTGTATTCTTTCACAGCTGATAATTTTTCTCTGATCCCCATTCTTATAAATGAATGAAAATTACCCCATAGTAGAAGTTGAGGTGAATTTTATTAGAAGATATTTGCCTGCCTTTTAGGTAGAACAGATTAGGTTCCAGATATAGCAAAAAGAGTTTTGAATTCTTTCAGCTTTCTGTTCCTTGTTTATGCAATTAGAACCCCCCTCTCTATTTTTAGATCAAAGAGAATCTTGGCGGAATGGACTTAGAAATATGCACTCAAGTCACCATTTATATATGTTATGTCTAAGATTGTAAAGCAAAACTAAAACAGAGCAAAAAACTAGATATCAATATGAACTGTTTCAATATGCCACTCATTTTAAAGTAATGTTCAAAATATCCTAATGCTTAGATTTTTCCTCTTTTTCTCCTAAAGGAATTGACTGAACTCCAAAACTACCAGTTCTAAGAAGTCTTTCCAAAGAGAAGCTTATCAAATTTAATTTTTAAATATAAATTGAGGAAAATTTATCTCAATTCTAAATTTCAATAAACAGTATAATATAGTTATTGAGTTTTTACCTTAGTGAGATATTATTTTAGTTTTTGAGTATTTATAAATTTTTACAAGTCACTTGTGACTTTTTACTGTTTTTTTTTTCCTTTTTTAGGAAGGAAGATAATTTTCGTAACAATGAAAATTGTCCTTCTAGAGAGAGTTTCTTAGCGTTTCAGAAAATCTCCTAATCATTGAAGGGGAAACTCTCCGAGTGCATTTAAAATATTCATTGGTAATGGACTTGAAGATGACTGATCTTGGCTCTGCAATCACTGGGTTTGGATGGGGTGGGATGAGCTCAGAAAAGCTAGGGTAGTACCCAGTAAGTGCTCGTCAAGAGTAAATACATAAAAAAAAAAAAACAAGGGTCTGTTCCAGTAATGGCCATCTGATAGTATGAGTGCAGAAAGAGATTAGCACCTGAAAATCCAAAGAGAAAAGAGATGGGCAGCTTGGATAGAAGTAAAATCTGGTATTTGAATGTAATATGATGGCCTCTAACAACTAGGTTTGGAAGAGGAGCCCATTTTCTGGGGACAAGTTACCCAAAACAAGAAATAGCAACAAGTCCACAATGGTGTTTATTTGGGAAGCTACTAACTAATGTACATTATATCCTCCCAGACTTGGATTAAGATCGATAACCACATTTAATTCAACTTTAGTCAGCAAGAAGGAGGTTTTCTAGCACCAGCTGCCAATACTAAAAGGATGTACATGTCTTAGCATGTCTGGTAAAATTGATACTTGTACTTGTTCATCTAAGTATGAATTTACTAGTGGGAAATAAATTTAACTGCTGGATATTCATTTAGTATTTCAGATCAGCATGATGACTAAAGGACTCAGAATGATGAGGAATAAATCTTAATAAGAAAAATTTAGGTAATTAGCTTATTTGTTTTCTAAAAATGAGGCCTCAAATAAATATTAGTGTATTATTTGCTACTGGTTAATGAATCTTTCCTCCCTTCTATCAATAACTATTATTCGAGATTTTTTTTTCTCACTCTGATAGGACCATGTCTAACACATTTACTTCCCTCCTAAAGGTTAAAAACAAAGAGTTTTTGCACATAATCTGAATATAAACAAATGTATGTTATTGAATGAGTAATTTACAAAAGATACTGCCAAGATATAGAATATATAATTTCAGGTTTATGAGCTACAGAAAAAGTTCAGTGAAATTACACTTTCATTTTTATGGAAATTAAAGAAAAGGCAATATATTAAATGTAATGAAATAATATTTCCTAAAAAGATATTGAAGCTATAATTAGATTAATTTTCAGATAGATTAAAGAAGGCCATTGCTCTTTAAACAGGAATAATCATATTGGAATGAAATGTATGAAAAAAATTGAACCCTGTTGAAAATAATAAAACTAGCAGAAGATATATTTAACTAGAAGAAAGGATTTAAAAATCAAACTCAAAAATGATGAATAATCACAAGAAATGTTAATAAAGGGCATAAAATATAAAGTATTGAAAAAAATTTGCTTGATGCTCCTTCAAATCCTTTAGTCTTGGTGATGCAAACTTTAGAATTTACATTACAATTTAATTTTCTGTGATTTCACTAATGTTATATTAACAGTATGAATCTTGCTTTCTATTATTGTCTATTTAAATTGTTAACAGATCAAATTGTCCAATGCAGTCCTGTGCATGGCATGGCATGACTTAGGTTAGAAATGGATAATGTTATTTCTATATCAATCCAGAGATCCTGTGTCTTTTGAACTCCTGTGTGGCCATTATTTCCTATTCCATTCATTTGGCATTTAATATATGTTACCTTCAAGACTAGTACATATGTGTGAGCATTTATAACCCTTAACATTCACCATGTAGGTATGGATTATAAATGGTGCTCAGAAATAAAGAAAGCGTTAATGAGTAATTTTTCTATCCATGTCATTATTTCTAATGCCTATTAACATACTCTCTCCATTTATTTCTCAATTTACCAGTCTCCCTGTAAATTTTCTTGTCTATCCACCAAGGCCTATCATCTTAGCTACCATTTTCTGAGTGCTTAATAAGTGCTGGACATTGCATGAGGAACTAAATGTGTAATTAAGGAAAACATCCTGGATTTTCATTTTATCTTATTATTTAAACTGTTCAATAATCTATTAGCAAGTCATTCTATCTGCAAGTCAACTTCTCTTCCTCTGCAGTGTTTCCCAAACCTATTTCATTGCATTTCAGCTGCTACCCTTCTAACTTAAGCTGTCATCATTACTTATTTTGATCATTGTAATAGAACCTAATTGTCCTGTCTGTTTCCACACTTTATATCTTTGAATCTAATCTACCTGTGGCAGCCACGATGTGTTTTCAAAATTGTAAGTGAGATACTATCATTCCTCAGTCTCAAACTGCCAATGGCTTCTTCCCATAACATTTAGACTAAAATCCAAACTCCCCAGCATGGACTATAAATAAGAACTATCATGCTCTGGCCCTGACTATCTCTGACTTCATTCCCACTACACTGTGCCACACCCTCTCTTTTCAAAAGACAAGATCCCCAGTTTTTTTTCTCTGTTTTCTCATGTAAACGCATTCTTTCCATAGAGCCTGGAATGTTCTTCTCTAGAAGTGCGTGGCTGTCTCTTTTTGTTGAAATCCCAGCTTCAATATCAATTCTTTAGAGACCTCCCTTCCTTACCTATCTATTCTAATGTAACCACCCAGTTTCTATCATGACCCTAAGTTTATGGTTATCACTGCCTAATTTTCTTTTTTATTGTTATATTTTGCAATTGATTCTCTCTACTAGAAACTTCAGGGGCTTTGGAGTGTTTTGTTTGTAGCTGAACTCCCAGAACCTAGAATAATGTCTCACATTCTAAAAATGTCTATAAGCACTTAGTACATTTTATTAATAAGGAAATATTATCTCATAATTCTCAGAATATTGTTACAAGTTTAATTCTGGTGTTATAATTTAACAGATTTGAAAAATCAAGGATTTGGGAGGTAAGCAACTTGTCCAGGGTTATCCAATGAGTTCAGTGACAGAGTCAGAATTTGAACTCAGCTCTGTCAGACATTAGAAATTTACCCATGGTTTTTAACCTTCATACTACATTATGTCCCAGTGTGCTTAATTATTCTTAATTAGTAAGTTAAAATATAAAGGAACATATCTGCAAAATAATCTTTGGCACAGGAATATGGTATTTAAACAATAAATCATGCACAAGTTAACTGGATACATAATATGTCTGTTTAGCTGAATAACCAACCTAACGATTTCAGACTGGCCACACAACAATCCAGTAATGCATTCATCATAGAAATATGAACTTATGGGTTGGGTATTCATGGTTATATGACTATGACTATGTGTGTATCAATGGGATCGTGCTATTTTGGGTTCTCTCAACTTGGATTTCTCTAGAAGTAGACTGAGATGGGGATTTGAGGCAAGGAATTTATTTGGAAGATAATCCCAGGGTGCACTGGCAAGAAAATAATAAGATGAAACAGTATAGGAGAGGACTCAATGAATGGGACATTATCAAGCAAACTACCTTGATGAGTATCTGAAGTTTGATTCCCCTGGAACTCTGGGAATCAGTGTAGAACATGCACCTCAAAGTTACCCTAACCGAGGGGCAAGGAAGCTGGGCTGTTTATATGTGCATACCCAGGTCTTTTAATCTTTGACTGAGGGCTTCTCTGGGGAGCAGAATCCCAGCATGCCATAGAAGGGGCAGAAGGAGTTCTGGCCGTCAAAGCACGTGGCCAGCAGTAAAATACAGATGCAGATGGAAGTTGGACTGGTATTTACTTGAAATAGGGAGGACATGGATATATAGGCAGAGTATTAACAGTCTTCTAAGCCATTCATATATGTATGGTAATTTCCATGCATTAGTGAATATACATCTATATGAATTGGGATCAAAAGATGAAAAGTACTAAGTGAAAACTAAAATATTGGAATTACTAAGAGATAGAATATACAGACAATACTCTCAAGTGAATCTGCGTTTCTCTCTGAATGCATATGTTGGTGTAGACCATGTGACAGTCTGTGTTTTAGGAATTATAGGTATGTTTGACAAAGTTATTTATTTATATTACAGTCCTCTTTCGTACAAGATATCAGTAGATATCCTAACAAACATTTCTGTTTCCCTATATGTTTATCCACCCCCATTCCCCACTGATATAAGAACATATTTTTTTTTTGATAACTCAAACCTTCCTGTGTGGTAGGCAGAATAATGACCCCAAAGATACCCACATTCTGATCCCTGGAACTTGGGAATATGTTACTTCATGTAGCACTGGGGACTTTTCAGGTGTGATTAAGCACCTGGAGATGGAAAGATGATTATCCTGGATTATCTGAGTGGCCCAGTGTAATCATAAGAGAGCCCCGATAAGTGGAAGGAGAAGGCAGTAGAGATGGATTCAGAGTGAGGTGGTGTGAAAAAGACTCCCCAGGCCATTGATGGCTTTGGAGATGGAATGGGGACATGAGCCATGGAATGTGGGCAGCTTCCAAAAGCTGGAAAAGGCCATTGGATTATCTTCTAGAGTCTCTGAAAAGGAAGACAGCACTGCCAACACTGATTTTAGCCCAGTGAGAGCACTTGGGGATTCTTACTTCCAGAATTGTAAGATAATACATTTGCATTGTTTTAAGCAACTAAGTTGGTGGTAATTTACCCCAGCAGTAATAGGAAAATAATAGGCTACCTAATCAAAGACATCGATGAAAGCTCACCCCAAGTATTTTAAAAATCATAGCAATTGTCACCTTACAAAGTTATTATGTTACTATTGACTGTATTCCCTGTGCTGTACATTACATCCCCATGACTTATTTATTTTATACCCAGAAGTTTGTGTGTCTGGTTTCTCTTTACCTTTTCACCCATTCCCCTGTCACCTTCCCCTCTGGCAACCATCAGTTTGTTCTCTGTATCTATGAGACTGTTTCTGTTTTGTTTTGTTTGTTCATTTGTTTTGTTTGTTTTTTTAGATTCCACAATAAGTGAAATCATATAGTATTTGTCTTTGTCTGACTTATTTCACTTAGTATAATGCCATCTAGGTCCTTCCGTGTTGTCACAAATGGCTAGAATCACTGTGTTTTACACCTGAAACTAATATAACATTGTTTGTCACTATTTTAAAAAAAGTGTTTGTCACTATTTTAAAAAAAGAACAAAACAGAAAATCATAGCAATTTTCAAATATATATGTGTGTGTGTATGTATGTGTGTGTGTATATATATATCTATATAGATATATATATATATATCTATAGATAGATAGGTAGATAGATAGATAGATGATGAACTTCGGAAAGAATTTGGAATTTGAGAAAGCAGAGCTGGTTTGGAATTCTGCCTAATTACTTTCTCTTTGATCTCAGTCAGTGTTTAATTTCTCAGCTTTAAGTTCATCATCTGGAATGTGGTGACAATAATATATTCTTGTTTCTCTCAGGAGTTTGTTGTAAGAATCCATTTTGATAATCCATGTGAAAGTATATTCTAGGCTACAAAATAATGCATGCAGTCTTATTTGGCTTTGTTAGCAAAAGTAGTGCCAAAGAGTTTATCTCAGAAATGAAAGATTCAAAAGATATAAATTATGCCACGTTATTCTAGTTAATTTATAGGTTTCTCAGTGTTTCTGAATCAAATTAGCAAGTATATATTATATTTACAATGAAGAAGCCATAACTCTGTTAAAAGATTGACTACTTACTGAGAGTGAAAAATGTCATTGTTCTTTTTCTATCGTATATTTTTAAACTGCATTTTTCCATCCTTTAATTGGAAATGTTTTAACACAGCTCATTTATGTGGAAATAAAGACTGTTTAGTGGACTATCAAATATTGAACTCTGTGTCATCTGCTTCAGAGAAGTTATAAAATTGTATTCTGATTTCAGCTTTTCTAAAACTTTGGCAAAGTAGTATTCTGAGTTTTCCTTTGCAACTGTCTTAATATTAGCAAACATTCTTTGGGGTACGGAAAAGAACAAACGCCTCTGATGAAAGGGTCATCTTAGCTGCTAGCCACCAAAAGAGCTGCCAGCTGAGCAGCTTTGTAACCATTCTTCAGGCTGCCATGGACTCACGGGTGAGGAATCCACACAGCTAATGAATTCCAGAAGGTGTGGTTGCTGACTTCTCTCTTCTTAAGCCCTAAAGATAAAGCATTGATGTTCAGGGTTCTTATCCTGTAGTTTATACATCACTCTTTGACACCCCCTGCTATTACCCGCCCCTACCAAAAATAAGCCCCGAACAAAATAATAATAAACAATTGGCTGTTTGATTTTTAAACCACACTGCCATCAAACAACCCTTAATGCTACAACTGCAGCCTGTCACAGCATTTCAGCGGGATCCGGCTAGAGGTGGAAGAGAGGCAGGGAAGGCCAGGGTACGTCAAACTTTCTCCTTATGGATCTTAGTTCGTTGCTAGCAGTGCCAACTAGCTGTTTTGGACCTGTCTCCATGTATTTAGTTTCTGCCTTCCACCAATAAATTGCACTGCAACTCATTCATTGAACAAACTGTATGCTGTGCACTGTAGTTTTGGTCTTTAAAGTAACATCAGACCATAGGTAGTATTTTCATTTTATAAATGAGGAATTCCAGACTTCTAAGTCACTGATCTAGCTAGTAAGTGGCATAGATGGAAGTCGGAGCCCTTTTGCTATACCTCCTCACTTTTTATTATCCAAGTCCTAGTCCTTCTTTGAGAAAGTCATGTTTCTTAGTTACACGTGAGAAGCACCCTTTTTAGTTGTATAAAATGGGCACATTTACATCTTACATGGAAAACTTTTATTAGAGGGTGTTTTCATCTTTGCAAAACTATTGAACTGACTAAAGACAGAATGATTCCCTTTGCATGTCATACCTCCATAACTAAATGACTTTAAGCTGCCATGAAGTGTCAGCATGAAGGAAGGATGATTATTGGCAGCGTCAGTATCTTTAGAGCCAGAAGATCTTGTCTCTATTACACTCTGATTATGGAAAGTCAGGAGTTCATTACAAGTGCCAGTATGAGCTATATAAAAGCCACAACACCACAAGAGGAAGGTTTACCCTCCAGGCTTCTTTTTTTTTTTTTTCATATAAATCATATCCCGTATTTTCTGACATATACAGGAGTCTGGACAGTCTAACATTTTCTGCTTGTTTAATGCTTTAAAATTGCAAGGAACTTCTCCATTAATTGTGTGGAAACCTCCAGTTTAATATTGAAGATACTGAAATAACCATCCCAAGAAAGATCCATGATTTAACATGATTTAATGGAAACTTTAAAAAATAACATTATTATATTTAATAATAATTTTGTATTAAACTTTATGAAATATAAGTTAAATAGGGCTTATCTTGTAAGTCATATTTTATAGATGAGAAAATTGAAGTGGAAAGACAAATGAAATGTGAACTTTAATTCATCTAATTGTTCTTTCTCTTCTTTCCCCCTCCCTCCTTCCATCCTTTCTTTCTTTCTTTCCTCTCTCTTTTTCTGTTCCTTTCTCCCTCCTTTATTCCTTCCTTCTTTCAACAATTACTTTAGGTACTATTATCTAAATACCTAAATATCTAGACACTGTACTAATTCCTTTTTTACACTTAACTCACAAACCACCCAAATATATGGATATTATTGTTCTCACTTTATGGTTGAAGAAACAGAAACTTAATGAAGTTAGGTAACAGCCCCAAGTATAATAGATTATCTAGCATGTAACCTTGTAAAATAATAAAGTTCATACTTGGATTCAGGTCTTCATTTATTCCAGAATCATGCTGTATCTATAACGTCGATTTGCTTTGTTATTTATTATAATAAAGCAATTATTTGCCGCCTCAATAATTATCTAAGAGTTGTTATTAAAACACAGAAAACATTCTCTTATTTTAAAACAAATTTTACATATGTCATCATCTCATAATGTAACCCATCACTTAATAATAGGATTCATATTCAAAGCAATCTGGTGCAGTCTTAGTATAGTCTAAAATGTCCAGGATTTTTGGTTTACATATTAAATGTCTCAATACATATATAAAAAGCCTTTGCTAATTCCAAAGGAATTGTTTTACTAATTAAAAATATTAGGCTAAACTCAAGGTATATATAAGCAAAGTAAATATTGTTTGTTCTACACCAGCTTCTTCTTCCCTTCTGAAACCTATTTCATTCTCCTTCCTTATAATCTGCTTAATAAAGCAGAACATGATGATTCTTACTTGTATGATGTACTTAACAAGTCCAATCTTTGCTTCTACCCAAAGTTTTCAATAACATTCTTTAGACTTTTTAAATGAAGATTGTTTGTGATGTTTCTTAAACAAAGAAACAAACAAAAACAGTGGGTTTATTTTTATCT
Source organism: Pteropus alecto (assembly GCF_000325575.1). Taxonomy (NCBI): domain Eukaryota; kingdom Metazoa; phylum Chordata; class Mammalia; order Chiroptera; family Pteropodidae; genus Pteropus; species Pteropus alecto. The sequence goes on along the minus strand of NW_006439192.1, from coordinate 13,587,626 downwards.
AATTTATTTTTTTATTTTTACTGTTAATTATTCATAATAGGATGGCATCATCATTTATGTACAAATAATTCAAATCAGTTTATTTTAATACAACTCCTAGTAAAGAAGAACATATTCAGTTCATAAATTCAATTTGTATCTTTCTTGATTAGTTTTTACATGCACCTCATTTCCTTATGATTCCATTTTCAAAGCTTATATCACCATGCTATCGAATTTCATACATGATGTCTCAGGATACAATCCCATGATATATTTTCATGATGTAAAAGCCTTGAATTATGAAATGAGAACCATGAATCAAAAACATGCCACTTATTCAGCATTCATTTTCATGCAGCATAATGCACAGTCAAATGATACTATTTATCTCCTTATCTACATATTAAGTGCATACCTCAGTTGTCTCTGAGCTCTCAAGCAATAAGTAAATTTCTGCATCTGGTTAATAAATTAAGCAAACAAAAGTTTATCAACAGCTGGCATCTGCCCAACCTTAGTGGCTTTATATGAATAACTGATGGATGGTGACCATTGATAATTTTTGTGGTTCCTTGACATTTTAGTAATGGTTTAATAATATTTTTGTGTGCTGTTGAGAACTTTAATATTGTAACCAACCTCATCTTGGTTGCTTTAATAGAAGTCACAGAATCAACTAACCAGTTTTTGTAACTTGAACATCTTTCTGAAATAGAAGAAATATAAGCACCAAAAGAGAAAACAAATCAATAAAATATGAAGATTATCAGGGCGAGTGGGAGATTTTCAAAAGTAAGTAACAGAAAATAAGTTTTACTAACTCTTAAGTTAGTAAATTATTAAAAGGAATTTTTTTCCTTAAAGAAAAAAATTGATACTGGTATAGTTTAGAGAATGAAGTAAGAGCTGTAAGCCAAGAGTCTAGAAGATTCCTGGCTGGTCCTGGATCATGGCAGTAAACTTTCACATCTTTCTCTCTGACATATTTACATTCAGGTTGTTCAATTCCAAAGACTACTGCCTTCTCTATTTTCTTTATATGTTTAGAATTTCCATAATGGTGAACTTATTGTCCTAGCATGGAATAATTTTCTCGAGGCAAAGAGAAGGGTAGCACAAACTTAATTGGGGGAAGGATGTTATTTTGGTGAGCCAAAGAAACATGTTACTTGTCTCATTCATATAAATGGTGAAAAAAAGCTAGTTACTAATAAAGAGAAAATGCCCTATGATATCATCATCTGGAATTAATATTTTCTTCACCTTCTCCGGCCAGGTATCTTTCATACCATTTCCATTTCCATCACAACTTACTTTGCTTCTGTATGATGTTGACCTCACTACTTTACTTTGCATTAGTAGAAAATCCTAGAAGTTAGAAAATTATTTCTTAGAATGCACTACAAATTTGCCTTCATATACTGGTTCTAGTTTTGTCCCCTGAGTAATAGAAAACAAGTTGTCCACATGTCAATACAATGACTATTTGCAAAGAGGTATCATATCTTCCTTTGAATTTATATTTCCCATACTGCCATCTCTAATGCTTTAACAACACCACCTTATGTGACCTGACTTTCAGTGTTCTTGCTATCACTGTTGCTTTCATATGGATCATGCCCATCTGTCTTAATTTGATGTGCCTGCTGCAGTTGAACACAGTGTTCTACCTGTGGTCTGCCCAGGACAGACCCAAGAGGGCTCCAAAGTAGCTTTAGCAGAACATTACATTTTGGGCTCGTGATGAATTTGTATCTACAATATCCAGACTTTTTCAAGCCTGTGATGAACTTGTAAATATCTAAAAACCACCCAGACTTTTCCACACTAGCTGCTGTTAAGCCAGGATGTTTGCTACATTATATGTTGTCTAACATGGTCGTTCCTAGAACTGCATCTGAACTGCAACTTGTTTTCTATTACAGAAGTAGGCAGGCAACAGAGAGGACAGAAAACTCCACAGTTCCTGCAGGCTCAGGCTGAGCACATCATACAGGGGGTACTGTTGAAAAAGTGGTCTAGAAATTCAGACCATAGGCTGTGCTTGTCTAGTGATGAAAAACTAATAAATCACTATCTGTAGGAGCCACCTTCTATATTAACCTCCTACTAACCCAGGAGTTAATATTTTTAGCAAAAAGGAAATATATGTATATTTTTAACAAAAGCTTTAGAATCACTGGTGTAGTGAGGATGGAAGCAGTGGCTGTTCAAGCAAGTAATGAGCAACTGAGTGACTCAAGGGAAATGATAAAGCTTCCCCAGGGAGTCAAGGAAAAGATGACATTCAGAATTCCTCAAGGGTAATTGCCAGTGTTTGACTCAGGGCTATCTGTCTGTAAAACCTTGGTCCTGCCTACTAGTGCTTATCAGAGTCTATCTATTTTCCCAATAGCTGGACTGAGAGAAAAGCTTGTTTTCAGCAAAGGCGATGAAGTCATGGGAGTATGGATTTGTGTCTTGTCTTTACTACCCACTCACTATATATCCTTCGTAAGTTATTTAACATCTCTAAGCCTCAGTTTCCTCATCTATAAAATAAGGTTACTGTTATCTACCTTGAAGTACTAACATAGGGAAAATAATATATTTTTTAAAAGCTAGCACAAACTCTGATCATCATCAGCAATCACAAGATTAACTATCACTGCTATAAGCTCATGCTTCCCGATTACCCTCCTCCTCAACAACTTTATTATCATTATGTGAGTATTACCAAAAAATATTGGAATAGAGATGCTAAAGTCCGTCTTGCTGAACATCACATTTGACCCTAAGGCCCCGAACAAAGAGGTATTTTCTTATTGAACTATATACCCGTAGTCTGATTACACTCCCTCACCCTTGGACCCTACATTTTAAAGGGAATGGAGAGCCACTTTTTCAAGTAGAAAAGGACCTTGATATTTCATGAGGAAACGTTAGCCTTACGCGCTTTAAGAAAATAAGGTATTTTTTCCTCCTTAAATCGTGTATATGCTGTCCTGGATTCTCCAGAGCTCAAAGCCTCACGCATCACAGGTTCACTCATTCACAGTAAAGTATATTTATAAAGTAGAGGCTGGATTGTATAATTTTGTTCACTAAAATAGTCATATAACCAGTGACTTTATGGCCAGACAGAGTCAATGAATTCACAGCAATGAGTATTCAGGATTAATCACTGTCAAATGTTTTCAACATAAAGTGATTTATTTTTCCTTAGGATGGGATTTTTATTACATTAAAATTCTATTTACGACCAATCATTACCTGACTGAAAACTTTCATGCTGAAAAAGTTTTGAGTCAAGTAATGACTTTGAAAACAGGTAACTAATCTTTTAAATTAGAGTAACAAAGGTTTCTTGAAAGTGTAGTTATTTTTTCCTTTCTGGAGGAATTTTTGGAAATCAAAATTTTGATGGTTTTGTGGATTTAACTGTAAAGTGGAGATTTGTGATCACAGGTCAGAAACAGTATTTGTTCCATGTTTATACTGGTGTGGTCTGATGAAGAGTTTCAGAAATTGATATTTACTTAGCTTGCAGAGTAAATGTTTTAAAAATCACTGAATAACATATACTAGTAAATGCTTAAACACATTTGTCATTCATATGAATAAAACAATAGAATAATGTAAAATAATGTTCCATTGCTACTGGAAAGATTCTCAACCCTGGAGCATTTCATTCATATATATAATAAACATTATATATAATATTTATATGCATGTATTATATTATAGTATATGTTGCTTTATATTATATATTATTTTATATTATTTTTCATATATTATGTAGAATTTATAATGACTACATAATTGTACATGCTACATCCTATTTGTAGTCTATTGTCATTATAAGGCCTTCAATCAGTTATCCTTATTTTATGATTCTATTGTGTAATTTTTTATTGGATGTCATTTCAATTTTTTAAATAAGCAGGGCATATAAATTCTACATACATGCCCTATTATAGATTTTCTTTTCCCAATATTTTCAGAATTTGTATTTTATTAAATGAAAATAAATACTTTGAAAACAAATTCTTACTGTGTGCTCTATCCTTAGTCCTTTGGCTTCAAATGGGTTTTGCAGGGAAAGGAAGTAAGGTATGTACAGTGAGAATAGGCAGCAGTTCTCAACATGGGTGTTTGCTATGGCTTCCCTCTTGACCTAGTCTTACTCTGCAACTTTACTTGGGTTGCCAGTTCTTTGTTGAATAACTCTGGCCTTCGGTATCTGATTCTTCCTCTTCCCTTCATCCTACATGCATTTCAACTCCCTTCTGTGGTTAGCTGACTCTGGTGACTTTGATATCAGCATCATTCCTGTCCAACTGCCATCTCCAACACCTGGCCCAGTTCTTACCAAATAAATATTTGCTGGAATAAATTTAATTTTTGGACTTTCACATTATTATGGGCAAGACTTACACCACCAATCATGGAAGGATTTGAACAGAATTGATCAAGATTAGAGTCATTTTTAAAACTGGACAGCTTAAAAATTTGAGCCGACAAAATGCATGAAGATGCTGATATGTAGTTATGGAACACGTTGAGCATTTTAATCTTTAAAACAACCCTGAAGATGATTATTATGAAGCACATTTAAACATAATAAAACTGAGACTCAGAATGATTATTTATAATTATTTGAAGATAAATCAAAAAGTAAGTAGAACTAGGGTTTGAACCCAGGGTCTTTCTGATCCCAAGCTCATGATCTTCCCTTAAAGTATATGGAGAAATAGAAGAAAAGGAACACTTAACTGAGAAAATTATTTGATGCTACATCGTTTATAGCTTTTCTTCCCGAATATGGTTGCATGCCAAGAAAAAGCATAATGATCACTCTAGTTCACTTTTCTTTTCCTTACAGATATCTTGGGTGTAGTTTAGATTTTTTCCCCTAATGAACAGCACAATCAGTAATAGTTGCACCAAACATCTCTATTCAAAATATTCATTAAATGGTTTTTTAAGTAAAGGTTACACTTTATCTTTTTTTATTATTCACAACACAATGTGTTTTAGGATATATGGGGCACGGCATACTCTATTCATTTAAAACGGGGAACTAGAAGTCTAAAGCATCACATACACAGTATAAATCAGTTGCAATTTGGCAGTTTCTCAGTGGCTGTGATACTGAAGATAACCATACCAGATAAGTCAAGCCCCACACCAGACTCTGGCCTGGATTTCTCGTGTTCAGGGTGCCTACAGAGTGTCCCAGTACAGACTTCATCAACTTCGATTGTCCAGCTGGCATAGTCCTGGGCACTAAAGTGATTTATATAAACTAAGTCATTACTCCAGCAATTAAATCAACTAGAATTAGCATTAGCTTTTTTTTTTTTTTTTAAAGGACATTTCCATGCTAGGAAGTATTTCCCATGTTAGGATTTAAGTCAAATAAACACAACCTTTCCTATGTTCAGTAACTTTCCAATTACTATAGGATGACGATTTTACATAAAGACATAACATCCAAATGGAGCTTTGAGTTTCAAAATGAGTACTTAAAACTCTTCAGTGGGGCAAAAACAAGCTAACACACACTTAAGAGATATTGAGTGATGACATTGATAAATTACGAATGTAATGCTAAATGCATGTTCTTCAGCTTCCTTTTTTTCTGATTTCTCTCTCAAATTCAGTTAATTCTTATTGACCTCTTTAATTATTGAATCAATAACTTTATACAACAAACATTTGTTAGTACTTACTATTCATCACTTGCTATTTATCACTGAGTTATTCATTTAAATCAATAAGTATTGAGACCCTACTGTATGTAACTAACTGTTAAAGGTGCAATTTAAAAAATTACCTGAACTTAGGACAAATAAGAAGTTCGTTTTTGCTCAAGACATTTTTGGAATATTTATTTTTGAAAATGTCTTCATGATCTGTAGTAGTTTCTTCTGAATAATCTAAATGATGCCAAATACAATGACAGCCAAAGCCATTTGGAACAAAGTCTAGTAAATATTGTGAATATTCCAATCATTAGAGAAGGCTGGTTTTGATCAAAGTGTCTATGTAGTTATAAAATATTTTTGTGTGTGTGTGTTCTGAAAACAATTTCAAACCCATGGTTTTGGCATGTTCCGGGTTCTTTTCACAGTCTCTGAGGGCAACACCCCACAAACAACTTATGAGCAAAGAAACACTAATCCTGACCTCGGGCTCACTTACATTTCCTGCACAAGATTAAGAAACCTTGAGGTCCAGCCTCATAGTCATCAAGCTATGTACAAATGGTTGGTGCCATTAATCAGTGTGGAAACTACCAAGTCATCACGTAATTTAAATGTGGTATCTACCAAAACCTCCATGTCTGATGTGTTTTGATAAGTTGATCCACATGGTGACTTTAAACTCTTCAAACTTTATTTCAGCTACATTCAGAGGCACTTAGGCCCAGAGCTAACTTCATGCAAAATTTCTCCTGAGTTGTCTGTCTATCCAAGTTCCTGAAATTACAAAACACAACCTCACCTCAGCCTGGCATCTAGATTCCAAAGTTTCAACCCATTACTTATCTTTTTTATTTCATTTCTTAAAATATTTTAAAACCTTCCTCTCGTAATTCCAAGCTGTAGTTTATTTCCATCTTTTGCCTGAATCTAGCATTGTATTCTTTCAAGTGGACATTGGAAAATCTTTTGTTTAATTTATTTTCATCCTCGTAACCAATAAATTTTTATTCAGCAACTAAAGAATGTGGAACAGTACCTCTCAAAGTTTGCAAAATATTTTTTGCTCATTTTCTGCTTTCTTCATCAGCAGCTTCTAAAGATACATAAATAAATTTTAAATTAAATTTGGTAATTATATATGATGAGAATCAGGTTATTTTAAAATAGTCACTAAGGAATACAATGTTACAAAATAAATTATGAAGAATTCTTGATTTTCCAAGAAGAGTTTTATTGGGAAAAAAAGCAAAGTTACCCTATAGGAGTTTTATAACTAGACTATTTTTATTATTATTCTGTTCAGTAAAAAAATGTATATTGTTATTTGGGGCCTTTATCAAGTAAAGAAAGGTATTTCTCCTTTTAAAAATATGTTTTTAATTATGAGCATTACATGAACCATATGAATACTAGAAGTCAAATTGGTTTTTTAGAAACATTGAATAAGTTCTGGATTAATTTATATTTTATTAATCTGAAAAACATTCCAAATTTAACATTTTTATGTTAAATGAGTAATTAAAGGCTATTTTTAGAAGGTTTTTCAAACATTCTTTATAATAGTTGCCTCATCTTTTAACAAAACATATTTTTGAATTTTCTTGGTAGTTTACAATTCTTTTTAAATGTTGGTTTGCATTTTATTTTATGGCATTAGTTAATGTGACAAAGTGTCTTTTAATTAATATTACTATTCAAGTTTGTAAATAGTGCATGTCTTGTATAAGCACTTAAAATTTATACACTGACACATTCTATATTTCATTAAAAGATAGTTTTTAAAAGTATTTATTATCATTGTCGAATTAGAAAGATCATTATTTTAAAATGCATCCTTAGAAATAAAATGAGTTATGCTTTGCTGAGTAGCTCATTGACAAATATTTAGTCTACGATTTCCTCCTATCTCTACGTGCTTAGCTAAGAATTGTTTCTAATTTAATGATCAGTACCCTATTTATAAATAAGAAAAACATTGGAACAATTATGAAATACTTAATTTTTAAAAGAAACATTTTAAAAGTCACAAGAGATAGTCTCATTGAAATGAATATTTATATCTATGATAGAGTCTTTCATTCTTTATACGTCAATAAACTTAACTTTAAAGTGATACATCTCTTAGAGCCTCAGAGAAAATAGTTTCACACTTATGTAATGTTCATTATGTATACTAAGAATTATACCGAGTTCTGTGTACACATTATCTCTTTTAATTATCACAAGAAGTCTTAAGGCAGATGTATTTGTTATATTCTCTTTACAGAAAAATTAATTAAGGCACAATGAGATTAAATAATGGTCACCTCATGAAATATGAATGATCTTCAACAAATAGTGAAATTTAAAATTATCATTGTCCAAAAGCATGCAGCATTTTAGTTTTTTATTAGTGATTTAGGTGCAAATTATTCTCGCATTTTCCCCCTTATTCAAGTAATAATTTTCAGGCCTAAAGCCTTTACAAAATTCTCTACTTAAAAAATGAAGGCATGAGTCTCTATGGAGGAGATGATGCTCCAAGGTGGAGCTGATGCCTTTTTGTAGCAGGAAACAATGGTTGTAAATAGATTTTTGAAAGACTAGGTACACTTATCTCAATTAAGGCCAGTTAGTTTCCAAAGCCTTTGCTACTTCAGATATTATAGAATGCTATTTAAATGTGCCAGTTTACATATGATAGATTTCAAAAGATTATGAGAATTTTACATACCTCATTGAAATAATTTCATAGTCCTTCAAATAGTAATTTTGAAAATGATGCAAATGATGGACACCTGTGTAAGACAGAAAGCCTGACGCTACTTGGCCCAATGTCCCCTCACACTTGCAGGTCAGTGTTAGGTTATCTAAAATTAAACCTTGCAGCATTCTGCTCAGAGTGTCACCATTCAGCAGTCTGCATTTGAAAGCTTTTAAGTGTGATGTTCACAGTCTCTTTCTTCATTGATTTCTTCCTGTGCATCAAAATGGGCAAAATTATAGGCAAAGATAAGAATTTCTGGGAAGATTTGTTCTAAGAGCCTCTGTCCAAAATATCTAGTGCTGAAAAATGAAAAGGTAGTTGTGGTGTATATCTACTGACATTTTGTTTCTTTCTCTTTCCTGTTTTATAATGTATAAACAGTAGAACCAGGTCAAGGAACTAAGAGTCAGAATTCTATCTTTTTATATCCAAAAGATGGACAAATTTGCATTGTTCTGAATAATAAGTTATTTTGTCAAAATTTAAACTGTTAAAAACATGCAGTCACTAATCTTACCATGGTAAAATAACAAGTTTGCAAAGCAATCATATATAATGTAGGTATAGGATAATGTATATTGTACACCATCCTAAAAGTATGAGTAAGAATGCTGATTAAAGAGAATGGTGTTTGAAAAGTATCTGAAGGAACATCAATTTTCATTTGTACCCAAAAGGCTAGTGTTGAAAAATATTAATAGAAGTTGGAGATTTAAAAATTATACTTGAATCTATTTATAGTTATTAAGTGATGTAGGAAGGAGCTCCAAGAGAAGAGAGACCTGTGTACTGCAAGGAAAAAAGATTCCCAATAGATTGAGAACAAACAGCAAAATTCCATTACAGAGGAAGCAACTGGAAATGTTTTCGAAGCAGGGAATGATCTCTTCAACTGCTATAGATGACACTTCAGCAAAATCAGAAATAGTCGCCTTGCCAATCATTTGAAGTAAAAACAAAACTGAATATTTTTCAAATTATATTTATTGAACTTCTCCTTTTTACAAAGTCGTAAAGTTATTATTGTCTTTTATATTTTCTTAAAATTATTATCGTAAAGCCATAATCATAAAGATTAGGTAAATATTCCTCCATAGTCGTTTTATAAATGAAATCCTAAACTTTGTATATGAGTATATAATTTGTAGTGAATACATATATATATGTACACACAAAAACATATGTTAATTCTAAATGTTTTCTTTTCAAATACTTTTACACTCTTATAGGTTTATCCCACTTAACTTTTGCAATTTTATGAGGTTCTTATAGTTCACCAATTCCTCTTGCTCAGTTTTCCCCAAAGCAGTTAGTCAATACTGACTTCGCATGAGGCTTTGAAAACCCATAAAAGTGGTTATTTTTAGTTAAAACTATAAACATTATGTTTGTTTTAGAAATTCTTGGGTATAGTCCTCAAATTTGTTTATCTGTCTCCATGTCCACAAATAATAGTTTCTCACACACAAGGATAACACAGCAAGAACTTGTTGAATAATGATGATGACAGTTGCTACACATTAAAAGAGCAAATAATCAAGAGCCAAGTTATGAATTTTAAAATATTGCTTAAGTGGCTGAAGAAAAATTCCAGATGAAGTTACTATGTAAATGTGGTCTTGAATAATGGGTACCATTTCGATGAATGAGAAGAGACAAGAAGTAATTTGAGGAGAGACATAGATTCAGTAAGAAGCTAGTTACTCAAGTGGACAATGAGAATTATTTGGCACAGATTCATGATGGGTAACAGGGAAAGAAATTGTTTAAAAATTGGATCTTAATTATGGAAGATATTAAAATGTTTCTGCTGTAGTGGAATTATATGCATTTCAACCAAATTGTTGAATTATTGAAATTTTAATATTTTTTATTAAATGGTACATGGGACTAATTAAAATGATATCACAGGGCTACAAATAAAAAACTTTCCCCTCCCACAGCCTTTCCTATCTTTAAGTCCTGTGCTCCAGAGACAACCTCCTTCAAGTCTTTTAATGGTTGCTTTCAGTAGTTACCTTCATATTATATTTTTGGTACTTTCTTGATATTTTTGCATTTAGATTTTATCCTTTGGCTTGTTATTATAGAAGATAAGAATTTGGCCTATATCTCTTGTTTTATCCTTCTTTTAATCCTCCTCCCTCCACCCCAACACACATACACACACACACACACACACACACACACACATTCATTCTCTTCTGCCTTCTCCCAGCCCATATACACAATTCTTATCCATCTATCATCTTAAAGGAGGTATGGCATATCCAAATTTGCAGTAAATATATATTTGTTGTTTATTTACTGTTGAGTAAATAACTTTTTTTCTTGTACAAGTTTTTATGGGTTCCTTGGAGCTAATACTTATTTATTTTTGTTTGCTTGTCCCTACCACAAATAGTCCCCAGATTTATCAAAATAATCATAAAACTCCACTGAAAATTGGTAACAGAACACAGCTGTTAATCTATAAATTCCATTTTTTCCTTTTCTCTCTCCAGGAGGCCTCCGTCTCTCTGCCACCAGCAACTAGTTAGCTTCAAGCCCTATGTTCAGCTCTTCATGTTTTTCCAGTATAAGAGTGCCAGTTTCCTTGATGTATGTCTTTCTCTTCCTCAGCTTGTTCCTCCATTTTGTTGAAGAATGTCATTTCTTACAGCTTTATTGCAGTGTAATTTACATACCTTAAAATGTGCTCACTGTAATTAGATAATGATTTATAGATATACAGCAATCACCATGATCTAGTTCTCTAATATTTTTACTACCTCAGAAAGTTCCCTTGTGTTCATGTAGTCAGTCCCCGTTCCCACCCTCAGGTTTAGGAAATCCCCAATCTATGTTCATTTTCTACACTTTTGCATTTTCTAGAAATTGTTTGTATGTGAGATTATATAATACCTTGTCTTTTATGGCTGGCTTTTTTCACTTGGCATAATATTTTTTAGGTTCATCCATATCGTAGTATGCATCAGTAGTTGATTCTTTTTAATTGCTGAAAATGTATTTCGTTGTATTAATATAACACATTTTGCTTATCCATTTAATCAGTTAATAGATTTTTAAAACTTTTTCCATTTTGGGGCTATTATGAATAATGCGACTAAACAGTCACATGCAAGTCTCTATGTGGACATTTCACTAGCAGTGGAATTCCTGAGTCATATAAGTGTGTGTATAATTTTTTAAGAAACTGTCAAACTAGCTTCCAAATAGTACATATTTTACATTCATATGAACTACATATGAAGATTACAGTTTCTCCACATCCTTACAAGTACTTGATTTATTATTCTTTGGATTACAGCCATTCTTGTAAGTGTGTGTAGTAATTACTCATTGGTTTTAGCTTTGATGCCAGTAAATATTATTAATAAACTGACAAAACATATGTATAAACATCAGTTATCTAAGAAAAACTAAAACCAGTTAGAGGAAAAGTTTTTATATTACTTTATTATGTTTGTCATGACCCATGACTGCTATTGCTCATTAACTGATATAAGAATTGTCACATCAGAAAGTTATGTCAGTAATGTTTTATCATCACAAAGGTAAAGGACATACAAATTAAATGTTTGTGATATGACTAATACTGAACTTTGGTCCCTACTCCCAAATTTTCTATGGACTATGTGGTTCCAGATTTTGCTTTTTCACTTGGTACCTTTTTTCTTCGGATCTTTTGCAACCACCTTTTCCCCTCTATCCATTTCACCTTTAATTTGTACTGTGGCAGGACTTTCACTCCGATGAAATAGGAATAATTGTAAACTGTTAATCTTTTTAGCTAATAAATGGTTGGGGCCACGTAGGGTAGGTGACAATCCGGTAAGGCTCTGCATACTGGAGCTGTAGATGTAGACAAAGGAAGATGATTCTCCAATGTCTTGGACATTAGATTCCAGAGCTTAAGGAAAAGACAATATCAATGGCAGCCTTATAGAGTTCTGCAATCAATTCGTTAACTTTTCTATGGTATGGGAGAAGATAAAAGAGTTAGAGGTATAATGTTTCAGTCGTAATATAACTCATTCCTTCCTGTTCGTGCCCCAAACTGTTGACTTTCAGAATGCAGTTCTGAGGCCATGTGCTTTCATCACCTTGCATTCCACCTTGCATAAAGGAAGAAAATGCAATGAAGTATTTTAAAAATTTTCCACTTAAAATTCAAAACGAATGGAGTCTTCATTAATACTTTGTTAATTAACCTTTGCACGAATAAATATTTACTTTGTTACTTTTTATGAGGTCTGTTTGGATCAAGCTTTCTCTATGTTTCCTTACTTCCTTCCTTCCTTTTTTCTTTCCTATCTGTCTTTCTTGCATTCTGTTTTTAAAAGGTAGGATTTTTAAACTTTTCTTAAGATCTGCCTATCCATATTTTTGAGTGTGAAAATAAAATTGAGAAAAATATTCAGATTAAAGGGATGTGAATTTCCTGTTTACTATCTGCTACTGATTTAGCCTAGTTCAAGACTTTGAATATTAATGTGGTGAAATAGTAAGTGAAAATACAAACATTATACTGTTTTTCTTAATCTTATTTTTTAATTGTGTTTATTTTCTTATTTCTAGATTGAGATTAAACAGGGAACAAATTCCTCAATGAAACCTTGGTCACCTTAAGAAAACAAATACATCATTATCAACAGTTACTGTTTGGCAATTTTAATCAAATTTGAGTTAAATTACCCTTAAATATTTTTCTAATGTTCCTCTTTGGTTTTAGGAAAGCATTATTTATAGACTTATTCCATGACATGAAAAATGACAGGAAATTGCTTATAATTGTCCTGCTCCTTCATTTATTCCTTCACTCAATACCATATGCCAACGAAACAGGCACTTAAGGGAGTAAATAAGAGTAAATAAGATAAAGAGTAAATAAGCTAGTGTTTACAATGTCTATTATGAAAAAAAGCAAACAAGGTACTAGAATTGATTATGTGAATCAGGCTATTTTGTTACAGTAGAAGGAAAGCTGCAGTGATTCTGTGATATTTCAATTGAAGCCATATTGAAGAGAAAGCATCAGCTATATATGGTTCCAGGACAATATAATTCTAATAATAGAAACAGATTTTCCTAAGGTTTTAAAATTGAAAATAAAAGCATGGAATTTTGGAGATAACAGTCTGTGAGTGAGAGTGGAATAGTATAAGATTAGAGTGTTAACAGAAGCCACATCATTCGGGCCTTAGAGTTTGTAGTTGGACTTTATTTGAAGCTACTGAAGCAGATTACATGGGTGAGTGGCATCACTCAGTGAGTGTTTATCAAGGCTTCTTCTGATTTGTGTTTGGGGAGTCAGTAGAGCAGCTGAGATCAATTATGAAGGTAATACAATAAATCAGGCAAGAGATATTGGCAGTTTAAACTAGAAAGTTAGCAGTAAATTTGGAGAAAAATTGCTATATTTTAGAGGTAAGATTATTAGTACTTGCCGATTATATTTAGGAGTAAGGCAAAGAGAGATAAGTACAATTCCCAGAGCCTTAAAAGAGCAATAGGTTAGTAAGGTTTAATAAACTGAGAAAAACTGGGGAGGAAATGAATTTGGATAGGATATTTATAAATTCTATTTTAGAAATATAAGAATGGAATCGTGAGAAATCTAATGACAGATACCTTTGAGGAAAAGTTTGGTCTGGATATACACATTCAAGTCCTCAGACACAGATCACCTTTGCAGTGTTGGGAATGGGTGAGGGTCCTCAGCAAGGAGTAAGGGAAACTTTTTCTGATCCCTGAGAGCTCAGAGATTTGGGGTTATGTATAAGAGAAGTCAGCCAAGATTACTGACAAAAAAGGAGAAGGAATAGCAGAAGAGCATGTTGGGGGAGAGAAAAGCATATGAGGTTTCGATGCAGAAATAGCAGGGTGATCCACAGGACAGAGGTGAAGTATGACCAGGCACAGAAGAGCTCACATGGACATTGTGGGGTCCTGGCTCCAGTCAAATAATGAAGCAGAAACCAAGTTGGAGTGTGGACAGGTGACTGAGAAGTGAGGGATAATGGAGATAGAAACAGCGCTTTAAAAACATTGAAGCTACGAGGGAGAGCAGAAAAATGGCAGTAGCTCGATATGGATGCGGACCAAAGAGGGCTGTCTTCTGCTTGTTGATGTTTGTGTGATTGTGTTTATTTTTTAAATTGGAGAGAGCTGCGGGTCTGTATGCTAATAGGAACGCTAAATTGGTGGTGGGGGCGGTTCGGGGGACAGGCTGAGATTGACAAAAGGAGTAAGTAGAATGTTGCTATCACCACAACAGACAAGGTCCGAGTACCTGTGGAATTAATCACTAGCTTTGGAGAGGAGCTAGTGAAGAGGAGCATTTCATTAGCTTTTCCTAAAGGAGGAAGAAAGATTGGGAGATTTTGTGTATGTAAGTGAGTTGCTGTTTGACATCTGGTTTTTTTTAAGAAGTATGAGGCAATTTTGTCAACTGAATGAAGGAATGAGGAATGGAATTAGGGAGATGGTTTGAAATGGTCATGGGAATGAATTGGCATAGAGTAAATGGACTGGCGTGAGCATTATTTATGAAAAAATCATTCTGATACTTGTTAAAATGCTAAAGGCAGACTGTTCTTCAGGACTTTATCAGGTTGGGCAAAGTTGCTCCTAAAGTAAGCAGTTAGGGGTGTAGGAGTACCTGGATTGTTAAGGAAGTGTTTGTGCTTTCCCTAAAGCTGAGTAAGTGATACTGCTGTCAGAAAAAAATTTCCAAATCCTTAGTGGTGAATTAGATATGACAATAATCTTTCATAATTTTTCTAGCTTGCCTGAGTGTATTCTCTGAGTGTATATCCTCAGGATACTCTGACCACTCAACACACACACACACACACACACACACGCACACGCACACATGCACATGAACACACACGCTCCTCTTCCAGAACCAGAGTGCCATTGTGGTCCAAAATCAGTACCATAGAAAATACATAGATGGGTGAATGAATTTATAAAAATTCATGCTTTTGCTAACTTTGAAATGAATTTTCAAATAGATTTTAGTTATAAAGAGAAATTTACCAGCTCAAGGGGTAGTAGAAATGTGAAATGGAATTTTTGTGTTTTCAGAAACAGTACTTCTGGTTAAATGATTCAAGTTTGTTTTACTCAACATTGTTTCATAGCAACAAATTCTGCTCCCTGCAACTTTAGTAAATAATCTGGACTCCTTTAGACACATGCTCATAAGCAATAAGTTTATATGGAATTAACTGCAATCTACAAAACAGGTATGCCTTAAAATTAGCAAATCCTGGGAAAGAACAAATTTAAGAATCTTATAATTAATATTCTCAGCTCTCAAAATAAATATATATAATAAATACATATATTTCCTAACATGTAAACTCAGTGAAAGGAGAGACCTCACTCACAGACGGCATGCCTAGAACAGACTTTGGCATCTAGTAGTCATTCACTGCAAGTCATAAAATTGTAAAATTTTTCTTCCTTTACTATTTATTTAAAATATCTTATTAGAGACAGGTGACTACCTAGTGTACCAGCCTTCTTCTTGTATGTTTTACAAATATTATCTTATTTATACACACAGAAGCTTTTAAAGGTACTTTTATTATCTACATTTTATAAATGGAGAACCATAAGCTTCGGATTTTATTAATATTATCCTTATCTACACTTATTAAAAAGGTACTATAAACAAGCACTGGGCTACTTGTATACCTTATTTCAACGTAGCTCATTTCATTGTTATTGTATGTTTTACAAATATTATCTTATTTATACACACAGAAGCTTTTAAAGGTACTTTTATTATCTACATTTTATAAATGGAGAACCATAAGCTTCGGATTTTATTAATATTATCCTTATCTACACTTATTAAAAAGGTACTATAAACAAGCACTGGGCTACTTGTATACCTTATTTCAAAGTAGCTCATTTCATTGTTTATATCAGCCGTGTTTATATTTCATGTAGGGACATGAGCCTCTAAGGTCACACAAATAGTAAATGGAGAAGCTGAGATTTAAACACAGATCTATCTGTGCCCAAAACTCATGCTCTTAGTATTAATTATACCATATATGTGTGGCTCTACAAAACATGATCTCTCCTAGGAAACTCAGAATTCCATTAGACATTTATTAGAAACATATCTCTGTTGTATGCATTATGTGATTTTAAGTTGCATGCACATATGATTGGGCAAAATGAGATTTCACAAACAACATAGATTTTAAATGAATGAGTTAAGACTAAAATATGTTTTGAGAATTAAACTTTTTATGTAATTTAGTGACAATCCCTAACATATTATAGCCCACGTGTTGGCTGCTGTTATGACACTATTACTGTTATTAACCATAGCTATTGTTGAGTGCCTAATATATGCAAGACACTTCACAATACATTTGACTTACATTATTTAATATCATTAAGTACCTCGATAAGTTTATTGAAAAAAACCATAATTAAAATTAGTATAGAAGAGGATGGAAATGAAATTGCAAGTATTTTCGTACATCAGTGATATTAAAATTTAGAACATCCCAGTTATAAGCCAAATAATGTGGTTAATGTCAAGATTGAATGTAAAGCTGTTGTAATGTATACTGGCATAAGGATAGACAAAATGATCAATGGAACAAATCCAAAAGCCCAGAAGCAGACCCAACATATATAATTATGTGATTCATAGCAAAGGGACCAGTGCAGTGCTATGGAGAAAGTATGAGCTTTTCAGTAAATGGTGCGGGGCCAATTAGATATGAGAACAAATAGAATCTTGACCTCTACCTCACACTATACTTAAAAATCAATTCTAAGTTAATTTTAGGTCTGCATGTGAAAAATAAAATAATAAAGATTCTAGAAGATAACATAGGATATTTTCATGACTTTGTGGTAGGTAAAGATTTTTAAAAGAATATACCAAAAGTACTAACCATAAAGTAAAATTCAGACATCATTAATATTAAGGACTTTAATTCTAAATTTAAAAAAACCATTAAGAGTGTAAAAATACAAGTTTTATAGATAATTTCAACACACATATTCATTAACAACTCTTACAAATTAATAACAAATAAGACGGCCAACAGAAATGAATAAGAAGCTTTTAACTGGCTCTTCTTAAACGAGGATAACCAATGTCCAAAGAACATAAAAGTGCTCAGTATTATCAATCACTAAGGCACTATATACATTAAAACCACAACGAGATATTATCACATACCTATCAGAATAGCTAAAATTCAAAAACCAACACTGTCAGTTGTTGACAAATATATTTAGCCAGGAATTTCTTATACACAACCCTAAGGAATGTAAATTGGTAAAATTACTTCGGAAAATGGTTTGGCCATATCTATAAAGCTAAGTACGTGCATATCTCATGAACCATCAATTCTCTTTCTACTTATATAACCCCCAAAACTTATACTTTGTCTATCAAAAGATGCAGAGCATACACTAGATAAATAAATTGCAATAATCCATACATTGGAGAACAAGACAGCAGTGAAACCAACTACTTTTCACAACAAAGGTGAATGTCATAAAGATTAGGTTGAGATAAAGGACCCAACACAAAATATATGCTGTAGGATACCATTTATGTACAATTTGAAAAACAGTAAATGCTAATTATATTAGTAGAAAATAGAAATGTAACAAATGGTAACATTTGTTGGGGAGTTATAACTGAAAAGGAAAACAGAAAGATTCTGGGATGTGGTCAGTGCTCTGTATCTTGATCTGGGTATAATTACAAGCGTTTGTTCAATTTGTAAAAATTCATCAAACTGCATCCTTATGATTTTGTTCACTTCTCCATGTGAATATTATTATTCATTAATTAAAGATTTTTAAGAAGCAGTATTAATATTCTAGTATTAAATAGTATTAATATAAATTCATCTTTAAAATGTTAAAGAAAAGACATTTTACATAAAAGAAATAATAAGCCATTATATTTTTTAATTCAAATTAATTTTCTGAATAAGCATTTTTTAAAAAATATATAGAACTTGCTTTTGAAATTAGTTGAAGAGTCAGCAAAAACATTATAATCAATCAATGGTAAACAGTCATGAAACATTTTTAATTTACTTACCCTTACCCAGGAAGGTTGTGTCTAAACTGCTACTACGTTCTCTTCTTGTTATGAAACAAAGGAACGCTGTTGAGAAATGCCTGTGTAAAAAGAAAAATAATGTTACCCTGACCAGTAAATAAATCTACCTAAGAATATTACCATTACTAAGTCCAGCTGCTGCTGGTATTTTTGATCCGTTCATTCACTCATTCTGATGTTGCTAGGGATTTTACAAGGTGAAGTTCATGCAAATTTTCAACCTTCTGGAAGCCAATAAATGACAGAGCCCACTCTTAACTCAGCTGCAGTGTTTGCCAACGGTATCACTACTGACACGTTGGCCTGGATAATTCTTTTTGATAGGGACTGTTCTTTGCATTTTAGAACATTTAGCAGCATTCTCGGCCTCTACTTACTGGAGCCAGTAGCATCACCCCCACAGTTCTGAAATTGAAATGTCTACAGACATTGCCAAATGACCCTGGGGGGAAACGTCACCCCTGGTTGAGAGCCACTGCTCTATGATACACTCATTGGAATATTTGAGTCGTAAGTTTTAGTTCCTTGGCATTTCCTTAGTAGTCAGTTTTGGCTTCATCTACCTGGTGCTGTTTTTGCAATCATATCTGGAAAAAAATTGGACATCATTTTGCCATTCTGCAGGAAACAGAAGTCAATCCTATTAAAGAATAAGAGGCAAGCAGCTGGTTTTCAGTGTTTAGTGCGGGAAATCAGTATGTATAGAATCTTATTGTCCACTGTGTTGATTATGCAGATATGACCGATTGTCTATTTGGTATTAATTTAGAATGTTACCTCAAAAATAACATAATTTAAAATGCATATTTAAAATATTTTCTAAGAGTCAACTTAGATTTTGATGAAATAAATATTTGATTTTTTAAATTCATATATATGATAAACTAAAAAAGTGACATTTTAATAAATAAATAATTTATGCTATCAATAATAGATATAAAAGGAGTCTATTCTTCATTATAGCATTATTTTCAAAATTTACAATAAAACATTTCAGAGGATTAGGCAAAATTAAATTAAAACTTCCAATTAAAAACTTCCGATATTAAATTAAAACTTAAATATCTGTTTCCAGGGTTACCTATCTGTGGTACATCAGGTTGGTGTAGACATAGATTGATGTCTACAATCTAGATGAAAGAATCCTGATCTGACACCTTTACTGAAACATTAGGTAAAATGATTTGTTAAGGTTCTGTAAAACATTTACAAATATCTATTCTTAGAAGGATACTATTTGATTTTCCATATTTATTTATGATTCTCTACCAAAGGGTAATTTTAAAAGGGAATTTTATAACCATGTATTGGATGATTTCTCGAATCCAAAACCAGCCCAAACTTTTCTTTAAAGGACCTTTAAAAACAATTAGAATATACTTTTAAAATTTACAGATTTACCCAGCATGAATAGT
Source organism: Pteropus alecto (assembly GCF_000325575.1). Lineage (NCBI taxonomy): Eukaryota > Metazoa > Chordata > Mammalia > Chiroptera > Pteropodidae > Pteropus > Pteropus alecto. Next base: position 13,567,667 of record NW_006439192.1, on the reverse strand, counting down.
TAGCTGAAGGAAACAGAATGACCCACAAGCTCATCTGTTGTACATCAGCCATTCATCAGCAAGAAGGGATGAATGAGCAAGTTCCTTTGCTATTGTGAGGGAAGAATAACCTCAGCAACCTCTTACGCTAACGATTGAATATGACCCTATTTTCAAAGGAGAAAGAAAACCTAACAGTAGTGTAAAGTTATTGACCTTGGTAACTTTACTTCTTTACGACAGATTGATTTCTACTGAGGATTCGTTTGTTTGTTTGTTTGTTTGTTTTAGGACAAAGAGATAATATATTTGATAAATAATGCAACAAATATTTCCTATTAAAACTTTTAGTAAATATCTTATTAAACTGATAATTTGGCCAAATAATATTCCCTCTGCTTGATTTTGTGAAATTAGCCATGACAATGTTCATCATTTTTAAATATAAAATATTACTTGAGCCAGACTTTTAAGGATAATGTATGGACAGTTTAAGAAAAATGTAAACATCCCTTATTTTCCTCTTAAACATTAAGTTATTTCTCTCCCTCCCCCCAAATATAGACATGTTGAACACAATCGGATTTACCTGTGGGCCTTTTTGGCCACTTCATGGAAGTACAGTAGTGTGATCAAACCTTTTCTTTGAATGAATTTTGCCCATTCTTTCAGTTCTGGTTATGAGTATTTGATGAGAGTATATACTTTTTTAGGTAAGAGGAAATTTTCCATGATCCAACCATATTCATTTCCCCATGAATTTTCAACTTCCTAAAACTAATAAATGAGTGTCAATTTTATATATAGCACAGCAATTAACTTAAGATTGTTTGAAGGGACTGTTGACATTGGACTTGTTTTTTAAAAGCTCATTTTCACTCATTGGCAAATCCAGGACCATTACTAATGTTTAACCTTGTTGACTGCTACTGCTTCCCAGTAATCATTGACTCTGGGTTATCACAGTTCTTGAGAGGAAGGACAACCTGCATGCACCTGTGCTTTCTCCCTAACAGGCATCTGAACCACAGACAATACAGAGCAACAAAAGAAAATCTAGGTTTTGTAAGCTATGTATGTAAAATGTAAAGTTGATTGGGGGCCACCGTCAATGCTGCCTCCAGTGTTCATTTCATGTTACGATTTTTCATGAGTAGAGAAAATTACTGAGTACAGCTGAAACCCCAGAGCTCTTTCTCATCATCTAACTTCTGGAATCAGAGATCCTGCTTCATCTTTCTCCTGTTAGAGTAAGAAGGGAATGTATGTTAGGTTTGTGAATTATCAAGGAAGGGGTTTATTCCCGATTGTAGCTTCTTGCCTTTGACATTACACACTCAGCTTTGTCTTCCATAGCATCTCAAAATCCTGCCCCGAATGTCATGTAGGTTGCTGTTTGCAAATGCACATACTAGAAGTTAAATAAGAGTAATTACTGGAACCTCCTAATTGTTCCCCTCAAGGTAAAATGCAAAATTAGATTCATTTTTAGATTACTTGAAGCTTTTGATTACAGTTGGATATCTATTTATAAGACACTTTCTGTTTTAAGACATATCAAATCTCTTTGGAAAATAAAAGGAATATATTAATAGTCAAGCAAATGATCTCTACATTCTGGAAAACATTGGTTAAAATATAAAGACTTCAGAAAGAATGAGAAAGAACCTGACTTTCATGTGGATAGCACTTCCACTTGAAAGATTTTGGTGTGTCCCTGGTTCAGAATTCATTTCTAGGTTACTGGGACCTCTTAAAATTCTTCGGAAGTAGAATTTGAATGTGAATGTGCCATGGTTAGCTGGCACATACTGTCCCCAAGATTTTGGCTTTCTCTGGATTCACAGAGCAGCCCTATTTCTTGGCTGACAATGCTCAATTTCTAGATTGATGCTCATTTAGAACAAAAATGCAGAAGACAGATCTAAAGAAATACTGCCCCAGAACTGTTACAGTACTCAAAGTTATAGTTCAAAGTTGTGTAAAATTTCAATTTATCTAAAAAACAATGTTTGTACTGTGCTTTTGCTCCCTCAGGATGTTATAATGACAAGTAAACCCACCCTTGACTAAAAAATTTATAATATACTTTTATAGCAAATATCCATTTGAATCATCCAAAAACTTTGAATAAAATGTTATAGTTGACCCTTAAACAATGTGGATTTGAACCGTGTGGGTCCACTTCTACACTGATTTTTTCCAATAAATGCCTGTATTGTTTTAAATCTGCAGTATGCATTGTTCTATGTCACTTTATGTAGGGAACTGGCACATCCACAGATTCTGATATTTAGGGGAGTCCTAGAACCAACTCCCTGGGGATGCTGAGGGAAAACTAAGTTTCAAAAATTATGTGCGGATTATCAGCTGTATGGGGTCAGTACCCCAAGCCCCACTCCATGTTGTTCAAAAGTCAACTATATTTTAATTTTGCAGAGTAAAATGGCGTTTAAAGAAATGAAATCTAATGCTACTCTATTAATAAGGTCTGTAAAATCTGGAACTTTTGATACTAAAGCTCATTTTACTTCCACACAAATATGATAATTAAAGTCTAGTAGGAATAGGTAAATTGCTTGGTATTTTTTTACGTTTGTCTGTGATAGCTTTTGCTAGTGATTGTTATAAATTACATAATAAAGTTATACTTTATGCAGCAACAACAGTAAAGTAAATCAAAAGCTGAATTGAGAGCATATACAATGTACAGCCTGCCAATGTACTTAGAGATCATTACTCTTCAATTTTTATTTTGGTAATAAAAAGTTAATATGTTTATTATTTAAAATTTAAAATACAGAAATGTATAAAAAAGAACATAATAATTGCCTTAATTCTGAAATTTGGAGAAGTTAACTATTGTTTTTGCTGCTTATAAGACTATATACTCACATGTATACAATCTATTCATATATAAATTTCGTTCTGTGAAAAGATCGTACTACAGTTAAGAACATTGTGTATACTGTGTATAAATTGTCTACTTTTTCATAGAATATATTATGAACTTCTTTTCATGTCTAAATTATACATAGTAGCATCGTAGAGTGTCATTACATTACTTTCCATGCTAATTTCTGTTTGCACTGTATATTATTTAATCAATTATTATGCACTATTTTAGCAGCCTTGTGATGAATTTGAACATATATCTGGTATAATTACATTATTACTTCAATTGGATAGGAAATTTAATGCCAAAGTGAATTTGCTGTCTAAAATGGAGGTTGTTTTTAAGGCCCTTCAACTTGAAATAGCACATTTTTCATGAATAGCTGTGCAAATTTACATTCCCACCATGATTGAAAGGAATTACAGTTTTCTTCACTTTTCCATCACGGAATATATATTTTAATATATTTATTCTTTGTGAATATTCAGTTCAAGTTCTTTGCCCATTTCTTCATTGAAGTACCTGCTTATTTTTTCACAATAACATGTTAATACAATATTTTAAAAATGTTAGTCCTTTTTCATCTGTCATCTATACTGCAAATAGTTTTCCAACTTTACTATTTGTCTTTTATTTTGTTTACAGTGTTTTCTACCTTACAGATAGTTTGTATTTTATTTTTACATTCACTTTTATAAAGGCCTTTTTCCAGCCTATAAATATAAATATAATAACTTTTATTTTCTACTAACATGTTTTGTTCATTTTTTAATATTGCATTTTCTTTATTGTGAATCGTATGCTGTATGTTTCTCCTACTGATCTTTTAGGTAACTTAATGTTCGCTCTTACATACGTAATTATTGTTATAGTTATTTTTTATTTCTAAATTTTAAAGTGCAAAAGTGATTTGCTTTAAGACTTCAAGTAACACTTAATTGAAAGTCCCTCTTTATCACAATCCTTTTTCTTAGAAGTTTGATGCGTATCTTTCATTGTGCAGTGTATAACACTGGTGTGTTGTATTGCATCTCCTCCTGTTAGAGCGAACACTCATGCCGGTTTCATGTGAGATTCTTGCAGGCAGCTTAGGTCACAACCTGACTGACTTTAATTGTGGCTAAGTTACAGGGGAAAGAACCACAGAGACCCACAGATCACACAGTCCAATGTTGCTCCTTGTGTTCAAGGGTGAGTCAAGCAAACAGAGACAAACAAAAGCCATTTATAATGTATCCCTTCAGGTAGCACTCACCGCAGATATACCTGTGCACTTGTATCATCTTTCTCTCCAGTAATCATCCTTTTAGATTCTGTAACATTTTTGACTCTTGAATGTTGTGTCATATGTGAGATTTTTCTGAGACAAATAGTTCATAAACTTTTAATTGGAAAACTGTGAGAGTTTTTTGTCACTTTCATTTTAGCTAAGATCTCTCCATCCCCACCCTCCATCTATTCAAAAGAATTATATTTTGTATAGCTGTGTGGCATATCAAAAATCACTCTATATATTCCAGAAGGCAATGGATTAAAACTATATTTTCATAACAAGACCTAAAGAGATTAAGTGATCAGCTCAATTCACACAATAAATGAAGAAAGGGGAAACCCCAAAATTTATAGCCATTTTTATTATCTAGTAGAAAGGAACACATCTACTGCCTAGGAAGTTTTGTAATAACATAAGAAAACTACATTAAATTATGTCTCTCAAAATGTAGTACAAAAATCATCTATTTCAGAATATCTTGATTATTAAAAGTGGTGGTGAAAGACTTTCTATTAATTAGCGTTTCAATTTGCAAAGCAAATATATTGACTTTGTACTTCAAAAATTGGTGAAAGACTCTATTAAATAGCATTTCAATTTGTAAAGCAAATATATTGACTTTGTACTTCAAAAAAAACATTAAAACGAAGTTTCTTGCTTTCCATTCAAGAAACCTGATGGGGGGATGTAAGGGGCAGTTACCTGCGTTATTAACAGCTCTCTGGTCTCTAGGGAGCAAGTATTTACTTATATATTTAGCCTTTGAAACTGGGATAATCATGACAACATAAAACAACACTTGGGGTTGTATTTCACATTTCAGATAAAGTTAAACAATGGGCCACATTTTTCCATAATTACAACATATAATTTAGAAAAAAAATATATTTTTCTTAAGTATGATAACTACTTGAATATAATTTGGAATGTTTTACTTAATTGGATGCACTAATATAGACAATTAACTATTTGTAAGCAGAATTAATGCTCTGTGATCTATTCCATGTCTTTTTTATACCAGAATAAATCTTTATGATCAAATTTTTTGGAAATACTGGAGGTTCTGCAATATATAAACCTTGCTGTGATGCTATTTAAATCCCTTTCTTCATGTGATTATCGATTCTTAAATAGCTTCAGTAAAACGACCTTATTTTAAGCATCCTGCTTAATTATATTTTGTCAATGTTGATAACTAAAAATGAAACAAAGCATGAGAGTGGATTTCACTTTAATTTTATTTATTTTGTAGGATAATACAAGCTTGAATAAATTTTTGAACTTAGAAATTCACCATTTATATAAAATAATTATAAATAAAATAAGCTACTTCAAAATTATTTTTAATATTATATCCCACAAAATTCTTATCTTGAAAACTAAATATTACATTTTAATGGTGGGATTCAATTTCATTTTGATTGTGATATTCAAATTAAAATAAGAATACTTTACCATGAAAAATTAAATAATTCAGGGATAATTAATAATATTTTTAATAGGGATCCAGCATATATAACATTAGACCTAAAAGTTTTTCAATGCATCTGTTTCCAGATCCCTCAATCTGATAAGTAATTGATCTTGCATGTTTCTTTGACAGGCTTATGCAGGAAAAGATCTGGAGGACCAGTTGCGGTCGGTGTCTAGTGTAGATGAACTCATGACTGTACTCTACCCAGAATACTGGAAAATGTACAAGTGTCAGTTACGGAAAGGAGGCTGGCAACAAAATAAAGAACAACCCAATGTCAAAACAAGAACAGAAGACACTATAAAATTTGCTGCAGCACATTATAATGCAGAGATCTTAAAAAGTAAGTATGGGGAAGAAAATATATAATAAGCTTCATATATCAACACAGTGAAAGTTACCACCTGGTTCTTTAATTTCAGCATTTGTACCACCAAATAGCTTTAAGGGCCGGAAGTAAAGAAAATGTCATTTTCAAAATATAGCATTTTGTGATTTCACTGAGTAGTTAAGATAATTTCTCGAAATATAAAGAGAGAAAGATACATGCATATCGACACTTTAATTTTTTTGAGGTGCTATCCCATCGAAAAATTTTAAAATATATAGACATATTTTACACATTGTCAGTTTAATCATGTAAACATTCCATATCTTACAAAATAACTGCACATAAATTTTCTTTCTGATGTAGATTTAGAAATGCTTAATTTCTAAACCATGCCAGATCATCTTTTCAAATACTACTTGTTGCCTTGTTGCTTCATAGGTAACTGGCTTAAGAGCTAGATTTTGATAAAGCCCTGAGAGACCTGGCATAAAGTGTCACAAAAAAATTATGATGTTGCATAAAATGCCCACCATAGTATAAGTTGGTGGGTTACTTTTAAAAAGTAATTCCCTTCAGTTATTAGATATTAATTTTTATGAAGGTTTGAGATTGCAAAGTATTTTGAGAACAAAACCAACCAAACAAAATGGCTTCGTGGTTGAATAACCAATAGTTTATGTCCTTTTCTCCAATATTCTTATTTTAGGGGAAATGTGAGATATATAAACTAGAACATTTAGGAAGTACATCATTTGTAATGCAGTATTCAAAGAATCAGCAGTGCTCTAAGTAAACCAATTAGAATTCCAAGAGAACATGAAAGAAACAGGAAATTTTGACTTTCCTGAAAAAACTTAGTTTAAGATAGGTGTCCCAGTTGATGGAAAATATCCTTGCATTTCAAGTAGCTACCACCATGACTTTACCCAAAATTGCCAAATAGCCTGCCTGAAAGTGATTTTGAATTGAGTCCAAAACCATAGTCATGTTCTCATTTACATCTAAGTTTTAAAAGAAAAATTAAATCATGTTGTTTATATTTGCTTTGAGACCACAAAAAGAGTACTTACTATAGCAAATGAGCATTACTCATCTCCGCAGGTCTTATAAACATCTATATATAAATTTTCATTTTCTTGAGTAAAGAAAACCAAACATAAGTGCTGCAGAATATTGGCATAATATTCTGCATAGTCCTAATTCAAATTGTTTCATGGTTGTAGAAATTAGATTTTTTAGAAAATATCCTTAGCTACTCTGTTAAATATTATATGGCATTCCAATTCCCAGGGCAATTTAGGATCCTGTCAATTATTTTTTTAAAGTTATGCATAACACTTTAATCTTAAAATCTAAAATCAAATGTGAGCAACTTCCAACTGCTGTGGGCTGTTTCCCTCTTCGTGGCTTCTGTGTAACTTCTGGCCTTCCCTATGACTCGACAGGTATTGATAATGAGTGGAGAAAGACTCAATGCATGCCACGTGAGGTGTGTATAGATGTGGGGAAGGAGTTTGGAGCAGCTACAAACACCTTCTTTAAACCTCCATGTGTGTCCGTCTACAGATGTGGGGGCTGCTGCAACAGTGAGGGGCTACAGTGCATGAACACCAGCACAGGCTACCTCAGCAAAACGGTAGGTGTTTCAGCTTCCCCAGGAGGCCTCTCAAACAGAGCCCTTGACTCTGGAAGTGATATGCTTAAACTCTGGTCCCTTTAAAGTAACAGTTCAATTCGGAGTTTCTTGTATTTTCTTTGGGAAATTAAGTTTTTAATTTTGTGGTTTTGATGACATGACAAAGGAAGTAAATGATGGTTTATGAACTCTTTTCATACATGGTATCAAAGCCAAGTGAAGGAAATAGTAAATATACATATGAATGTGTGTATGCACATCCATGCACATACACGCACATACATTTACATACACATATGTTGATCTTTGAGGATAAACATTTTCATTTGTCAATAAATTACTTTTAAATGATTAAGACTTCTAATTATAGAGACACAGTACACATTACATATTCAATATATATAATTACAAGTATGTGATCTATGAAACAGTGGTATAGTATTGACATAAGCCATCACATTGAGCATATTTATTGTGTTCATTTAGAAAGCAAAGGATATATTCTGACACTAACTCTTGGGTATTTTGAACAAACTGTAAAGCTCCTAATAAATAACCAAGAAACTTCCCTTATGGTTCAGTTTGGAAGCAGGATTTTCACAGCAGACGTACAGACCTGCAGTCCTTTGGTGGAAGAGGAGGCTGGCTGTCAGAGGCCACGTCTAGGTGCTGATGACCACCATGGAATGTTGTTTAAAATGATGTATGACATTGGCCTCTGCATGTATTTGGAGAAGCCCAGCCCGCAGCTCTGAGCTTGCGGATGCAAACTCCTTCCTGAAAGACAAAACTGTGGTTGCTTGAAAGGCTTTTCCAATCTATTTTCAGAATTGGAATAGCATAAGTAATCTGGCTCCATTCGGAACTGGCATTTGACCTTTAGAATGAAAACTGAAAATATTTCAAAAATGTGTTATTAGATTTAACAAATAAGAGAACAGTCTCTTCTCTTTTCTTCCATTTGTAGTTTATAGGAGCAAAAGTCAACATTGTATTCCTCTTACTATCAGTTTACTAAATATATGTTTTATGTGCCAAATAGACAACAAGAGTGCCTTAGGTAGACTCTACACTTGGAAAACAGAACATTAGTACATTGTCAGAAACAAAACAAATAAACTTTGCCTCTGGTAACCACAAATGGTTTTTCTGTGACCACTGCATATTTATTCCCTACATTTGTCTAATTAGGTCCCATATTCGCCTAATTGGTTTTGGGGTGAAATTATTCAGAGACAAGTGTGTATACACACAGTATACAAACTGCTTTGTCAGGTTGAAGGCCACAGAGGAGTTTAGGCTTTCAAAGTTATAAAGTGTCAGGGCTGAAAAGCATTTAGTGCTAAGTTTCACGTACATGTAGCTGAAACAGAATTTGGTCCAGCATCTTCAGTACTTAAACATCAAATATGTTATTTTTTTCTATAAGAAAATTGCCTCCTTTATATCACATGGAATCAGTTCTCACTATATTTCATCTTCTTTTACCTCCAGGCTTCATAGAATTTGGGATTACTCTTATAATTTATCAGGTTAATGTTACCCGCTTCCTCTCAATCATCTACTCATGTGAAAAATCAAAATTTACCTGTAAAATGTTCAAAGTCTATCTTTTGTTGTTGGTTTATGTTGTCCAGTTTTGTGTTGATCTTTTATTTCAAATAATTTTTGCATTGTGTTCTTAAATGTATATATCATTATAACAGCTGAGTAGTTTTCATTTTAGCATTGCAGTTTTTTTAAAGATTTGCAGATATTTGGAATTAAAATTTTGATGTTAATTGAAAACAAGGTACTTAGTTTTCAGGGTTCTGTCCCAAGACACCTTCTTCTCTGACTCTATGTACTCCAGGTTTCCCCACCTACTCTTCTGCTCTTCATGGTGATTTATTCCTAAATCTTTATCCCCGGCTCAGACTTCTCTTGTGGTTTCCCTACTACCTACTCAACCTGTAACTTGGCTTTCTCTCAGACATCATAGTTGATCAATGTCAGACTGGAGTTATGACCATTTTTTCCCCCATCCCCACTCCACCCTCACAAATAAACAAGCAAGTAAAAAAATCTTCTTTTTCCAGTATTCTGTCTCAATAAATGACACCATTCATTTAGTCGATCGATCCAAGTTATTCTTCCTTTCACTAAAAGCCTAATCAATAATTCCAGTTAAATCTACCTTCTAACATCTCTGGAATCCATCCTTAGTCTTCATCCTGCTGATCCCACTCTGGTCTAGGCCATTCATTACTCACCGGGACCGGCCTAATAACTGGTCTCAAACCTCCATTCTTATTTCCCT
>NW_006439192.1:13495357-13557639 GCF_000325575.1 Pteropus alecto | reverse complement strand
GCATTTACCACATTTTAGCAGTGAGAATTTTTTCTTTTCTAAATAACAAATCACATACTGCTCAAAACTCTTCAGTAAAATTTGTATTCTTGGGACTAAGCCAGCATTCAGCTAGTGTATTGATAAACTGGTCTTTTCTAATTGGATTGTTCAGGATGGCAATCATTCTGACAGGTTGGTGCAAATATTCAAAATTGTTGAGTATTTTGAATGGCATTCCTCTTTAGGTTAAATCCTTCAACATGGTTTACAGGGCTCTCCATGGCCTGGCTAATGCCTAAATCTGCACCCTCAGTTTTCACTACTCTTCCCGTCAAATAGTACTTTCCACCAGGACCCAAATTTTTTTACTACTTAAATTATGCCAATATCTCTTATTTCCAAATTACTACAATGCTGTGCCCCATGTTTGGAACATCTCATATTTCCACTTATCTAGCTAATTTCTACTCATCCTTAGGCCTAGACATAAATGTCACTTCCACTCATGTTGTATGCTCCAATAGCATCATTTTGGTGACATTTTAGCATCCTTACCTTCTATGTCTATCAGATGGTTTTAGTCCGTAAGCTCTAAACTCCATGAAAGCCAAGCTTGTGTTTGGTTATCACCCTAGGACATAGCACGGTAGTTGCCACATAGTAAACACTTGGCATTAAATAGAATGAATATTTAAGTGAGAACACATTTGGTATCAAAATTAGAGTCTTGAGTATACTGATTTGGAAGAATCTGAGTGGTATTTAGGTGGAGATACCAAATGCTTGGGCATAAAATTCTAGAATTCTACAGTGGTGTTTGGATCTTTAGCCACAGATTTGGGAGGATAAATGTTTGATAAATGTTTGGAGGCCCTGGTATGGTTGTTGCCTCTTAGAGGATTCATGGATCAGGAGAGAAGAGGGAAAACCAATGCCAGAGGAACATCAGTATTCAGTCATCATCAATAGCCCCATCCGTTTCTCCCTTTAATTTTATAATATCATACCCTTCTCCCCCCTGAAGAATGCACTCAAAATTTTTATTATAGCAAAAGGATAATTTTAATTTAAATTCAATCAAGCAAGTGTGGTGAAGCACACTTCATACTCAGCTGTATAATGGGTATACAGTGATGTGTGGACCCTGCACTAATGGAGCTTACAATTTGGCAGAGAAAAGCAACATTCATGAAGTAATTAAAGGTAGTCAAAGTGTTGGAAAGAGAAGTGCAAAGGTTTATGAAAATACACATCAAGAATGTTATAAACTGAGGGAGAGAGTGAAATTCCCAAAGGCAGCATGTTCATTTGTGTTTAACATTTTTACTATTGTTGCAGCTTGTTAAAGCTTGTACTCAAGTAACACCTTTTCCTAAGTTTATTTTATGATATTTTCAATGTAGTTTCAATAAATGGGAACGTGTGATGATTTCTTTTGAACATAAAAGGAACTTACTGCTGTATTTTCTGAAGGAAAAAAAAGGAATTTTTATTTTGTTAAAGGAGTTCCAGACACATCTTTTAGCAGCAAAAGTAACCAATTGGAATCATGTAAATTGTAAGGACAAAGTACCTTAAGTAATGTAAAACCTACGAGTTTTATAGAAGCTTCATAGAAATGCTTTTATGGGGCTCAATGAAGGGCGTGTTATCAGAACGTGTGAGGAAGCCAGCCGTTAGTTGAAAAGTAAAACCATATGCACCAAGCATTCCAAAGTGAACTAATCGATAACAACTGCTTCAAAGTCCTCCGTAGCTAATACCTAAGTCGCTTTGAAAAGTTAAGTTGATTGGATGTCTTTTTGACCTCTTTCATAAACATATCCTTTAAGTGTATTTTCTTATGGGAAGTTGTATATATATTTAAGAGGTATAACCAAAAAGTAGTATGTATATTTTGCAGAACATCAATTATTTCACGACCAAAGTAGAAGCAGAAGAAAGTCATCTGCCTTTGAGCCAAACATTTAGAGTAAAAAGTTCTTTAAATGTTAGTGTTTACCTAATATATTTTTACCGAAGATAGGAATGAAAGAGAACTTCTAAATCCCTGGGGCTTTCTTGGTAATCTTAGGGTTAGAGCTCAAGAAACTAGAGCCCCTTTGCTATGTTCATTAGTGCTCAGGAAGCCAGCTCAGCCTGGCAGCCAGGTCTCTTCTAGCTTATTCTGATATCCTGGACAGCATTAGTTAAAAATCTGTGTTGCCATCTTTAAAAGAAATAGCTATTCTTTTTAAAAATTATTTTATAAAGGAATAATGTAGGTATATATGTTAGCAAAAGCACTCCAGATTATACAAGTTAAATGGAGTATCTCATACAATTTTCTTTTACAGAAAAAATTTTTAAACCTAAATAAAATGTGCAACTATTGAACGAAACTTAGAGATGTTATTTTTCACTGCAGATATAGTTCTCCGAGTAATTAAACAGAACACTGCAGCAATCTGAAAGATTAGTTTACGACATTCATATGTATTCAACAAGCAGAATTTGATTTGTTTTTAATGTTTTGTTAATTAATATATGGCATGCACAGTTGTTGGAAATCAGATTTTAACCAGATGTGGAAAAAGAACTCTACACCAATACCAGTTATCAGAAGTTTCTTTAAGGATAACATTTGCCTTAAGAAAAAAATTAATGCATCTGTTAAAAATACCACTTTTTTTTTCAATTCAGGGTAGTGATCATGTCTACAAATTTTGTTCAGTATTTATAATTCAGTATTCTTGAATTGAAGTTTTTATTATCATAGCACTGTATATACATTTTATATATAATAATACGCTAAAATTAATTCAGTGCCAGATATAAATCTGTTAGGATCTGCTGTCTTGAGTTCTTCCCAGACCTAATTTAAGTTCCATAGGCCCTAGATGGCTGGCTATGTGGTTGATATGCACAGTTGAAATGCCAACAATGAACCCTCAATTTCTTCTTTTCTCATTTTCAGGGATTATGTCTTTAAATATTGCATAGTGTTTCTATCTGACTTTACAATTATTTATCACAGTCTCCAGACTGTTTCCATACTTAATTACTGGACTCAAGGCTGGAATATTTAAATTAAATATGGTCATATATTATGCACTGAAGAGAAACCAGTTATATTTTTGGGTGTAAAGCTATTATAAAAGAAGGCATTTTTTGTTTCCTATTTGTATGCACGCAAACATTCCTTTAGATTTAGTTAATCCAGGGTCTCTCAGTAAGGAAGTTCTACACCTTTTTCTTGAATATCCTGCTAGATAAGTAGAAATAGGAATTGTTGCTTTACAACTGTTGCTATGCTGATGTAAACAACCTATTGTTTCAAAATGTTGCTTTATTTGAAGTTCATTCTTGCTGGTGAGAATTGACTATTAAATATTCTTTTTAAAAAATTCCAGTTGATAGCAATGGGGAACCTCTCAGTTGGAAATGATTGCCATTTCCTTTCGTTTATTACAGTTTTACAAAATACACAATTGGAATTTTTTTCAATTTACAGCCTTGTTTAAATGCCTTCTTTATATAAGTCCTTCAGATCTTTAAAACCAGCAATTCTTTTTAATAGGCATATGCTGATAGTATAGCATCAATCGTCATAATGAATTTTGTTATTTAGATCCTAAATTAGATACAAGCTAATATCACCTTATCATTCAAGAGTAATTCATTTTATAGCATAAAACTATTTTAAGAAAATTGTGTTCAAAATGTCAAATTATAATTGTCATGATTGTCCATCAGTATTGACCAAATATACATATATACATGGAATTATTAGCTAATGCTGCACATACTACATAACTTTTGCACTCTGGCTTTAAATCTAAAATAGAAAATTCTGTTGTACACACATTAAAGCACAAAATAGTCTGAAAAATCATATAAAGATTCTTATTTTATTAAAATGTAAAGAATCTGTTGTCTCAGACACTAATGTGTTTGGGTAGACCTTGACTCTTTAGAGAAAATGATGGTTGTGTTGATTCAGATCTTTATATAATAGCAAGCACAAATTTCATAAGAAAGTTAAACTGTAGGTTCTTGCTCACTAACAGCATTTGTGGTAAAATTTTTTTGATATTTTTAAAATTTAACAGTATCATTATATATTATATATATTGTAGGTTATTTGATACTTTTAAAATTTTAACAATATCATTATATATTATATATGTTGTAGGTTATTTTATATAACGTGTTGTATACAATATGCATATTATAAAGTTATTTTTAATGCACTCTGATTGTTAGTAACAGTGATTAAGTATAGCTATACAAAATTCACAGTTCTATAAAGAAAACAGAATTTACTGGGTTTATTAAAAAGGTAGTAGAAATATGATTTAATAATTTTAGATGAAAAAAAGTCAATGTACTCACTTAGGACTAGTGCAGAAATAAACTGGAAAATAGAAGAGGCCCCTTTAATGTGTGACAAGAACTAGCATAGGTACAATTATGTCTTAAGGCACACATACAACATACTCTCAGTAGATGTTCCTAATTTTCTGAAATTATAGATAAATAAAACTCAATTATTAAGAATATTTCTACTTTTATTATTGGTCAAAGACATCTTTGTCTGGACCCTTAAAATTTTTCCACACTGACACAGTCAAGTAGAGAATTAAGGAAACTGTCTGAAAAACACAGTTCACAATTTGAAGGTGGAAGAAGTATTTCAGGGGAATAAAGGTTTTATTTTATTTTTTTAAATTTTTCAGTCTATTTATTCCTTTTGATGAAATTAACTGAACTCAATTGGCCAGTTCCCTACGTAAACTCCAACAAGGAAAATAAAACATCAATAATTAAAATTTTATTTTCTTTATTTAATTAGTTAAACTCTAAGTAATTTTTCTCCCAAACTATACTGTAGTTTTAACACACATGATGTCTTCAACCCATAGAAAAAAAATACTGCTCTAAATGGTGATTTTTTTAAATGCCTCATGTCCCTTTATTCTTTAAGGAGTGTATTTACCAACACAAATCTCTTCTACCTTTTGTAAGTATAGAGTCAGGCTTATTTACGCAGAAAGATGCTTTCTTAATGGGCATTTAACTCATCCCCACCTGACTAGAGCATTCTTCACAGCCCCAGTTCCTGAATACACACGTGGTACTTATGGGCAGGCCCTGATTGTGGACATTATCCACCCAGGAATGACTGAATCTAGTCATGTTTACCGAAAATGCTCACTGTGATCTCTTCCTTCTTTGGAAAGCATGCCAGGGTGGAATCTGGAATGGCAGTGATCACTGAGAGTAGGAATGATGTTGCTGAGGCTTAAGGGTGGGGAAAAATCCTTAACTTTTCTACAATAACAATAGCCGTTATCTTAAATAGTGCCTTATCCTTCACTCTCAGGCTCTGATCAGCCTTGTGTCACTTGAGACAAGGACAAATCCTGAAGTGATTGCTTGTAGTCTATAAGCAAAAGTGTTCCTTGTGGCCAGAGTTATCTGGGCCCTTTCCCTCTGGTCATATTGGGTCCCTCTTATTTCTTCATTCCCACCGCTGCTCCTGTCCTTACAGCTGCTGCCCTGCCACTGAGAGCCACTGCTGGTACCCACTTGTCTCCTCAATCCTTACCATACTTGGTTTCCTTGAGACATTTGACCCTGTGACCACACACACAACTTTTTGAAGCTCTCCTGTCATTCTGTGCTTTCTTTTTTTTGCTTAATGGTACCTCTTCCTAGTTTTCTACATGTCACACTTCTTCTCAGAAATATTTACCAGTTCATTTGCCTTTTTTCACCCCTTAAATGTCCCTGTTCCCCCGGGTTCTATTATTAGACATTTTCTCTTTTTGTTCAGAATGATCTCACCAAGAAATCTCATCAATGCCCGAGACTTCAATTACAGCTTTAAGATTGATGACTTTCAAATGGCTCTTCTAACCTTTAGGCACATATATCTAACTGCTGATTTCATATCAACAGTTGTAATCTATATCTAATTACAAGATATCTAACTGCTAAGACATAAATTCTTAGATGTTTGTAAGCTGACCTATACATCTTCCTACTATTTCCACTATTGCAGAACTTAAACAAGTAATTTGTAAATTATTTAACATAAAAATTAGATAAGCAGCATATTAAAAATTGCTATTTCCTAAGCCACTTTGTTTCTTCTGTAATGCTGGTTCTTAATGTAGGGTCCATAGATGTCTTAAGAAGTAGAAAAACTATAGTGTTTATAGACATTGCAGAATAGCTTTTTAAAAATAGTTATACATAGTGCAATGGGTTTCTGCCAGTGTGACATTTTACCTAATAAAAAGTTTCATCCAAACTGAGTGAACAAATGTCTTTTAGAGAAGAAACTGGTCAAAATCATAATATTGGGATATGTTGAAATCATATGTTGAGGTTATCTATATAGAATGGACAATATTTGGAGAAGACCTAGAATCTTGAGAATATATGCAAATACTAAAACACACATCTGTATAGTAATCAATATTCATATCACTTTTGCATACCTTAGCTTATGTAATTTTTATACTAGTCCCCTGAATAAGTCAAATCTTATCCTCAGCTTACTGATTTTTAAAGAAATATACAGCTTAGAGAAGTTAAACAACTTTTCCAAGTTCACAAAACTTATAAGTGGGGTTGCTAATGAAAGTGCCCGGAGGGTGAGATCCTGTGTCCACTCCTCCTAAGGCATTTACACTGAGAAAGTAGCTGAACTTTTAAATGAATATATAATAAATACATTCCAAATGAAGAAAGTGTGTATTTTATAATTTACATAATTCTGCATTTCGTTCTTCAGAATTCGTGTCAATAAATCTCCCTTTAGTATGGACAAATGGCAACTAATTCTGTTCCCTAAATATTTCCAATGATCTTCAACTGTTGATATGAAATTACAGCAAGGGGCCAAATCACAAGGCTCTGGAGAATGTCATCATTTTAACACTGCTCAGATTGCCATAAAAGTACCAAATAACACGTGGTTCAATTGTAGTTAAATTACTACAGACCGATCTTATCCAGCAGGCAATGGCCAGGATTTTACTTTTATTACTGATAATTTAGATTTTAAGAGCCTTAGGAATTCAATGAATGTACAAATACTAATTATTTGTACATTTAATTTAAATTTTCATTTAAATGTTTTTAAACATTGTTTTGGAGGAAGGAAGAAGAGAACTGCAGTTCTCCACAAATAAGGCATTCAGAATGAGAAACTAAATTTTGAGACTCTAATCCACAATCATGTAAAATGTCCTACCTTATTTTAAGCTTAATTATTTTTCTAATACCTCTGTCAAATTTGCAGACACAAAGCTTTATCTATTAAATAATGAATGTTTTTTTCTATTATACATAAATTCATAAGAGATCTCATATAAATATAAAACTACTTCGAGGTAGAAATTTAATTTGGAATGAAAGCTTTATACCTATGTATTTTATGTCTGTTATTCAGTTTACGTAAAATAGGACTTAACCAAATGTTTCTAGCTTGTGTGGCCTGTAGATTTGCTCTTATATCACAAAGAAATTTATATCCTTGCCACTTTTTAAACCCTGGAATAACCTAGAATTCTGAAATAATTATTTTTCCTTGAACACATTGGTCTGTTACACCTCTGCTCTATAATCATTAGCTGGTTATCAGAATTCTAATATGCTTTATAATAGTGACATGAAAGAAGCACATGAACTATTTAGTATTCTGATAAAGGATATTAATTAGAAACAAACAGTTTTTACGTTGTAAATGTAAAAACTTTATGTCCTGAATATATTATACAGAACATAAAGAGTAAATCTCACTCTTTTGGGACTCCAATATTTACCATAAAAATGCTTAATAGCATCTATATAATTTTTTCTTCTTTTTGTCCCTTCTTTGTAGTTGTTTGAAATTACAGTGCCTCTCTCTCAAGGCCCCAAACCAGTAACAATCAGTTTTGCCAATCACACTTCCTGCCGGTGCATGTCTAAACTGGATGTTTACAGACAAGTTCACTCAATTATTAGACGTTCCCTGCCAGCAGCCCTGCCACAGTGAGTATGAATTAAATCTATTTTCTCTGCATCCTCTACTAATATAAAATTATGTTCAAGTGAACACCATTTATTAAAATGACTTTTGTGAAATTTGCTATTAAATACTTTACATCAAATACAAAAGAAAGCAAATTTAATAGGGCACCAGAAAAATAAAAAACTGAAACAAGGAAGCCCGCTATATAGACACAATAGTTCACGAAATAAAAGAAGTATTTCTGTGGAATAATATACTTTCCACTAATATTTATGCTATCTCTAATTTAGCCTTATTAATATATAACATTCATGAAATCAGGTGTGCAAACTCATACATTATGTTAAAGCTAAAAAACATTTAAACATTGATAAGATTTTGGTCTGAGAC
Source organism: Pteropus alecto (assembly GCF_000325575.1). Lineage (NCBI taxonomy): Eukaryota > Metazoa > Chordata > Mammalia > Chiroptera > Pteropodidae > Pteropus > Pteropus alecto. Next base: position 13,549,259 of record NW_006439192.1, on the reverse strand, counting down.
AAAAAGTAAGTATAAATAAATTATTTTACATCTATTAGCATTCATTGCCTTTCTTAAATCTCAGTTATTTTTCTCTATATGTCTTTTCATATTTTTATTTCAGCAAGGACTGAATATTGATTAATTGCTAGAAAGAATTTTCTCTTATTATTACTTCAGATTAACATTCAAAGTAATGTGTTATTTAAATTTCCTTTGCATCTTATATTTTGGTTTGGTAAATGCTTTATTTGGTCATATATAATGACCTGGATAAAGCATCAGGTATTGACTCTGCCAGTAGTTTGTAGTGAATCATTATGTATTTGGGATCTAGCAACTTTTTGCTTTCTGCCCCCAAAAAGAGGATGCAGCTTTTCATTCTTTAAGGACATCCAGTGCATAAGGAATGTGTATATGAATGAAACTCCAGCATTTGTAACAAAAGTATAAAAAAAGTGATGGGCAAATGTATATATTACAAATTAAAAACAAAAAACAAAAAAACTTGCATCTCGGGATTCAGCAATAAACGTGATACACTAAATAGCAGTTTTTCCCCATTGAATCTCTTTGTACTGCTTTACTTAGTGTTATAGATAGGAGGCCTTATCTCTTTCAGGAACACTTTAGGAAAAACTCAATAGCCTAATTTGAGTGACACAGATCTGTCTTCCTTGACATGAGAAAGAAAAGATCTTACAGGCATCTGTGAATAAATTCATGCTGATGCATTCAGAGACAGCCACTACCTGAAGCTATCGTATATGAGATGTCATCCATGTAGCTCTGAGAGGTCTATTCACCTGTCTCCCTTGGTAACTCATTTATTCTAAGAACTTCAGTCATTATCTTTGTGCTGATGGTTTCCAGAATTACAGTTCAAGACCTGGCCATATTATTGATTTAATATTTTATCTAAATCTACCTTATATTGCTGTTTATAATTATGTTAGATATAATATATACAAAATCAAAGATTTTTTAAATTCCTTCATTTACTTCTACATTATTCATTGTAATATTCTCTCATGTCCTTTGAGGCCTTAAACTCACAGTTGTCATTAATTACTTCTTTTTCTTATATCATCCTGAAAACTTGATTATTTGGGGGGAGAGGGGATATCTGCTCCAACCTACACTTATATTTCATTTCCATCACTGCCATCCTCATCCACTTCATTCTGCATGTATTTCTGATTTAATGCAGTGGTGTCAATAATAGTTTTCTTGTATCAGATATTTCTTCAACTTCTGTATAATGTCACAAGTAAGCTTTAAAAGGCAGCATTTTATTCATCTGACAAAAAACTGGCAGTGACTTTCAACTGCTCAAAGAATTAAGCACAGATTTCTCACCTCTCTATTCTGGTATCGGCCTTTCTTTATTCTATTGTTTCCTCTTATTCACTAAGTTTGTGTTTCACAAAGTCTAATACCCTGAACACCAAGCTCATTTCCTGCTCCATATCTTGTTTCTGTTATGTCCCTGGTCCTTTCTTTTCTTCCTTTCCAAAAATCCAATCTACTCTCAGGGTTCAGGTAAAGGTCTTTCTCCTACAGTTGTCTTGTCCAAATACCACAACCACCTTTGCTTCTTGAATACTCATAGCTATTACTGCTTTTATTTTGTTCTCACATGGATTTATAGGAGTCTGTAAATGTGACATGTGAAACTGAACTATGAGACTATTTCAGGTAGGTTTATATCCTCCATAATATCCAGCTAATAACACTTAAAAATAATTGAGCTGTTACTACACTTTCATCCCTTTAAATACATTGTTACACATTTAATCATCACAAAAGTCATCTATGAAGTTTGTAGTAGTACTATCCTATTATACAGATGAAGCAGAGTTAAGAGCTAAACAATATACTACACTGATCAACAAATGCTTGCTAAATAAAATAACATATTTATCTGTATATATTGCATGTCATTTGCATATTTTACTCTTGTTTTCATCATTACTTATTCACTATACTATACACTGTTTGAGGTTAAGAAGACACAAAAACAGCAAAAAGAGCCTGGGCCTTAGAGGAAGACAGATATCAACCTGAAATGAGGTCCGCCACTAATTAGCTTTTAAAGATTGGGTATTTCATGTGTCTGAACTTCCATTTGCTTATATATAAAATATAAAGACTTAAAGAAGATTGAACTAAATACTGAATGCTCATATAGTGCTAAGCACCATGTCTGGCATCTAAGAGATTGACATTAAAAGGCAGATTTGTTATCATTAAGCTTCATTTCTGAATATTCTTCTCCTTGTCTCTGTGTTTTTCAGTGTTTTTTACCACTAGCTACAATAAGAAAGGTATTGTATATTCCAAGCCAGTATACACACAACTATTTGTGTGTAATACATATAGTTTTAAAGTAGATAACTATATAACTTTAAATGTAGGTGTATAGTCATATATAACTATGAAAGCAAAACAAAGTATTATTTTAAAATGTTTTCTCATTGTAGTGCTGCTCAACCTTTTTTCATTATTGCCCCTACTAAGAATCCTTACATACGCATTTTTTCTTATCACCACCCCGACGACATTTTAATCTCACAGACATATTTATATCCCATTATGCGTCTTATGTATTTCTGGAATTTATATGCAAAAAAGGAAGTAGAAAGCTTATCTTTTCATTCAATGTAGGATTTAAAATGACAAAGTAAAATTTATATAGTTAAAAATTAAATAAAAACATAAAAGATATTAACATTGAACATAATTTTATGACTATTTGCTGAAAAGCAGTTAAGGTAATTTACGTATATAATTGGTACTATATATCAAATTTCATATGGAAAGTAGCAATTTATATAAATATATAAATATATTTGTATTTAATGTAATTTTCTATTTACATATAAATACATTTTAAATATTTTTCAAATATAATATATTATTTAAAAACATACAAAATGATAATTTTTCCAGCAAAAGTAAAATAATTTTAAAATAATAATTTTTTTAAACTTTTGCTTCAAATGAGAATACAATGTTTAACCTGTATAAATACTAGATAATCTTTAATGTCAACATTTTTTCTTCTCAGTATATGACATACTTATGATTTGAATAAATTTGTAGAATTAAAGAATAAAATAAATATAATCTATTTCTACTTAATTCTCAAAGCTCGAGTCAGATGCAAAAGCACCAGGGACCAAGCAAAAGTCACAGCCACAGGCACCCCACAGGCCCACACAGGACCCTCTCAGTGTATGACTTTGAGATCAAGCCGGGCCAAGAGAAAGTCCTCCAGTCACAGCTGTTTATTCACCATAATTTTATAGCCTTTATCTTGCACACACTTTGGATATCTGTCAGTGCCAGTGCTGCTCGTGCAATAGCCAGCAAAGCCCAATACAAATTAAAAACTGTGGAATAAGATTTTGATGGATTTTGGAGGGCCAAAAACCATTGTAAAATCTAAGATTTCTCCTCCCCAGTACCCCATTTTTACCCACTTACAGATAATATTGTTTCCAGTATGAATGCATGCCTTATTACATGTGAGGCACTCTAATACTTTTTTCTATTCTCTGTCTCTTTTTTAAATGTTGACCTCAACCTATTGCTAATTGTGACCCACAATTTAATAAAAATCTCCTATAATGATAATGCATATATGATAAATACACAGCTGTGTTACCAAATCATTACTTTTGTTAAGAGTTAACAGGAATAGCCATCACAAGGGCTAAAATTAAAAAGACTGAAAAATTCAAATGTTGGAGAGGTTGTGGTGCAACTGGAATTCTCAGATATCACTGGTGGAAATGTGAGATGGTACAACTACTTTACAAAACACTTTGGCTGAGGCTTATGAACTTAAATACACACTTACAACGTGCTCCATAACTTTTCCTCCTAAGTGTTTACTCAAGAGAAATAATTCCACACAATTACTTGTACACAAATGTTTATGTAACCTCTATTAGCCAATAACTGGAAACAACTCAAATGTCCATCAAAGGTGAATGGATAAACAAATGTAGTATATTCTATTCATACAGTGGAACATTACTGAGCAATATGAAAAGAATCAACTATTGATGCACACAATAGGAATGGATCTCAAAAACATTAAACTGAATGAAGAAGCTAGGCTAAAAAGAACACATAGTGTATGATTCAATTTACATGAAACCCTAGAAAAGACAAATATAATTTAGATTGAGAAAAAAGCAATTCAGTCATTGCCTGAAAATATGAGTGGAAGGAATTTATTGGAAAGGAGCAAAGAAAAGTTTTTGGGGTGATGGAAATCATTTTATTATGATAGTTGCATCAGTACATAAATTTGTCAAAAGACAATGAATTTAAAATAGCATTTTACTACATGCAAGTTATTCCCCAATAAAATTGATTTTTGAAAAGCCAAAAGAAGAAAAACCCTTTAATTTACTATAATTTTGAAAGTAGTTTGGGTTTAAAACAGTAGATTACTTGAACTCTTTATGGTGACACTTTAAGTCAAATCTTTAAGATTCTTATGATTCCTTACTGGGGAGGGCTTCCCAGCACTCCTTTATATAGAGTTTGAAATTTTATTCAGATTGTAGAGGAAGACAAAGCATGCCTTTTTCAAATGCATGGCATTATATTTACATTGTTACGAAGTTCAATAAGTAGCAGACCATTCGTTTTACATTATTTATGAAGAAGTATAAGTCACTAATTAAAGAAATCATTCATAAAATGGACAAAGAATGATTCTAGATCCTATGAGAGAAGACAAAGATGAGTTTGGCTGCCCATGATCTCACAGCACTCAGATCATTCAAGGTCAAAGAGGACATCAACGCGTTGTATTTAGATTATTACTATTTCATTTTCCTAAATATTACTGTGCACCAAGCATCTGCCACACATTGTCTCATGCTCATACTGGTTCTGCCAGATGGCTGTACTGATGATAGAGATTACGGGCACTAGTTAAGAAGTGTGCACACTGCAGGCAGCTTCCTGGTTTGAAAATTCATTCTCCACTTATTAGCTCTTTGAATTTTTCTAAGTTCTTTAAACTTTTTGTGACTCATTTTCCTCATTTCATCTATAAAAATACATATAAATTAAAATGTTACAGGTAACATGATACAGTATAACATCTGGACCTTAATTCTCACAATCTAATACTATATTATATGTTAACCTACTATTGGTCAATAGGATAATAGAATAATAATGATGATAATAATAGCACCAAACTCATAGTGATGCAGTGATGGTTATAATCAGTAATTCACATTAAAAATTAGCATACTGCCTGACACAAAGTAAACATTCAGTCTTGGCTGCAATTTTTTTCTTAATATTTTACTAATGAAATAATTGAGTCTAATTAGCATGTACAAAGCTAAACAGCTAAAAATATAAGTGCCAGAAAAAGATAAAAATTCAAATCTTTCTCTTCATCCCGTGCTTTTCCCCAATATCATATAGCATTTCTAGTATTTACAAAAATACTTGAAAATTTCAATATCAGTAGCACCAAAATATGTCATAAATTCCAGATGTTGGAGAGAGTACCTCTAGCAGAAGTGGTTATTTATCACTATTCATATGGATGTTCTCACAGATTATTTTCTTTCCAATTATTTCCTCTTATATTTTCCTTCTGCTTGAACTCCATTAATTTCTGTGGCCTCTATAGTAGAGGCTCTCCTCTTATGAAGAGCCATGTATGATTAAGAAGTGATGCCCTAGAACTTTTTTACTTAGTCAAAGTAGGCTTTATTCATTTATGAGATATTTATATTGAGTTTTTTTATGTGTGTAGTATTAGGAAATATGGGATATTTTTTAAATGGATAATATAATTCCTTAACTAAAGCAACTCATGTGCAGCATATAAACAAACAAATATTTATAACAGAATACATGTGTAAAACACTGTGCTCTGCTTCTTTAAGTCATTCAACAAAGAGTGATTATGTGCCTACTAAGTACTACTATTGTGCTAGGCTGTAGAAATAGAAAGATAGATAAAATCACTACTCTAGAAGAATCACATGAGCGAGTCAAACCTGTAACACAGGACTGGAGTTGGTGTGGTAGAGGAGAATGCTGGATGCATGACTGGAGAGTGTGAGGGGGAGAGAATCCACATGAGGCCACATGTCATGCCAAGGATTGACTTTTTCTTCATCTCCCAGGAACCACTAAAAAATTCATTTAGGGGTGTGATATTTACCTTTTATATTATAGAAAGAACAGCCTGATAGTAATGTAGTATTGGCTTAAAGGAACAAACAGGAGGTGAGAAAATTGGAGAGGAAGGTTCTGAAATAATCCAATGGAGAAATAATAAGGGCGAGAACTGAGGCAGTGGAAATGGAAAAGGAAAGAGAAATGGACATGGAAAGACATTTGAAAGAGAAGAAAATATATGACTTGGGAACTACGTGTGTGGGTTAACAAAGAGGGAGAAGGTGAGGGTGAAACGGCATGGATAATACTCAAGAAAACAGGAATGTGGATTTGAAGAGGAGAATTTAGTTTTTACACAGGTAGTTTGAGTATTTGTGATACCTGTAAGATATCAAAGTGAAACATTTGGTAGGTATTTGTGGAGCTGGGACGACACTGGCAAAGCGAAGGGCATGCTCATTTGGTAGCTACCAGCATATAATTGGAAGTTACAGCAATTGGAAGATATAGGAAAATATAGGACTTAATCAGAGAAGAGGAGCAGCAGATGACACCATGTGAAATATCAATATTTAGTAAACTTAGAGAAACAATTCTTTGTGCAAGAGATTGATAAAGAACACTCAGAAAGAATAGAGATAAAAACTGGGAGAGAATGATATTACAAAATTCAGAAGATATTACAAAAGCCAATGAGAGTTCAAGGGAAGATGAAGTGGTTTGATGATCAAATATTAGAAAAAGCTCAAGAATGACAAGGATTGACTCCATTAGCTGAAGGACATGAAATGAAAGTAACATCTCATTTATTAATAATCTGCCATGCACTTGACAGAGAGGGAGAGAGTGTGTTTGAGAAAGAAGGAAACAGAATGAGAGAGAGAAATTCTCAATTACGTGCAAGAAACTGAATCAGAGGGATTTAGTAACGTTTTCCAGCATCACACAACTGAAAATGTTGCAAATCAGAGATTCAAACTAAATTTGGAGCCAGTTCATTCTTTTGGAGGTACAGCCATTACTGCATTTTTAACTTATTTAAGTAAAAACAAACTCTCAAACATATACTAAAGGACAATGAAAACGAAACTGACAGATTGCAAAATATAACAAATATATTTTTTCATATTTATTTAAGATACAACCCAAAGTCCCAGTCACCGTTCTTCATCCCCTGTCCCCAGAGGTAACTGCTACTATGAAATTGTATTATTTTTACTCTTGTTTTCTATTTTTATGGCATATGGATATATTAACATACCACAAGAAATTATGGTATGTTAAACATTTTGAGTATTTAAAAGTTTTATGCTTAAGTGGTGACAGTTTTTTTCTCTCAGCAGCTCGTTTTAGAGATTTAATCACATTGATGTCTGTAGGCCTACTTTGTTCATTAAATAGCTGTGTATTACTAATAAATAAGATGTTACTGTCATTTCATGTCCACTCAAAAATAACTGTGTATTTAGTATTTCATTGTATATATAAATAAATACATAAACAAATAGAATGTCCGTGCTTATTCTGTGATAATATACTATAGGGGAGGCAATATACTGTATATCAGGAAGAGAGAAAAATCAAAGGAGAGAGATGTCATATTTGAGAGACAAGTGCCTTGAAGAAGCAGTGCTTAAGGCAGTGCCTTGGAAGCTTTGAGCACCAGCCTAGGAGTTTCACCTTTTCTGTAGAGCTAGTGGAGTAGCATAGAGAGTTTAGAGGTAGAGGAGTGACATTACAATGTTCAGCATAACCAACATAGCTTGCATTTTTAATGGATAATAAAAATAGAGGCTATATATTATTTAAGCCTGATAAAGAGGCTGTATCACAGTCTTTTGGGGAGAGTCACATCATGAGAAAGACTGGAAAAGAAGAGATTAAAAAAAATGGATAAATCTAGCCTCGGGGCTGATATATGTTTTTGTTTGTTTATTATTTTCCATTTCTTTTACGAAAAGGTTAATATTGTTCACTAAGAAATTAAATAAAAATTTTTGCTTCTAAGAAGTTACGTTTATTCGGGTTTATTAAGGAATATTTCATTCTTGTGAGAACTCATCTCTTCTCCAAGAAACAAAGTGGATTTATAGTCCTGGCAACTTTTGATTTAGAACTTCAATGCTCAGTGTCTTTAAACTTTAATATGTAACAGATCCTCACTCTGAATGCTTAGAAGCTTGACTATCCATGAAGATTTTTTTCCATTTTATTTTTTCATTCTTTCCCTTTAATTTTAAAAGTATACCAAATATGTACTTTACCAGAAATAAAGATAAACAATAACATGATTAATTTAACAAACTATTTCAGAACAGAAATATCGAGATAATATATCTTCCAATTAAATTGGGATGGTCTTGTGCCAGTTGATCAGAAACTACTTGTTTTTTCCAGTATTTTAAAACATGCACCTGTATTCTGCCCTGAAAATATCCTCTTTGCAAGTTTAAAACCATTATGTTCATATACATTTATTGTTGAAATCTTAATTCATATGTCTGTTCATCCTCTCTTTTATAAAGTTCTTTATCTAAATATTGTTTAACACCTTCATATGAGCACCTATCGATGAGAATCGGTTTACCATCAAACTCAGTTAAGAGGTTATAGACTCCGAAGCATATTTTTTATCTAAAAGGAAGGTGACTGTGCTATACAGTGTACCTACCTTTGGACTGTCTGATTTGTGCCTTCTAAAAGATAATAACTGAAAGCAGCATTCTAATGGCTCACTGATTGACTGGTAGAAATTACAGCAAAGCGTGTATGGCTGAGAAGATTTTATTAGTACATCCTCTGCGCTGGGGTCATGTCAGTAATGTTACCCAGAAGTGGAAACTGTTAGGTCAAAGATTTTGTGAGGCTTAATGTCAAGTTCAACCAGAACACATTGGTGATTGTTATCAATTAATTCCCATATAATTAGACCAAATCCACCAGTCGTTTTCTAAAAAATTTTAATAGACTTTTTAGCAGTTTTACTTTTATAGAAAAACTGAGCAGAAAGTACAGAGTTCTCATTCTGTCCTCAACATCCTCACCTAGTTTCCCTTATTATTAATATCTTGAATTACATTTTTAACAATTGATGAGTCAATATTGATATGTTATTAACTAAAATCCATAGTTTACCATCCTCACCTCATTTCCCTTATTATTAATATCTTGAATTATGTCCTCATCATCCTCACCTAGTTTCCTTTATTATTAATATCTTGAATTACATTTTTAACAATTGATGAGTCAATATTGATATGTTATTAACTAAAATCCATAGTTTACATTAGGATTTTTTTGTAAATTACTTGGATTTTGACAAATGTGTAAGGAAATGTATAATTACAGTATCATACAGAATGTTTCACCACGCCCAAATCCTGCATACTCTACCTACCTATTCAGCCCTTCTCCCTCCCCCCAATCCCTGGCATCAGCCAGTCATTTTGTTGTCATATCAACTCTCTAATACCCTCAAAACACGTTCTTTTTGTTGTTTTATTTTGTTTTGTTTTGTTTTTCTGTTAATGTATTGTGGCTGTTAGGAGATAATGAGACCAGTGGCTATGATTAAAGGACATTTTTACTGAGTTCTTGATTACTTACCCTTATCTATTCTCTGTTCTAATTGTTAATTCAAATTAAATATAGAAATAAAAACTGACAAGCTGATAAATACAGTAACTACTAGATTTCCATCATTTTAACCTACCATACTTCTTTCAACCTTGTCTCCCAACCTATCCAAGCAGGGAAATTCAAAAAATAAAAACAGGAAAACATAGGCTTCTAGACTTATCTGTTCTCCAGTGCTTCTATGCCCCTGTTCTGGTGGCATCTCACTCAAAAACAAGCAGTTCTGTACTTGGCTAGCCAACTGGTGAACAAACAGCGCGACTCTTATTTTATATCCAAGTTTCAGAAGGTGACTGAGCTTTCGTAAATAACAAGTTTATATTTGCACAAGGAGTGAAAATTAGATGTATAAGCCCATTTTTTATATTAATGCAACTATTTAATTAGCCTATTAATTATTAAGTCTGAAATAATGGTGAAACCATGGAATTTTCATCTGTTCCTTTTATACCCTAACAAACCCCAACCCCTGTCCACTGTTCTGCCAGTCAGTAGACTAATGGAACATAAGCAAACAATAACATGCACAGATATGAACACAAATTAGTGTGAAGTCAATAAAAATCAATATAAGGGAAGATGAGTATATACATTTTATTCAGGTATATCTCTGTTAAATGTGTTCCTTTTTATTTTAGACAATTTATATAAAGCCTTAAAAATGAATGCAGTTCTGATTTCTATACATAGTATTAAAGAAGTTAATGACATTGAATATCAAGGACATTTTTACTTAATCACTCTTGCAAAACTGTAAGCATATCAACATCTGTCTAGATTGTCAAGAATATTCAAGGGCCATACATGATGAACTCAATATGAACAAAACAGTTCAAAGACTTTTAGAATAAAACTGTTGAAACATTTTTTCCTGGGGCTCTGTGGCTCTGATAATGAAAGAATACAGTACCCTTCCAGCTGTTATTCTGACAACAATCTTGAGCAAAAATGGTCTGGATCGATATTCTTCCCTAAAATAGGTTTGAGTAGTTTTATCATAGTGGGTGAAATTTAGATGACATCAACCATTGGCATTTAGGAAATCAAAATTCTATTTTGATATTTATCAAAAAAATTAAATGTAGTTAAATTTCATCATTTGTTATCTTAATGGAATACGGAGCATCTTCTAAAGTCATATTTTTCTATAAATTTAAGTTTTAAGAATATTGGAAATTAAAATACTTAGTTCACCTTGAGCAAACCATAATTAGTCAGTTAATATAAAGTTTATGTGGGTACAACCTTTGAGGTATAACATAACCGAGAATGTTATTCTGAAGATTATATTTTTACTCAACATGAATATGCAAAAACTAAAGAGTTAGTTTAGCCACATTATATGAAATCATTATTTAATTCTATAAACCTGGAAAGCTTGTTTTGTATAACATTTCCAGAAATATATTTCTACATTTATTTCTACATTTGTTTCTACACACAGTACATGCTTTTGAATTTATATTTTTGAAGATGTCGAAATATTAGAAAAATCTATTTTTTCCTTACTAGATGATAGGAAATTGTTTTTGTTTTCATATCTATTTAGGATGAACAAATTTGTATACATTTTTAAACTTACACACAGACACATTATACATATTCCTGCAGTTGGAAATGTCATCATTCACCGTCTCAGTTAGGCTAGGGACTGAGATTATTTGTGACACTTTTTTTTTTGCCATTTGAATAGCTTAGAGATGTATTTTGTCAACTTTTCTGAATGCAAGTAAAGACAAATACACTTGACATTGCAACCATAGACACACATACACACACACTACACGTGGAAGAAGGAGGGGTTGTGTGTGAGGGGTTGTATATTCATATTTGCACGTACACATTTGTACATGTATATTACTTATTTTAAAATATTTACATGCATATATATAATTGAAATAAAATTTCAGAAAACAGTCTTTATCACATGCACTCTAATAGTTTGTATTTTATTACATGCCAGTTTTTACATTGAAAATGCATTTCCCAACTCGTGTAGTTGATTTTCTGATCCACTAATGTGTTACAACTAACGACTGGAAAAAAACAATGGCTTAGGTGATGGCACTATAAATCACATATCAGCTAAATGAATGATGCCTTTCTAATAGGACCGCCACAACATTGTGTCCACCTTTATCAACCTGGGAATATGTTACTTAACCCACGTCAATATTGCGGCAACATAGACAAAATGGATTTACTTTCATTTACAGAAAGTATGAGTTTCTGTAAATGAAATGATATGAGTTTCATTCAACCAGGACCAATTGCATTGCTATTATATAACTAAACAATTTCATATTGTTGGATAGAATACTAACATTTTAGATAGGAGGTAAATTTAAAGAAACAGTGATATTATTTTAGAAAATTTATACACTGTCTAAATTTTATGTGGATTGATGTTAGTTTATGATTAGCCAAGAAAATAATAACAAAAATACTTAATGTGTAGAGACTTGCTCTTGAGAATACCTAAAATTATTAGGAAGGTATAATGTTCTCCAGGAAATATTGTTAAATACAAAAGCAAGGTTTAGAACCGCATCTAAAGGATGCTATCTTCTGTGTAACAGAATGAGCTAAAATGTATACATACATATTTTCTTTTATTTGCAAAAAGAAACACTAAAGCCATAAACCAAAAGCTAAGAAAAGGAAGAGCATGCTGTTTAATTTTTACTGAAATGAAGGAAAGGAGAGAAGGAGAGAGGAAGGGTGGGAAGGAGGGAGAGAAAACTAGAACAACAGCAAAAACACAGCTCTTTGATACCTTTCTGGTAGAGTGTAGAGTGGGAATTTTGTATTAATGGACCCTTGACAGTTATAGGCATCTGCTCCTCAGAAATAAGTCAGTGAAGTTACATGTATAAGGGTGTTTTCTGTAGAACTGTTTGAAAAAGCCAATTGGAAGCAACTTTAATAGCTACCAGTAGGAGATTAATAAAATAAATAGTAATACATCCACTTAATGGACTACTATGCAACCATGAAAAGTAACGGAGTGGAACTTTATGAAATGACATACAAAGATCTCCATAATGTATTGTTTAATGGAAAAGTAAATTTCAGAGTAATATAAAAGGCTTTATCCTATGTTCACAAAAACTAGAACACTATGTGATTATACAAATAATCGTATTTGTCTTAAAAAGGTAGACATCTGGAGTGAAATAAGACTACACCACTAACAGTGGTCACCTCTGGGATTAGAATTTGACAGCGCATGTAGGTAGAAGTAGTTTGAGAGGAAACTTTCATATTTCATTTCATATATACTTACATTATTTTAGAGCATTTTTTACAAGCATGTATTGATTGTGTACTACATAGGTAAGAAAAGGGATGATCCCTTCTATGTTCCAATTATACTAATGCTTAACCCATCTGTATCTCCCCAAGATGCCAGGCTGCCAACAAGACTTGCCCCACAAATTACACATGGAATAGTCAAGTCTGCAGATGCCTCACTCAGCAGGATTTTATTTTTACCTCTAGTGCTGAAGACGGTAAGCAGAATGATGTTTTTAAGACTAAATACCAAGGGTCTCTAATTTGATTAACAAATACTTTAATATTAAAATCATATGTCCAATATTCAGATTATCACACTTTTTAATGGGTCACTACAAAATAGGACCTTTTTTGTTTCTCATTGATATTATTTTGAACTTCTTTATAAAGGTACATGCCCATGTTTATGCACAGCCCTGTAATGAAAAACATAAAAAGGAAGATGCTTTTCAGTACTTTTAATTGTTTCACACCACACCAGGGACCAAGTAAGGTATAGTAAGGTTGTCCTGCCTGTATTTGTCTAGACGTGGCAGATGGATTCCATGACATCTGTGGACCCAACAAGGAACTGGACGAAGAGACCTGTCAATGTGTCTGCAAAGGGGGGCTTCAGCCTTCCAGCTGCGGGCCCCACAAAGAACTAGACAGAGACTCATGCCAGTGCGTCTGTAAAAACAAACTTTTCCCCAACTCATGTGGGACCAACAGAGAATTTGATGAAAACACATGCCAGTGCGTATGTAAAAGGACCTGCCCAAGAAATCAGCCCCTCAACCCTGGGAAGTGTGCCTGTGAATGTACAGAAAATCCACAGAAATGCTTCTTAAAAGGAAAGAAATTTCAACATCAAACATGCAGGTAGGAAATCTTCATAAATTGTGTTTACTTCTCTTACTGGAAATAGTTTTCTCAGCTAAAAGCAGTTTTCTCAATCAAAATAACAGTCGTTTATTAGCATGAAACTGGTAAGATCTGAAAGACAAATTCTGATATTTTTTAACTAATGCCAAACTTGTGTGAGACTGTTTCCTCACCAAAGGGCAAGAAAGGAGCCCTGGGAACCCAAACCAGATACAAACTCAGGTTACACTCTGAGTCCTTTACCCAGGGGACAAGGTCGTGGCTGTCAACACAGGTTGGGGGACAGGTGCATCGGACAATCATCTGTGGAGCATTTTCAAAGTACACCAGGCAGTGCACACCTGCCCCCACCAAAACCACGATGCCATCAGATGTAGGACAACTGTTCTAAGTGCAGAAAATGTGCAAAATCTTAAAAGGATAGGATAGTACCATTTACTGTAGAATTATATCTAGAAATAAAAATATTTATGCTAACTATTTAACGGAATTAGAGACATAATATGTTGTTAAAGGTTACTCAAGACTCATTCTTCAAAACTTTTTCACCAAGAAAAGAATGAGTCTCTTGGACTAAAACCTTTTAAGTGTGAGTCTCTGAACTTTTTCCTCTACAGTCTGAGAATAAGGAGATCTACTATTTAAGCCAGATCTGACTTTTGACATTTCTCCCCACGTTCCTTCAGCATCGCTCCACCAGTCATGTCTTCTCTCTTCCATACCTTTAACATCTTAACTCTGTTGTCCTTTCCTCTCAATTTATAAAAGTTCCTGAATTTCTTCTATTTTGTTAGCATCTCCCCGTGATGTTGAGCATACTTTAGCAACCAAGTTCTGTCCTTCTCTTCAAATTTGCTCCAAGTTTAGGCCTTTGACGTTTTCATTCACCTCTTTCATCTCTCATTTATTCAACCAACTGTAATGGGATTTATGCCCTAAAATTCCCTGATAAGCTTCAGACTCTTACTTGCTAAATCCAATGGTCAATTGGGTCTTTATGTAAGACCAAAGCTGTCCTTTCTGTAGCTTTTCTTTAAGCTCTCCTCTTTTTTTGGCTGACATAAATCGTGCTCTCCTAGTGTCCTTTCAGTTTTCATACATTTTTTCTTTATCACCTTCACTGGGCTTTCTTCTCTTTCATCAAATGACTTTAAATGACTCAAACCTTACATTTCATTTATTTACAATTTTATATCTGCATTAATGTTTGTCATTCCTTTTTTCCTCAGTATATAAAGTATCCATCTTTTTGATTCTGAAGAGTTTTGCAGTCTCATTTTAATTTATATTTCTGATGATCTGTCCCCACTAGCTACTGCATAAGGAGATTTCATTGAATCTATGTATATCATTGATGACTTTTTTCCATTAGTATTTCAGAATACTCTATAATACTCCTCTTTAGAATATTTTGCGCAATAACTGTGTTGCAGTTTTACTTGCATATCTCTAATTACCAGGATATTACAAAAATACACATATAAATATTAAATCTTAGTAAAGATTACTAAACCTTTTTGTATATTAATTCCTTCTGAGTGAACTTCGTATATATTGAGAAACTTAAAATTTTTATGCTTGCATAGATAAATCAGCCACCATATTTTTCTCCAGAATTCTTACATTAACTTAGCAGAAAAGATTTCTATCATTGTATTTCTCTTAATCGTATACATTGTTTTATAAAGACTTTCTATTTACCGAAACTCCCCCATGTTCGTTTTTCTAAGTGTGTAATTCCAATTTTCATGCATATATTGAAGCAAAAAAAAAAAAAGATAATTTACATTTTGAAAATATTTATACTCCTTATTTTCTCTTAATATTTATTCCAAAAGTGTGGTGGGCAGACTTTAGTCCACTGCCTTAATAAGCAAGTTTCATTGATCATTGAGAATTGTACCTCTTTAGTAAAGGAATACCAGAGGTCTTATAGTAATGCATTTGTACTTATAAGTAAAATTAACAATAATAACATTTTAACTAGATGTACTTTCTTTCCTAGAGTACAAAAATGAAATTTCGAAATCACATCTGTAGTTTTTCTGAGGTGCACTTTTGATAGCCATGTCAGGTCATCTTGTATTTTTTTCCCTGGACACCCATTTCCATTCCCATATAGTAAGCATACTCACACTTCAGAAACTTTTTCAAAGATAACTCCCATTCATCAGGGCAACAGTGCTTCAGATGTTATTGACTACTTGATCATTTGTCCTTTTACCACTACTAGAAACTAGATGTCTAGGGCAGGAGGAGAGGGACCCCCACGATGATATTGCCCCTCTCCTTCCCTTCCGGCAGACAGCATTGGAGCCCAGATGGAGAAGAGAGAGTGAACCGCCATCACAGCTAGCTGCTTGCCCAGCGGGGACACAGGAGCAAGGGTGGGGCTGCTTGCTGAGGACCATGGGCCTGCCAAAATGGCTGGGTTTAATGGCTTCAAGCTCTGAGTTCCGTACAAGTCTCAGACTCTAGTGAGTTCTGCCATGCCTACGTGACCACACTAAATTATCAGACCAAATAGTTACTTCCAAAATTTCTGTTTTATGTTACTTTCATCCACGAAGCAGAAAGCACTTCAAACTAATGCTGATATCTCATTCTTCCATTTGTTATTTTAGTAACCAAGACACTTTTTTTTTCAGGTTTTTCCATTCCTCTCAAATTTTATAATTGTAAGCATGAACTTTAACAATTTACAAACCTATAAACCCAAGAACAATTTTACGACAAAATGAGTAACTGTTCTAATTTAAAATTTAGCATAACTCAAAAGTGTGTCTATAGCATAAGTTCATATATTAATGTTTAACAAAAGTGTGTTTCTCTCTATATTCCTAGTTGTTACAGACGACCATGTACAAATCGACTGAAGCATTGTGAGCAGGGACTGTCATTTAGTGAAGAAGTATGTCGCTGTGTCCCTTCATATTGGAAAAGACCACATATGAACTGAGATTGTTCTATTTTCCAGTTCGTCATTTTTCTGTCATGGAAAACTGTGTTGCCACTTTAGAACTGTCTATGAACAGAGAGACCTTGTGGGACCATGGTAACAAAGACAAAAGTCGGCGTTTTCTGAACCATGTGGATAACTTTACAGAAAGAGACTGGAGCTCATCTGCAAAAGACCTCTCGTAAAGACTGGGTTTCTGCCAATGACCAAACAGCCGAGGTTTTTTTGTTGTGATTTAAAAAAAAAAAATAATGACTATATAATTTATTTCCACTAAAAATATTGTTTCTGCATTCATTTTTATAGCAATAACAATTGGTAAAGCTCACTGTGATCAATATTTTTATATAATGCAAAATATGTTTAAAATAAAATGAAAATTGTATTATAACCTGCTAAGTTCAATCCATTACCATCTTACACTGTAAGCAAACTTGATATTATGAAACATTCATCTCCCCCTGCTCCATTTCTCTAACCAAATGTCAGATTGCGATTGCTATGAAAATGTGTGATCCTGTGAAAGAAAGTTTCACAGGGATTACAGTCACTACTACATTTCATTTAAATTCATCTCTTAATGTATTTAATGATTATAAACACTTTATTATATGACACTTTTGAATCTAAAACCAAATGAATCGATATAGATTGTACTATCTTATAAGATTGTCTGCTTAGCACGTCCATATGACTGAAAGTTATTCAGTGCACTAGGAGCATTCAGACTTTTAACTGGGTATAATATCCCTCAGTATGTATGAAAATGGCTTTAAAATATTTCAATCAAAAACAATCTTTTCCAAATATTTAGCTTTTTCTGACAAGCTAAAGTCTTTTTGTGAACACATGTAAAATAAACGAAATAACATTTAAGTGCCCACACATGTTAAAAAAGAAACATTTCAGTCACACGATTGCAGTGCTTGTCTCATTTTTAAAAAGGCATGCTTTATTCTGGGAACAAATATTTTGCCTGCATAAATACAACCCAGTAAGTGGTATGCTTGTTGACAAAGAATTGATTGTTTGCCAGTGTGACATAGCTACTAGCAAATACATAAAAATTATTAGTGCTGAAAAGAGAAAACAAAGTTTATAGTTATGTAAAGATAAATCTCTTAAAGCAGTGGTTCCCAACATTTTTGGCACTAGGGACCAGTTTCCCAGAAGACAATTTTTCCATGGCCTGGGGGTGGGGGAAGGTTGGAGGTGATTCAAGTGCATTACATTTATTGTGCACTTTATTTCTATTATTATTACATTGTAATATATAATGAAATAATTATACAATTCACTATAACGCAGAATCAGATGCCACCAAATGCAACTGTGCAACTGAAGTACATCAACTCACTTGCCACTATAACGCCTGCCACCAGATGCAGCTTAATTGTCACTTGCTACTCACTGATAGGGTTTTGATATGAGTCTGCAAGCAATTGATTTATTATGGTCTCTGTTTAGTCAAACCTCTTTGCTAATGTTAATCTGTATTGCAGCCACTCCCCAGCACTAGCATCACTTCTCATAAGGAGCATGCAACCTAGATCCCTTGCATGGGCAGTTCACAACAGGGTTTGCATTCCTATGAGAATCTAATGCCTGATGATTTGAAGTGGAGCTGAGGCGGTGATGCTAGCGCTGGGGAGCAGCTGCAAATACAGATGGAGCTTCGCTAGCTAGCTCGCCTGCCATTCACCTCCTGCTGTGCAGCCCTGTTCCTAACAGGTCACGGACCAATACTGGGGATTGGAGACCCCTGTTTTAAAGCTGGCAAATTTAATATAACAAAAACGTTTTTAAATGGTATAAGTGACTACTTGGTACACTATAAAATATTAGTGTCTATACGTTTTGCTATAAAATAGTTTGTTTTCTTTAAAAATATTTAATTAGAAGGTTGATGCCCAAAAAATATACTAAGTATTTTCAATACTGACTTGTAAAACAATGTAATGTTTTCTAAATTCCAGTTATGTGCTCTGCACAATTTTAACATCTAGTCCATAAAGTAAGATTTTTTCCATATATTGGAGAAAAAAGTAATCTTCTGAAATTCTCTCATTTTACGTTTATGCACCATCTTCCTATTTTTTAGTAAAGATGACTCTTAAGCCTTTATGCAGAAAACATGCATTGTTCATTCTATGTGCCAGCTAAGGTCTATGTAATTTTCAAACAGTGATAATAATAATAATAGTAATAATAATAATAAATAAACAGCAAAAGGAAAAGATAAATAAATATGAAAACAGCTACAGTTTTATCAAAATTTCTCCAGTAGAACAAATTCAGGGATGGTTTACAAAAGGAAAAATGGAGTCAAAATAAATAACATCTTTCCACCTCAAGGGGAGGCAAAATCCTGATGCATAATGGTCACCGTCCATGAAATTGAGCTAGATTCAACTCAATCATTTTTCATCATATTTGAACCAAGAATGTTAGCAGAAATACATTGTGTAATCTATTTTCTGGTCAATCATTTTTAGTTTTGATACATTTAAATATATTAATTTTTTAGCTAATTTAAAATATATATTTTTTGTTTTGAATGAGCTCCATGAGGTCATGTAAGGAATATTAGAACCTGATGCAACAATTGTTATGTTATCAGCTTTAAAATAATCTGAACTATGTGTTGACAATTAGTTTCTCAGAATATACGGGTAAGCCAAAAAAAATCACTAGGCCAAAAATTAAAGCATGAAGCATGCCAGAAAAATAACATTTAATTTGTCCCTGGAGATGTAATAATTTTGATCAAAAGTAAAAGTAGCATGAACAAAGACAATACATTGCCAGAGATACTTGCAGACAATTTTATATGGACCATAAAAATCTTACTTCACTCCATTATAATAATTTAGATTTTTGTGGTGCCAGTTAAGAAGATGGACTAGAGATAAAACTAAACAATTACTTAGAGTATTAGCAAAATTGATTCAGCTAAAAGCTAAAAAGTACAGTGAAAATGTTCATAAACTCTCCAAGAGTCTCAAAATGCTAATCCAGTCAATCTGAAGGATAAAGATGAGAAAACACTGGAAGTTTGTAGCACCAGTTAATATATTGGAAGCTTGGAAATTTTGTGAATATAATTTTATGTCTAGAAACCTAGTATTGTATTCTCAGTTAAAAAGACTCAAGGAAAAAAATATTTTGGTAAGTAAGCAGTTGTATAAGATGTAGCTTCCCAGACTTTTTTTTTTTTTAAGAAGAGCGTTTTGACATTGGCTAACTGATTGAGTGAAACAGATCCCAGTATCAGAATTTGTAAAAATAACTTTTGTTTTCCACATGCATATAAACTCAAAACAGAAGTTTGAGTGGTGATTGTATACGGCATTGACTGGCATACCCAGAATGCACTTCTCTAAGGAAAGGAGAAAGGATCACGCACTTCTCCATGCACTCCGGTCTTTCTCCGGGGACATCCTCTTCTGAAGGAATTTTATTCAATGGGTGAGAGAAAAGAAGCAGATACAACATGGTGAGAGAGGTCACATGGCCACAATTGTTTTAGCATATTGCCAAAGTTCATGAAACTCCTTACATGGTTAAGGTCCCATGTTCACCTACCTAAGAAGTGCTGGGGCGACAAGCTGGACAAGGTCTCTTGGCCCATACTTTAACAACATTACTGTGCTGTCCCATACTGCCCCACCCTCCAAGCCGCTCCCCCGCGCCTCCACACACACACACTCACCCCGCCCCAAGAACTGAGCTTTCATTAGCAGGTTTGTCAAAGGATGCTTTTTAGAGACTTTACCTTTTGAACTGAAAATGAGAATGATATAAAAATAACATTTCACTCTGCTACAGAAGAAGAGAGCATTGACGTCTAATTTTTATATAGATGAATTCTAGAAAGTTCTGAATACATCCAATTATTGTATTCAAAAAATGCATATAATACACCCAGAGAACTGTTGAAGGAAGTCAGTGATACATACTTTGTAAAGTAATTACTGGTATGTTGGTTCACGGTTGAATTTTTAGTATATTGGGTAATTTTTAAGTGGGAAATAACTCTGTGTTATCTTGTATAAGTAGAGCTTGACAGTTTGAAAAAAATTTAAACCAAAGTTTCAAAGTTTCTCTTCATTCCAGAGCTAACAACTCAGAACTATAAAAAGCATACTATAACAGAAGGAGCACTATGTTCGGAATTATAAACCAGGCTCTTAATCCTGATTTTTCTGCTGTATCTGAGCAAATTACCAAAAACCTCTGAGGCTCAACTTCTTTATCTGTGAAAGGAAGGAGTTGAATTAAAATTATGTTGAAGACACACCTGTGACATTACAAAGTGTGTACTAAACTACATACGAAGGGAAAAGAAAAAAAAGGAACATTTTAAAGAACTTCAGAAAAGCCCCATTCTTGAGATTAGTGACCCCATTAAGAGGAAATAGTGATCTTTTAAAAATGTTTCATGTAACAAATTATGAGTAAAAAAAAATCTGTCTCTCATATACTATAATTCTAATTCTACTTCTTAAGTTCTAAAAAATTTAGATAGCTCAAAGCATCAAAATCATATTAAAGGGGATCATACAAGCTTTGGAAAATTTCTTTCAACTTTTGTTGAATATTTTGAAAAAACAAAACTAAAAACTTTCATAAAAAAAGCAAAAATTAAGACTTCCAGGAACTGCTTTCAAACCTCAGTCAGATGCATATATGCTGTATTTCATCCAGAAAAGGCCATTGAAGCATAAATTGACTCCTAATGCTATTGTCATCTGGAGTTCTGATGATCAGACTTGACTGGGTATTGGGCTTAGCGTCTGCATTATTTGTGAACACAGGTCAAAATGCCGGATGCTGCCCACGAACTCACCCAGCAGGGTGGGTGATGTATCAGATCTGATGACATATGACTGTACACACAGACAGCAATAACTGTTTTGATTTGATAGAAATGATTGTGAGACATCATTGAAAACTTCTTTTAAATCTACAAAATAATGACTGGCTGGATAAGAAAGAATTTGAAATCGTCCTAATCAGAAATATTTAATTTTACAAATGTATAAATAGTTTTAAAAGGAGAAAAAAATTATGTATATTTAACACACACTACTTTATGTGACTTTATAACAATATTGGCAGTGTGTTGTTAAAGTCATTCAATATTTTCATCACTTTAAGGCAGCTGCGCATTTTCTTAATCTTTTTAGAAATTAATTTTTCTCATATTCAAATGTACATATTTATATTAAGTAGAAATCCTTTTTTTGAGATTATTATTATATCTCCACAAATGTAACTGTGTAGCTGACATGGTCACTCAGTTTAAAAAAGAAAAAGAAAAACTCTTCCTCAGTATGAACGTCATATATTTAAATACTTGCTGTGGAGATTTCACAGATCCCTTGCTAATGTGTAACAAATGAATCCTCTAGTATGCCTCATTCTTTATACCTCATATCTCCTTTCTCTGACAGTTTTTTTTTTTTCCAAGACACTGCTTTTTTCTCTTTATCTCTTACTCATTTTAATGACCTTTAACCCCTGATTGTTTCTTTCCTTATTCCCATCCTCTAATGATTCTGCTCCATAATATTTTTGGCAATCGCTGCTCAATAATATGCTCTCACAGGAAGGAGACGCACACAGGAAGCAGATAGGATTGGGAAAGTTAGATCAAACACTCTCAACTTCCTCGGATTCTGTCCCAGACTTTGGACTGATAAACTGATTTCCATTTTAAGATAGGATCTCTTAATTTTGGTGATATTTTTGAAGCTCACATTCCTGATGGGGCACACAGTAAATAAGGATTTAGACTAGCCTTTGGGATTGCTAATAAGAGAGAAGAAAAAGGAAGAGAGGAAGAAAATGAAAAAACAGTAAAGAACAGAAAAAACATGAAAATGACAGAAAGAGAAATAAGAGAGAAAAAGCAGACGCGCTAGAATTTTAAGGAAAAAAATGAAGATGTCACATGATCTATGGGGACAGGAATGAGTAAGGTGTGGTAAATTCTGGAAATGTACAGGAAAAAATTCTGTAATTTGTGAACAAAGATGGCAAAGGCAAAAATTATATTATCTGTTGAGCAGCACTTGAATGGGATTACGATATTTACCAAGTAAATGAGATAAATGAGATAAATGACAGTTATTTGAAGTTTTCTATGGTGAAAGTCTAGAGTAAGACACTAAAAGATATTTGACATGAAATGACTTCACCCTACTTGTGCACACTCTGAATGCCACATCATTCACCATTATTCACATAATGGTGAATTGCTTTTGAGAAGGTACTGGGGAAACAAAGAATTTCCTCATCTGTTGATTTAAAGCAGATGTTTTCATATGGAATTTCAGATCACGTGAGAATTTCATTGATCTTTTTTCTAACAAGTTATATGACTGTTTGGGCCTGTGTGTGTGAGATGGCAAGCTCTGTTCCCCCTGTCATATTTGGGTGAGCAGTTGTGCTTCACCCCACAGGACACATGAGAATGAGAAGTCTCACTTTATCCAGATGGTGTGGGTTTGCCCATTCCCACTGCTCTGGGGAACCTAGAGCTTCAAGCTAAAGGAAGAGATATTGGAGGTCACAGAATTCTCTTGAACAATCCAGTCTCTTCTCTATATCTAAGATAATTCCATGAATTTCAGTTAGAACTAAAAGAGATTTCTAGCAATTATAAAACTAGACCTCTCATTTTTACAAATAAAGTATATGCAGCCCTGAACTATTAAAGATTTATTCTGAGATAGGAAGTGGAGTGGTGGAGTCCGTATGAAAACCCAGGGCAAGTGGTCGTTAGTGGAATATTCTTTCCACTTCTACAATAAGGACCAGTGTGAGTTCTGCAGAGTCCTAAGCTGGGCACTAGACCTTCATGCCTCATTCCACCCAAGCAGCCCTAATTTTATCTGTTTTGTGTCAAGATATTGGGGGCAAATATTTTATTTTTAAAAAGGTCCTTTGCTTTTTTCGAATGCTCTAAAATGTGACATCTACCTTACTGAATTACTTTAACAACCCGTTGCTCTCTGCTAAAGCCATCATCTCCAATAGGTGCAACTATGGCTGCAGTTGTGCCAAAATCCTGTAGCACTGATCACCTCTTCTTGACCAGGGAACCATCATGTTGCTGACAGCAAGCCAAGGTCACTGTGCTCTCATCGGGAGAGGAAGAGTCCTTGACCTCCATGCCTGGTGCCCCAGCCTAAACAATGCTTAATGGAGAATGTATAGGAAAACCCAGGTAGGTTTTAATTCATGTTTTTAAAAAATTACACTTATTTCACAGGCGTTGGCATGAACTGGGCTGAAGCATCCACTGGGCTGGATTTATAACCAACCCTTCCCCATAAACCACGAGACATTATTCTTAGACCAAATTTTCTCTTCCCTTATGGGAAGTCGTTTTTACCAAGGACTTAGAATCTGCAAACAAACAGAAGCTGCCCTCATCTAGACACCCCTGATATTTGTCAGAAGGCTGGTATGAACTCAACTTATTTTTAAACACACTTTTGCCCTGTCTTCATCTGGTCAGATGCCATAACAGAATACCACAAACTGAGGGGCTTAAACTACAGAAGTTTATTTCCTCACAGTTCTGGAGGCTAGAAATCCCTGATCAAGTTGCCATGTGAGTTGGTTTCTAGTGAAATCTCTCTTCCTGGCTTGTAGATGACTGCCTTGTCTCCTTTCTGAGTCCTTGCATGGTCTTTCCTCTGGTGACCCTTCCTCTTCATATAAGGACACCAGCCTATAGGATCAGAGTCCTACACTTATGGCCTCATTTAACTTTAATTACCTCCCTAAATCTATCTCTAAATTCAGTAAAATTGGGAGTTAGAGGTTGCTTCAACATATTGATTCAAGAGGACACAATTCAGTCCATAGCAGTTCCCTCTTTTATATTCAAATATTAATTATCAAGAAAGAGTTGAATGTGAATCAAACATTTTGAGGCCAAAGAAAGTCTTTATTTCAAGGCAGATAGTGTACCTGAAGAGTGTTGAGTGCTGGATTAAAGAAAAAGTGAGAGAGATTTTTAGAAAGAATAACTGATTCAAGAACATTCAAGTCATACCTGAAACTCCACCTGAGAGAGCTGGTTGAAAAATAGCTTAACTGCACTGTAAGTAAAAACGATGAGATACTACATATACAAGCTGGGTTTTGCTCTCAATTGAGTCTTAAATTTATCTGCCTCTGTGGTTGGTACATCAAGATACCTCATATTGTAATGAGCTTATATTGAACAACTGCCTGATGCTTTCAGACTTTAGGAATAGTCATTGAATTGGCAGAAGGAATTCCAGAGATAACCATAACAATCTAGGATTTTCCAAGCAAAAGATGCAAACTGATGAACCCACTCAGCATTGGCATTCTATAGGTGACCAAGAATCAAAGCCACCACGTTGACTTCAAAGACGGTCTTTAATTCCTTGGTTACTAATTGCAAAATTGGCAAATATGTCCATGTTTAGAATAGTCTTTGATCCACAATAAGCCCTCAAGAAGTAATTTCTATAATCTTTGATACTTTCAAATGCCAAATTCTCTTTTTAACCAGAATTAAAGTGTCCAGAAATTCAAACTTATTTACAAATTGCAACAAAGTTCTGAGAGAACACACACTTGAGTAAATGTCAGTTATTCAGCCAAGTATCAAATTTTAGAATCTGAATTTACTACCACTGTGATTATATAAAACAATGCTGTAATACATTTTGGAATTCAGTCACACTTTCTGTCAAATTAGGTCATGCAACTTTGTACTTAAAGATATTAATGCCAACTCTTTGTCCTTTAATATGTAAAAAAGAGGCACACAAAGAGGCTAGGTATAAAAGATTAAGGTAGATACTCAGATAATAAGGGGCAGTTTTAACATAATAATTTTTTTTTTGTAAAGAATACAGACAGAAAAAGAAAGCCAGTGTGAAAAAATTAAAAAGCATTGAATATTAATGACATTAAATTAGAAATAAATTTTGTATTCAAATTTCTACTTGATTAAGCAATTATATCATTTAGGAAGGATTTCCTTCATTTTTAATAAAATGCACTTTACTCATAAGCCTTAGTAATTCAGTTTAAGGCAGCACTTTTCAAACATTGACTATGAGAGAATTCTTACTGCATTTTTTAAAAGCAACATGATCTGGAAAATGTCACCACCGATGCACATTGTTCCTGTGTTTCCAACTGAACACAGGAGGCAACACTATGTCCTTAATATATAACTTGCTTATAAGATCAGATATTACTATTTAAACAGCTGGTGGAGAAAATATACCATAACTGAGAAATAGCTATGTTAGGAATTCTCATCCATTCCTAGCAGATTTAAATTTGATTTTTTTTTTACTCTTTTCTTCCTCAAAAGAAAAAATATTATTATAGAGATCTTCTGAAACACGGAGTACATTTTCTAAAAGATGGACAACAGAAGGCTCAGTCAATGTGGTTCAAAGCATAGTTTGTTGGAAAGGGTTAAAGGTTAAAGTTTAGAATTATGAGAGCTTGAAGGAGGGAAGGTAATAATTTAAAAATAAAACTATAAAAATCTCCAGGCCAAAGAGTATGTATATATATAATTTTAAAATTCTAATAGGCAAATGAAAGGTAAAACAAGACTCTACTATAATGTTAATAAAAAATATAGACCATCCTCCATATTGCAAATCCCAAGTCAGCCTAAATGTTATTAATAAATTCAACTTTCAGATGATACTTTTATTTTATCCTAACTATATAATACTCTTCTGTAATGACTCACTCTGCACACATGAGTGAAATAAGTTGGTCTTGAAATAAAATATTCATCCACACAAATTTGATTAGACTATCACAAAAATCTTGCAGACTGTATTTCAAAGTTTGAATGTGGCTGTATATTCAAAAATTCTAAGTGATCTTATCACTTGGGAAAATGCCTACATGTAGGGACAGCAGTATTTTTAAACTAGAGTTCAGTAATCCCCAATCAATTTCACATATCTCATTTTGTCAGCATAAAGTGCAAAAAAGAATAGATGGACCAAAATCAACTGTTGTAAAGAAATTCATCTGGTGTAATAGGAAGAGTACAGTTTGGTTCCTGATTCTCCTCTAAGCTGTACGGTAGGATCACTGGACGTCTGTAGATCTCAGTTCCTTAATCCACATTGATTTCATTGTTGTTCAGATTCAGTGCAACAGTGTACATAAAGGCCACAACAGAAGATTTTACAGTAAAAGACACTCAGTAAACATTTCTTCAATACCTCATTCATTGTACATATGTGTTTTAGAATTAGGCATGTCATAATGTGATAATCTATTTCACCCCTCCATATTTGTTTACGCCTTTGCAGAAAGATTAATTAAATTAGTCAGATTCATGAGCTATTTCTTTTCAGAATTAATCTGTACTTGCTTTAGGTAGGTACAATTGGGAGCAAAAGTAGCAGGATGGGAAGAAGAGATAAAATCACAAATTCTAAATTTTAAGGAGCCAATCTTATTTCACAAGATAGAAGATACAAGACTATAGATAACATGAAAAAAATTTTATTAAAAATATATTATAACATCATTTATTTTATATACTGTATTTTTTTAAGTATTATTTCTGAAAAAATACATTTATAGTAGAAATTCAAACATCTGTATACATGGATGATAGATGACAGATAGATAGATAGATAAATAGATAGATGATAAAAATTAAAGTGTCTTTCAAAAAAAGTTTCTATTTGTAAGCTCTGTGGGTCAAAGTTGTTAATCTTTTAGGGAACTTGATACATAATCCCAATATTACCTTCTAGAAAGATTGTGGCCTTTGGTACTCTCACTATCATTTGGAGAGAGCTTCAAGTTTCATTGCAGCTTGACTACTATCTTTAAATTTTTTTCAGCTAATTTATGAGTGAAAAATAAATCTTAAATTGTTTTCATTTTTAATTCTTTTGATCCATAGTGAGAGAGAATATGCTTTCAAATATTAACAATTTTTTTCTGTGACAATCCTATTCAGTCTTTATCAATTCTTATTCAGTTGCTCTACTTATCAATATTTTTAAAAAAAACTCTTAAAACAATAATACTTTTTAAATTTTGACTTTCTACTGTTCACATATGTGTTTTTCTTTATTTGCTCTTGACCTGGTAATGTAGTTTATGTTGTCTCTAACTAGGTACAAACATTTTATGAAGTCAAATTGTGTTTTTTTCTTCTATTTGCTATTTTTCATTCTATTTATGTTTAGCCTCTTTCTCTTTGCAGTAGTTAGAAGATATTTCACAATTATGAAAATGTTGCAGAAAATGGTGTCATTAACCACAAAGGAACATCTTCAAGGCACCAGGAGACCGAGGTTATGATGTGAATCAAACCTGTGCTCTCTTCTCAATGAGCAGGATGCTCCTGAGGCAAGCCTTTCTTGACTCTTTTTCTTCCATGGTCCTACGAGAATGGCATTTGATGTTCCTGGTGGGCATATTTGGATGCTTCTTTAAATTGTAACACCAATGATAATTTCACTGGACATTCATTGTTTCTAGAATATGAAATTCCTAAAATAGTAGAATATTTAGTATAGACAGTAAAACTATCCAGAGGAGTACACAAATTTAAAAATAAATTTGCCAGAGAATCTGTGACTTAAAATGTCAATAATTTTGTCTTAAAAAAAATCTTTAAAACAACTACATGATTCTTTAATGGTCACATTAATGAAATTTAACTCTTTAAACCAATAAAAATTTATTTTAGTGTATAGTTTAATTTGACTTTTGCCCAAATCATTTAGTCAATTTCCCTACCAATACTTTTAAGTAATTATTTCTTTCTGTGTGTGTGTCTTATTCTATATATCTGTTATTATGTATTATTTCGTATGTATTCTTGGTTGCTTCCAAGACCATCTACTCTTTTTTATCAATCTATTTTTGATTCTTCATCACTTCTGTGATATTTTAGTCTGAATCATTTTTAATTTTTAATTTTCTTGGCTCCTGAAAGTCACAGGGATTCTCTCTTAAGACTTACTATTAATCATTCCACCAACTGCCTGACAGGCATTTTCTGGAAATTATAATCTCCAAATGATGTAGAAAGATGGAGAAAGGGAAGAACATCAGCCTAGTCACCTCAAAATTGCACTAAGACAAAAGAAGAGCGATGCCTTGTCCCTTGGTGATCTGTCCAGTCAACTGTCACACAGTGACTTTCAATTTTGTTCAGGTTCACCTGATTATTGTTTTATTTCAGAAGGCAAAAGACTGGGTCCAACAGCAGCCTTTAAAAAAAAAATTTAACCATTTCAACCCTCTCTCTTTGGTAAACTCCTCCTAGACATTACTTATCATGTGTCAGTTTTGAGTGATGTTCATAAGTTGAGAGGAGTGAGTGATGAAATGCCAGCCAGGGAAGGTGGTGTTTTATCCCCAAGTCCCACTGCCTCTTAAGACTGTGTAATGTTTATGAAACACAGTTATTGAAAGAAGTCACATCTTACAATTTGCCTTTCAATATGTGGAGGATAAGCATGATTTAACTTGGCAGTGGTCTTTACAACTTATGCATGGTAGGGATGCTCAAATATGGTTGCAGAACTGAGACCAGCACTTGTCAGTCACGACTCAAGTAACTTTGAGGAATCCTTATGATGTTTCTACTAAAAAAAATATAAGATTACTTCTTTCTCTTTAATGGAATTTTGGGTTATTGATCTTCAGATAAAAATATAAAATCTGTTAAAGTCAAAAATAATTTTGGTGAAAGGAGAGTTAAAAGGAATAAATGGTACTCTCTGAATGATGGTGTTAACATGGTCTCAGTTGAGATTCTTTGTCAAATGAAACATGCCCTTGGCATTAATTTTCATAGGTATGGAATGTATGAGGTACTTGACTTTCATTGTCCAAAATTAAAGACATTAAAATAATGAGAGTCTTTAGAGTCTATTTGTGATGCAATTTGTGTTGAAAGATTAAAATCAATCAGAATGGAAGGGATTTATCACAGATAATCTGAACTCATAGTTGGTGCTTGATTAATTTAAGAAGTCAAAGTGAGGATCACTAAGCATAATATAATCATGCTTTAAATATAATTTTATTCTTTATATGCATGTTTACTGATTCACTAGACTTTTGTTGTAGGAACAAGACCTTTTCTTTGGAGATGAATATTGATTTTCTTGCATATACAATACCTTCAATGCTTTGTCTGTTTTGGAGATTTTATTTTATTAAAAGGGATTGAAAAATTAAAGTCACTTACAAAGCAATATGAAAAAAAAATTCTGTGGTCAATTATATTTACCCCAAACATTAATAGTTGGCTGCCCAGATCTAACAACATTTTTTAAAATGATTCATTTTGACTGAGATTTTCCAAAGCATTTAATCAGTTTTCTTAGAGTTCATATTATTTTTTTTCCATATGGTATTGTTATTTCTAATAGAAGTCATTAAATACATATACATTTATTCATCTCACATAGTAACTTACAATGTGAAAATGACCAAGTTTGTGTCATATAATTCCATAAGCTTGAAAAAAAAAACAATTATTTTCGTAACTTAAATAGATGCATGCATTATTAAAAGTTTCAAACTATGGTCTATGATGTTTCGAAAACTTATTCTCACTTTTCAAGACTTTTATCAGATATTTAAAAACAAAAACACCAAGTCAAATGTTTGCAGATATAGAACAGGAAACTAATAGTGTAAGTATGAGTAAAAGTGTAAGTGCTAGTGATCTTTTCTGTATTTTCTCACTTTATATCTTTTCAGTAACTTTGCTGTACATGCTCAAGATTAACAGGCTTAAAAGTTTCTCTGAAACTTTAAATTACCTAGTCTTTTTTTCTACTTCCTGAAAACACACTCTCCCCGCTCAACCTTTAAGTAGCAGCTCTAAGCTTACCCCTAGGAGACTTCAAAATAATGTGTCTGGTTGGAAGCTGAATGATGTCTGTTAAAAGCTTATGCTACTAGGGATAAAAAATAATAAACAAACAGGAATGTAACCTCTCACCTCTTTGAACCATGAAATTGCCTTTCCAGTTATAAAGCCATTTACATTTTCCAAACACAAGTTGAATAAGTTGTAGGTAACAGTAAACTTAAACATTATACCTGGCAACCTTTCGTGTAATTTTTCTCCCATAATGTCATTATGAACAATAGTTATATTTGAAAGCAAGGACCATAGCAGAAATAACCTCCAAGTTTATTTTTCTCTCTTGCCTTCTTATCTTCCTTTTAGTATTTTGATCTTCTGAGAAAACTTTTGAGACATCTAACCTCAGAATGTGTCCATTTGCTACGAAGCTATTTTCTTTAAGTAGTCCTTAAGCTGTCAAGCTTGTTTCTATACAATTTTTAATAAATCTCTTACCATTTTTTTGTTTCCGCCATCTCTAAGAAAAACTAAAATATTCAGTTAGTTTATTTATTTATTGAAAAATATTTAATATAGTACACTAGTTTTTTTCTTTATCACCAAAGAAATCTGATTATTTTTCTGCCCATACGTTTATTGCAAATGAAATGCAGTGCTTTCAGTACTTGAGACAGCACCTTCTTTGTCTAGTGCCCTGTCAAGTACTGCAAGGATATCTACAGGTTGTCAATCTTCATATTTTCTGACTGACTGTTTTTTCGTATGTGCAGACTGTTGACGTAGTCTGCTTTTCAATAACAAAATACCTTTAAATTCCCCATAGCCTCATGAGCTTCTGTGCCACATAGTTCTATTTATATTAAGCCAAACATTTCCATGTAATTTCATAGTGTCTGCAATGTTTTCTGCATAGCCAAGTAAACTCAACAAGTTACTTTTTGAGATTATATCGAAAAAGAAAATCCCAGCTGCCTCAGACTAAAAACATGGGTTTTATTTAAATATTTCCTGTTTTCAATATATTGCCTGATAGAACTATAACACAAAGTCTGATTCAATTAGAAATTAAATTGTCACAATTGAATTTTGGCTCAGGCCATAGAAAAAAGTACAAAGCAGTTGAACTATTGAAAACAGAAGTCAAATTGTCACTTTTGCAGACAACATGATTCTTTATATAGGAAACCCTAAAGACTCCACCAAAAAGCTATTGAACAAAAACCTATTGCATTTCTATATATTAACAATGAACTTTCAGAAAAAGAACTTTAAAAAATTTTGTAATTGAAACAAAAAGAATAAAATTCCTAGGAATAAACTTAACAAAGGATGTGAAGGACTTATACACTGAAAACTACAAGACATTATTAAAAGAAATTGAAGAAGACACAAAGAAATGGAAAGGTATTCCGTGATTGTGAATTGGAAGAATTAACATAGTTAAAATGGCCATAGCACCTAAAGCAATATACAGATTTAATGTAATCCCTATCAAAATGCCAATGGTTTTTATTAAAGAAATAGAACAAAAAATTATCAGATTTGTATGGAATAACAAAAGACCCTGAATAGCCAAAGCAATCCTGAGAAAAAAGAACAAGGGTGGAGGTATCACTCTACCTGACTTCAAATTGTACTACAAAGCGAAACTAATCAAAACAGCATGGTATTGGTATTAAAACAGACACACAGACCAATGGAACAGAATTGAGACCCCATAAATAAACCTACATATATGGGCAAATAGTTTTCAACAAAGGAACCAAAAACATACAATGAAGGGAAAAATGCCTCTAATAAATGGTGCTGGGAAAATTGGAAAGCCATAAGCAAAAGAATAAAACTAGTCTGCACCTGACATCATATACCAAAATTAACTCAAAATTGATCAAAGATCTAAATATAAGACCTGAAACAATAAATTGCATAGAAGAAAATATAGGTACTCACCTCATGGACCTTGGATTTAGAGAGGATTTTATTAATTTGATCTCAAAAGTAAGGGAAGTAAAGGCAAAAATAAATGAATGAGACTATATCAAACTAAAAAGCTTTGATAGATGATTGGACAAGAAGAGGTGGTACATATTTAAAATGGAATATTACTTAGCCATAAAAAGGTGAAATGCTGCCATTTGCAACAACATGGATGGATCTTAAGATTATCATGCTAAGCAAAATAAGTCAAACAGAAAAAGTTGAAAATCATATGATTTCACTCATAAATGGGATATAAAACTAAAAGCAACAAATGGACAAGACAAACAAAGAAAAACTCATAGACACAAACAACAGGTTAGTGGTTACCAGAGGTAGATAAGGGTAAAGGGAGTCAAATATATGGTGACGGGAAGAAAATTTAAATTTGGGTGGTGAACACACAATGAAATACATATGTAATGTATTATTGAATTATACACTTGAAACCTATATAATTTTATTAACTAATGTCACCCCAATAAATTTAATTTAAAAAAATAAAAGAAAAAACAAATAAAAAGAGAGTGGACAGCATTCTTATTTAGGATGTTGGAAATGTCTTGCATCAATGTACAAGACCTTTGTTGGACTGACAGTTAATTTAAGGCACTATTCAAAAACCAAGCAATTGACAAATAAGGAAATTCAGTATAGTTTTTATCACTTATAGCATTAAATAAATAGAAATATTGCTTCTAAGTATTCATCTATTTCTATATAGAAAATATTATACTTAAAGCCATCTACCAAGTTGAAGAACGTGACACCAGAATATCAGCCTGCTTAGGATCAGAACTTTTCCAAAATGATTACAATTTGAACAGAAGTATCTAGCACCCATTTGTGTACATGATCAGCATACAAGTTAATGACTCTGATTCAACTACTTGTTTAATTATGAAGAATATACTTATTTCTTTCCATTAGAGTGATGTGCTTGTATGTCAAACTGAAATAGACATGTTTTATACCATATCCTCTTTCTTCTATTAGGCACTTTTAATCTTAAAGAATTACATTGTCTGATATTAATATCTCCACTCTTTTCATTTAGCTTGCAATTGTCTCTTTGATTTCAATATTTCTTGATCCACCTTTTTAAGCTTGTTTCTTTAAAACAACATATAGGTTTTGTCTTCTAATATGAGTTTGATTTATTCACATTTTCTTTAATATCCGATATAATTTGTTTTATTTTTCTACCTTAATTATTTAATTTATATTGGTTTTTTTTCTCTTATTTTTGTTGGTATTATCAACAAAATACATTTCAAATATCCACTCCATTTATTATTAGCTTCATTTTCTGCCCTTTCATTTCCACCCTGTCACATATATTCTACTATTAGATGAAGGCAAGATAAAAACCACCTTCTTTAATAAGACCCACAATCCCACATCAATTAGGCAACAACTTTAAAATAAATGCATTTCCATCCTCTCTTACCCACCTTGTTGCCTCTACATGATAGCAGTTCACCTCCCTTTTCTTGCCCCTACGTTGGCTAAAATCATTTAAGAGTATAGGAAATAATCATAGTGCTCATCAATATTAAGTTCCCCTTTGTTTTATGTATTTCACGTCCTAGCTCCCTCCCTTGAGTCCGTGTAACAAGTTTTGGCCAATAAAATGTAAGTAGAAATCACGTGGGTGGTTTCTGGGCAGAGTCAGTGAAAAGTTTTGTGTGCTTTTATAACCACTCTCTTTCTCTCTCAGAAAAATTCTGGAGAAGCACTTGTCTTAAGATGGTAGAGCCACAAAATTTAAGTGCCTCGATATTTGAGAGGCCTACAGGAGTCAGCTGTCTGGGAGAGTGGCCGAAATGAAAGACCAGTAGTATAAGCAAGTGAGAAGTATGCTTCGGTTGTAGAAAACCGCACAAATTTGGGGCCTGCTTGTTACCAAAATGTAGTGTGTTCTATGCTTCCCTTTCATAAGTCCTTATTGGCTATTTGTATTATCTGCCCTCAGGAAAAGATTTTTGTTGACTTTTCAAGGCCTAATATAAAAAGGGCATGTCAATTCTTTCATTTTAAACGATATGGAAACATTCTCAATCCAGGGAACTTTTCATCTCAGTAAAGTTCTTTTTAGTTATTTTGTTAATGAACTGTCTACTATATATTAAGCATTATACTATGTGTTTCACACAATTTTAAACAATTCTTTAAAATTCTAAAATTTTAGTTATAATTGTTCCCATTTAGAGATTTGGTGATTTAGCTAGTTGTTAAAAGAATATGTTCTGAAGACAAAGTGATAATTTTACCTTTCTACATCTGTCTTTTCATCAGTTAGATGGAGATGTCAATTGTGCCTACCTCTAGGACTGTTGTGAAAACTAAAAGTGGAGGCCAAAGAAATCGAAGGTGCCCCCTGGTGATAAAAAGAATACTGGAATGCATAAAATATTTTAATGGTTAGGGCTTTGTGTCAAGACAGCAAGTCAAATGTACTTTAGAACAAGGGTCCCCAACCCCCGGGCTGTGGACTGGTACTGGTCCATGGCCTGTTAGGAACCAGACCGCATAGCAGGAGGTGAGTGGTGGGTGGACAAGCAAGCAAAGCTTCATCTGTATTTGCAGCCGCTCCCCAAAACTAGCATCACTGCCTCAGCTCCACCTCAGATCATCAGGCATTAGAGTCTCATAGGAGCACTGGTCCCTGGTGCCAAAAAGGTTGGGGACCACTGCTTTAGAACACTCTCCTTCAAAAGTTTAAGAGAAATAAGAGGCAGTTTCTAAAAACTCGGATATAGTGACTACAGTGATATATTCACATACATATTTTAGCTGATCTGAGTGCAAAAGCACTCCAGGACGAGGAAGTAGTATTTTGTTTAAAAAGGACTTTTTCTTCTAATCACTTAATATCCAGTTCAAGAATCTGCCAAATCCTGAATAATTATGTGAGATATCTAATCTTCCTCTCATTTCATTATAAATCAAAGAAAACAATGTTCAGTTTCGACCTCACAGAGTTTTGAATGCAAAGTCACAAGATCATTTTAAGGGTCACATACCACCAAACATAATCATGGCTATAACAATACTCTTACTTGTCAACAATAACAACAAAATAAATGAAATTGTTGGTAGAAAGATATTCTACAAATCCAAAACACACTCAGACGACTGCTTGAGAACTGGCCCATTGCAAAAGCAACCCCAGCTGATATAAAGGTGCCAAGATCACTTGCTACTACAGAGCGCCTACCATCTTTGATTGGACGAAAATAACAACTGGAAAAAAATAAAATGACTATGATGATAAAAAGTTTCAAAATTACCTCTGGTTACAAACCTCTTTCTTAACTATCTCACTTTCAGAGTGGCAGCCACATCTTTACAACAGTGACAAGGTGACCTGTTGATTCTGTGAGATAATTGGAAAACTTCCCAACTGAAAAACACACATATATTAAAGTCAGTGGTGGGGGGAGATGAGAAAGGGAGAATCATTCCTCCACAAAAGAACGTGATGCCATTAACATGTCATTTTGGAGGTGGTGGAATCTAAGCAAACCTATGCTGCCACAGGTCAAAAGTCATGAGAAAAACCAAAAATTATTCAGCTAGTGTTGACAGTGCAAAACTAAATCCACCCAGGAAAGTTTGAGGCCACTTCTTATGAAAAGAATAATTTAAGTGTTTAGAGAGCACGTCCTTGCACTTGAATGTTCTGGGCCTCGCCACGTCCAGTATTTCCCACCCTGTACTTTTTTCTTCAATTTCATTCATATGATAATATTCTGGTACTATAATATTTACTTTTCATTTCCAAAATGGTGGTAAGTTTTGTTAAAATAGTTGTAGTTTAAGTAAAAAGAGAGTTCCTTCAAATTTGCAGTAAAAAATAATATGCCAAGTACATGATTATCATCTATTCATATTTGTGTCCCTTCTGCTCTCCACTGTAAACTCACAATATATTCCTCACAGGCACAAACTAAAAAATAACTATATAGTTCACTCTTAAATATTTATTTTTCCTCAGTGGCTTTTCAAATTTTATGTCAAGTAATCCTTTTATGAATGCTCAGCCCTCACACGTTTATGGCAGTACCAAGCTTTTCTTTATTTCACAAGCAACTGTTGGATAGCGATTTAAGGGTTTTATGTGTTTTGTGTGTATGTTGTGGGGGAGGATGTTTGTGTGTGTGTGTGTGTGTGTGTGTGTTTATTCTTAGCCATTTAATAGAAATGTTGAGTGAAAAAATGAGTTTTTAATATAAACTATTTATTGAGTACTTGCTATTATATTGTTCTATGCTCTTTGCATATAGATATTAATCTAATTCATGCAATATCATATGAGATAAGTAATATTATCTCCATTTTAGAAACGAGGACACTGAGGCCCAGAAGGTTAAACGAATTTCCCTAAACTATAGAGCTAATAAATGATATCTTTGGGAATTAAAACTGGGGCTCCTGGCTTCTGAGTTTACTCTTTTAGCTCTCAGTTATTAAGTGTAAAAGTATTTCTACTGTATTTTTTTGGGGGGGGACTCCTTAACTACAGATTTAAGTCATAGCTCAGGAGCTGTTTGCATGTTTGATTGGTTTGTAGATTTACTACATAAAAGGGGGTGAGCACTTGTTCATTGCGAGTGCTGAATCTGCTGCATTCCCCTCTCATGTCACATGGGCTACAGTGCACTTTGCAATTGCCTCATCAGGAGTCTCCTCCCCTTGAGTCTGGGTGGATTGTGGCTGATTCAACCAGTAAAGCACAATGAAGTCATTCCGCTCTCCAAATGCTCTCTGAGGACTCTCTCTTTCAGAATTCCACTTCCATGCTATGAGAAGCCTAAACAATTTGGAGAAGCCACAGGTGGGCTCTCTGGTAAGTGCTTGCTGCTGAGCCCAGCCTTCAAGTCATCCCAGCTCAGGTGCCAGACCTATGTGTAAAGAACCCTCCCCTTGATTCCAAATCAAAATCATTCAAATCAACCCCAAAAGAGGCCCCAGGTATCATGGAGCATGGATCAGACATCTTACTGTACACTGAGTTCCCTAACCACAGGATCTAGGAAAAGATTAAATGATTGAAAAAAATTTTTTTTACAAAGTCTGAGGTGTTCGTTTATGCAGTAATAGTAAATGAAATAGAATTAGGTGCCTAGAAATTAAGCACTGCCAAAACAAGCAGAATTTGTTTTTAAGGCTAAGTGCTGAGTCGAAGTCTGAAAGTCCTTGTGGAAAATTGAAAAATTCCCCTCAGAGGACACCCACATATTCATTCCTGGGACCTATGAATGTTACTTTATCTAAAATTCTTTGCAGATACGATTGAATTAAAAATCTGTGATGGGGTGGGCCTAAAATGAATGCTATCACAAGTGTCTTATACAAGAAAGACAGAGGAAAACATGACACACAAAGAGGAGAAAGCAACAGGAAAACAGCCAGAGGTCAGAGCAAGGTCAGCACAGGCCACGGACGCTGGAAAAGGAATGGAGTCTACACTAGAGTTTTTAGAGTAAGGACAGTCCTGTCAACACCTTGATTTTTCCTAGTAAAATTAATTTTATACTAGTCCTCCAGAACTGTGAGAGAATAAATTTCTGTTGTTTTATACCACCCAGCTTGTGGTAATTTGTTAGAGCCACCATAGGAAAAGAATAGCCCTCTAAAAGGCAGTCAGTGACAGTTTGAAAGAGATTGTTCTAGAAGCCAAAGGAAAGGCAACTCATGGGCAGTGGTGGAGAGCTTGGCAACATACTTACGGTCATGTGGAAAAGAAGAAATACACCAGCGAACTCAGTGGCTGGGTAAAAAGGCTTTAGGAGAGGAGCTGAGATGCACATGGCCTCTTCTAGCTGGATGTGGTATAACGTGAGAGTAGAGAGATGATTCAAAAAACAAACAATATTCAGTTTTCAAGAGCAAGTATAGAGGGTTTAGGAAAGCATTTCCAGGCAGAAAAAGCTTCTCAAATAAGAAAAGATGTTTGGTTCAAATATTAAACCCAGAGTGCTAGCAGAAAAACTGTCACAGAGCAAAGATGCCACCTTAGGCTTGACTTTATGAAGATCTCAGAAAGATTTACATTCATGACCTCTAGATACGTTCAGATAGATAAAAAGCTTTCTACTGGTTTTCAGAGAATGCTTCTGTTTAGAAAAAAATTAGGGTTTCTAAAAACCTTAAGGATATTATTCCACAGAAGTCATACAAGTGACTCAGAGTAGAAATCAGTTTATCTCTCAGACATTTGTGAATATAAATTTTGCCTAAATAATTAGGTTAATAAATTAACATATCAAATAATCCACGAAGTTTTTAAAGACATTCTATTCACTGAGACTAAAAGGGACAGACAATACAAAATGGAATTATCCTAAATGATTATCCTAAATCAGTTTGACCATTGCATATTTGCTGCTTTGAGGGACACATAACCTGTCTCTTTCATTCACAGATCAGATTGGAAGAAATCCTATGTGAGAAATTGCATTCAGGTGTCTCATCTACATATCACTTGGTTTAGATGACAAGATTCTGGACCTTGAACCTGAGCTGGAAGCCAAAATAGAATGAGACTTTTTGCAGTGTTGAGAGTGATTGCATTTTGCCTGTTGTGAGATATGAATATTTGTGGCCAGAGGGCCAATTACAGCATACTACATTTCCTAAAGATGGCCACTAAATATATCCTATCCAAAACGCTTCACTGAAATGGGCTTTGCTACTCTCCCATCAAGAAGTGCAGTCTATCTCCTCCCCTGAAATTTGGGTGGGCTTGGGTCGTTTCAATCAGCGGAGTACAGTGCGAGTGC
Organism: Pteropus alecto; assembly: GCF_000325575.1. Lineage (NCBI taxonomy): Eukaryota > Metazoa > Chordata > Mammalia > Chiroptera > Pteropodidae > Pteropus > Pteropus alecto. The sequence continues at coordinate 13,509,700 of NW_006439192.1, read as the reverse complement.
TGCCATGTGCCTTTTAGACTGGGTCATAACTGCCATGCTTCTTGTATGGTCCTGGTCATCTGAGATACTCACTCTTTGAACAGTGACTGTTGGTATGTGCTCTCACAGAACTTGGTCACTATGTCATGTGTATCATAACCCACCTCGAGGAGCCACAAGTAGATGTTCTAGTCAACAGTCCCAGTTGAGTCCAACCTTTGAGTCAAACCAACCCATATACTAGACATATGAGTGAAGAAGCCTCCAGATGATTCCAGGCCTCAGATATTTAATACTCCCATCTCCGAGGGCCCAGACATTATGGGGAAGACACAAATTATCCCTACTGTACCCTATTTGAATTCCTGACAAGTACAATCAGTAAACGTAACACAATTACTGCAGTTTTACAGTAATAAATACGTATAATTTGCTCCATAGCACCAGTAACCAAAACAAGAAAAGGACAAAGAGTACAAAAGTCAAGGAAAAAGTGACTAAAGAAATGTCAGAATGGTGAACAGACACCGATACTACAAATGCTCACCTCTATGGTTTTAACAATTTGACTTTTCGTGGGATATAAGCTCCTGGAAAGGAATAATGAGACCAGTTGGTGCTACATTCATGATACATGAGTAAGGGCAAAATCAAATACGTGCACAAGAGCCTCATGGAGAAATTGTGCTTGTCATTATGTTTTTGTGTGATTGTTAGACAGATGCTGACAAAATGTAAGCCAGTAGTTTGTTTTTAAGTCCACCCAATCTGCCAAAATACCAATGATATTTTAAGCATGGGGGTTGGAGGCGGGAAGAAAGGAAAGTGGAAAGGAATTTTAAATTGTCAAAGAAAGGTTCAGCCCAAACCATTTTAATGAAAACAAGACTTTATAGCAAAGTTGCCAACTATTCTAGGGGATTCAAAGCATTTTTAATTATTAACAGTCCACAAGATGCTTTTTCTGTGGTAATTGTTTCCTCCACAAACAGACGTGGGCATTTTACAGGCGGCACTCTGCTGCAAGGTAGGCCTTTACATCTCTTATGGAAAACGTGGCTCACTCTTTGTAAATATAAGAAATATTAAACTAAACTTGACCTTCTTTTTAAACAAACAGTGTTTTAAAAAAGAACAACTAGACGGTGACGGAATCTATTCATTATTCTGATTTGGCACAGCTCAACCTGCTCAAATGAAGAATAAGGCTCCCAGGTGAGAAAATCTTCTCATGCTAAAGAGCAATAACAAAGTGATATTATTATCCAAGTTGGAAACCAAGGTCATAATTAAGAATTGTGTTGAGAGCAATACTGACATGTGTCACTAAGTGCAAACAATGTGAATCTGACCACTCAGTGTATCAGTTCCCCATTGCTGCATAACAAATTACCAGAACTCTACCAGCATAAAACAGCACCCATTTATGAACTTAAGTCAGAAGTCCACAAGAGCTGACTCCTCTACTTAAAGTCTCACAAGGCAAAATGCATGGTGTTGGCTGGGCTGAACTCCATCTGGAAGTTCTGAGGAAGAAGTTGCTCCAAGCTCATTGACGCTGTTGGCAGGATTCAGTTTCTCCTAAAGGCCACTCTCGGGTCCTTGCCCCAGGGACCCTCCATCTCAGCAGTGGTTAACTTTCCTCACATAGATTCCTTGCATGCTTAGAATATCTGTGACTTAATCATCTGCAACCAGCTGGAGAGGTTTTTTAAAGGCTCATATGATTAGGGTAGGCCCACCCTGATACTCTCCCTATTTTAAGGTGAACTAGTTAGTAACCCTAAAATCTGAAAAATCCCTTCTGTCACATAATCAAAGGGAGAACACCAGTGGTAGAAGGTCATGAGAGCCATCTTAGATTTTTGCCTACCACATCTAGTAAACATCAACAAAACCACATTGTTAAAAACAACAAACAAAATAAATTAGTTTACCTTCATCCCTCCCAATTTAGATGGCCAGCTTCAACTCTTAGAAACTGTGACCTATCAATAGGATCTGAGTTTCAAAGTCAGAAAGCAAACTTTGAGTTGCATTTCTGCTTTTGACCAATGCTTTGATGATGACATACTCATTCATCACACTGAACTTCAAGTTTTATATTTGTAAGAAAAAGAAGGAAGTAGTACACATTCCATAGGGTTTTCGTGAGAAATTAAATGAACTAGTAAGGGGAAAGACATGTACTTTTATGCTTTCTACATAGTGAGCACTCAAAAGAAATCCCCAAACTCTCACTGCACTCTATAAAATTGCAGGTGGGTTGTAAACACAGTGTTTACTTCAAACCCTGTTAACCTCAGGTATTAGCATTTTTTATCAGTATCCTTTTATTGGGCATCCACTACATGTCAACCTTTTGCTTTATGTAATACTCAAATTAAGGCAGAGCAATGAGCCACCAGCAGATGAATACTGAACATGAATTCTGGGTGTACCAACATGTATGGAATTGGGCTACACTAGTAATATCAATGTATATTTAGTGGGAGAATTCAATATGTATAAGAGAAAAAAAATAATAAATATCTGGTGAATTTTATTTCAAGTGTAATTAATAAGACCTGGAAATGTTCTATTAATTTTATAACAATCTTAATTTTTAGAAGAGTAGATTCTGATAGTAATCATTTCTCTTTTTGTATTAATTTATAAAATAAGTTACTAATACCTATATTTGTCATAGTTTGGAAAATTCCAATGACGTTGGTAAGTACACTCACTCCCATTTTGCTAATAAAATTTGAGAATAATTTAAGTAACTCCTCCAGGATTGTTAAATAAGTTAATGGCAGAATCTGAAAAATTCCAGAGTAATTATTCCATTGCAGACCCAGCCTAAGTCTTACATAAACTTATGGGCCATTATGCTTCAGTGTCATTCTCATGTCTTCCAAATGCTGCTATCCTCAAATGCATGTAGACTATTTGATGAAATGAGATAAGCACACACAAGATTCAAATAATAAATTAACCCAGGTCATAGTTTGGTTTAAGAGCTGAAAACTGTTTGCCAATCCAAAGTGCATATCTTATGGGTTCAGAAATACCATATTCCCAAGTTTATTTGTTCCTGTTCAGTACAGAGCATCCTAGAAAAATCACCCACTTTACAATCAGTTGCTGGTTATAAGAATGGACGTGGAAAGTCACAGAGAGTTGAAGGAAAACAGATGTTTCTGGTTTTTTTTTCTTTCTTTCACTAACACTGGAAAAAAAAAGAAAAAGAAAAAAGAAAAACACCAGAAAAAATATGCCTTGCTTGAGTGTCTTTTCTCCAAAAAAAAAAAAAAAGTGAAAAAAGAATGCATTTCTCTTATAAATGGATTAAAAAGCATCAAATATCAAAATACCACTAAAATAATCACCATAGACCAGAACAGACCAGAAAGTTGGCATTTATATTGACTTATCTGAAACTACTCCAGACATTTGGAAGTACGGAGCTGGTTTCTATCACTGGATTTTGGAATGAAAGAAAAAAAAAGTTAAATGGTTTTTAAAAATATATTACTGAGGAGAATTCTAAAATTTTATTCCCTAATTAAAGAAGTTTTTTAAATTCTTGGAAATTTTTTAACTTTTGGAAATGTAGGTAAATTCGAATATTAGAATTATGATTTTAAATAAATAAATGGCCAGTTTATGGATTGAAGAGTCATGCTTATTAAAATAAAGTTTAAAGTTAACTGTCAAGAGATAAATGCAAATTGTTGTACTATTAGAATATTTTGTCCAATTATCTTTGATTCTTTGTTCATTCCTGTGACGTAGCCAATTTATTTTCAGTAAAAGAACTCAACTACATAACACTTCCTTTGGGTTGAGAGTTACATTTCAATTGCCAGATCACTAGCAATACAAAATGCCAGTCACAAAAATACTTTGTCAATTAAAACACTAACATAGAAGTTTTCTTAGTTCTTAAACTAGTTAATACGGCACAAAGACTTTATTTAAGGAAGACCTTAGTATATAGACACTAACTCCTTTGTAAATAAGGCTGTTTTCATAGGGTTCACAGAGAAATATGTAGGTCTTTTATTCAGGAAGACTATAGTACAGCTAGAAATTACTTATTATATCATTTTTCTTTTTTATCCTTAAAGTAAGCTTGACTCTCAAATTAGTTCATGTACATGATCAAATATCTTTCATTCTTATAAGTAAAAAAAAAAATAACAACATTATTTTATTCAATCTCCTCTCCATTTTTCACTATACTTAAGTTAGTCACCACAAGAACAATAATGTTCCTAAACACAACTCTGATTATATTATCTGCTTAAGCGTTTACAATGTCGCCTTCCAGATTGTAAGCAGAAACCTCCCCTTAACTTTCAAAGCACTGCACAGAAATCCCAGCAAAATTTTTCCACTACTACCTGCTTGTTGGCAAGTTCGGACTGTACCCTCCTTCTCTCTTGAATATCCCTTCAGTTTTCCCAACACTATACTCTCCTGGTGCCATTCTCTCTTTGGTACATTCTTATTGATTTCTTATCTTTCCTAGTAATGCCACATTTTCTTAAAACTATTCTTATATGAAACTAGGTCATAAAAAATATATGTAACTTCATTATAAAACACTCAAAAATAAACAAACAAAAGAATAAAATTTTTAATTCTATCAAGAGATATTGTTAACATTTTGATGTAATATTCTTGGCAGTTTTTTTTGTTGTGGTGTACACTTTAAACATGGTATCATACTATACATAATATCTCATAAGCTATATCTTCATTAGTGACTATAATAGAGACATGCTAATAAATATACATATTTTCATGCCTCCCTGATTATATCTCTAAAGGTGTATATCACTCATCTTTGTGTACCTCGCAGCACCCAACACAAAGTGTGATATGCAATCACATAGAGCAATGTGTGTGTGCCTTAATGTGCCATTGTGTCAGCGTCAACTCATGGAGACCCTATAAATAATGTCCACAAAGTCCTATCCTCAACTGCCCTGCTTAGTTCCTATAAACTCAGGCCTATTCCTTTTTTTATGAGTCAATTTATCTCATGTTTGGAATTTCTTTTTTCCTACTGTCTTCTATTTTTTTCCAGCACTATAGTCTTTTTCAAAGAACCCTGCCTCTCATGATGTGCCTGAGAACAATATGCAATCACTGCAAATTTTGCCTATTTACAATGACCAGAATACAAATTCACTAGTGTTGACTGACTTTTCAATTAAATTCATGTAACATTTTGTTTTGTATTAGAAAAAAATAAAATAAAACTTGTCACACACATAATGTATTTAATGACATATTTATAGTATCATATAAATAATATAAATACTAAAACATTTGTTAAAATAAATTATATCAGGAAAGACTCTAAAAAGAAGATGGTTTTAGAGAGAAAGTTTCTTTAAAACAAATTTAGTTCCTTATTACTCCTGGTTGGGGATGGGAGTTCCATTTTCCCTCTAGGTCTCCATTGATATTACACAGGATGGGAGGGGCAGGAATTTCTTCTTTACTGTTTCTCACTTGTCCTCCACTGATACCATGAAATAGTGTCTCATTGCCCCTGGGCAGGGATGAAAACCTTCCACTGATATCACTGCAGCAGGGACAGTGAGGGATGTGTCAATTCTGACAGATAGGGCAGGAAACTCTGGTTCCTCAGCCATTTGCACGTACACTGTGGGGACAGGGTAGAGGGAGTGTATCCTTACCACCTGGCAGAGATGAAAGTCCCAGTTCTTTACTTGACCTTCTCTGGCACCATCCTGGCAGGTAAGTTGGGGAACCTCACTACAGTCTGACTAGAGTGGCAGTTTAATCTGCCCTTTATTGACATGTGGAATTGGGGCCACAATTTTTTCTGTGGTGTTTGGCTGTGGTAGAGCGGTTATTGTCTAAAAGTTTTCTTGCTAGACTGCCTCTTTCTTGGTCCTTTGGCTAGAGAGAAGCTTTTGTTGGGGCTTTTTTCCTGGGGCTTTAAGAGAAATAACAATTGGAAACCTACGCATAGAAAATACTATTAAATAGCATTCTTATGATGAAAGGCATGCTAACACATGTAGTAACCCCCATATGTTAGTGTATTTCTAATTACTTAAAATGTATTTGGAGAACAAAACACTGTTTTTTGGCAGACTACTCCAAAATGGTCATTCTCTCTCATCTTTTTGATGGGAAAAGAGAAAACCATATGCTATGAGAAATGCCTTTGCATCAGAGGCCTGAACTAAGTGACTTTTCCCACAGTTTGTTCAATTTCTGATTATCATTGTCATCTGACTATGTCAACCGCAATATCAAGATGGAAGTCATCTAGAGGACTGCCTTTGGGGAATCAAGATGCTAAACAGTGTGCTGAGACTCATAAAGAACTACTTGCATTCCAGATGAGAAAACAATTTTGATCCATGTTATTTTCACTTAGGTGGTTATCACATCATAAAAAAGAGAGAAAAAGATGTTGAAAACCAAATGAGAACTGGTCACAAGAATAAAAATGTTCTGAATGGTGAGAAAAGCAGTTCATTGTATAGGCTCTGGTATTTAGCATAACAAGTCTGAATAAGCATAATGTCTAAAGTCACATTTTGTGTTGCATTTACTTGAGGCCAGGATTTGGAATGAAAAATAGCTGTGCAGTCAATCCCATGGTTGTTTCTAATTATCTTGATTTTGACTTTATGTAAGAGCAGTCTTGAATTTAACATCAATTATAGTATCAGTGCACTATACATAAAAATCTACTGACATGCTAAAGAGAAGACTAAGAACAAAAATGAGAAGGAATAATATTAAAAGAGCTCGAATATTTTCTAAAAATATGACTTAGAATGTAACTTTTAGTGGAGATTGTATATGTTTTGGGATATAGAATTTCATAATGCACAGGGCCATTCTCACGGTTTTTCACGGTCTATTTGCGGTCACATATCTAATGGTGAGAAAAATTCTACTCTTTATGACATTTTCATATTAATTGATTTGTGCCCTTTTTTGCAGTAGTTTGACACTTCAGGGTCACTATAAGGGGTAACTTAAGCAAGATGTAGGGTTCTTTCATTTTAGATACAAAGAAGCAGCAATGATTCTTTTTGATAATGTTGACATCCTAAAACCTAAACATCAAGGCCCTCAGTTTACATACTAATGCGCAAACAAGCTGCCTCCACATAATGACTTAATTAGTTAATAAACAGCATTACCAAGTTTTTTTAATAATGCCTCACTGTGAATTCTTTTCCCAAATGTCTTGATTGCCTAGAGAGTCCTTAGTAACATCAAACATTACCTCCTGTCGGAAGCCTTTCCTGATATATTCAAGTAAAGTTTACTGTTCTGTCCTCGGGTTCGCTCTTGACGTCTTACACATATTTAGATAAGCAGTTCTTGACTGGAGGTGATTTGGGCCCTCAAGAGACATTTGGAAAATTGAGGGGACACATTGGTTGCCATAACTGAGGGAGTGTTACTGGAAACTAGTGGATAGAGACCAGAGATGCTGCTAAATATTTTCTGACTCACAGAAAAACCCAAGGAACATACAACCTACAAGAATGAATCATGCAGAAATAGAAAATCTGAACAGATCAATAATGAGTGAGGAGATAGAATCAGGAATCAAAAACTTTTCAACAAAGAAAAGCCCAGGACCAGATAGTGTCACTGGTGAATTCTACTAAACATTTAAAGAATTATCACCAATCTTTCTCAAACTCTTCCAAAAAGTTGAAGAGTAGGGAACATTCCTTAACCCACTTTATAAGGAGAGCATTACCATGATACTAAGCAAGATAGGACACTATAAGAAAAGAAAACAACAGGCCATAATTCCTGACGAAAATAAATGCAAAAATTTTCAATTCTAGCAAACCAAATTTAATAGCACATTAAAAGGATCATATACCATGATCAACTGAATTCATTCCTGGGATGCAAGAAAGGTTTAACATATGTAAATCAACAAATGTGATACATCATATCAATAGAATGAAAGATAAAAAGTATATAATAATTCCACCGTTAAAATACCTGATAATTATCTGTAGTAAAGATCATCATTTAAGGGTCATTTTGGCTTACTAATTAATTTTCAGTATTAAACATTTTATTCCGATTAACTAGCATATATTTATTTAAAAACTGTATTATAACTAATGATTTATCAAATCAAACTAAACGAATGAATGTTGTGCTAAATGAAGGATTCCTTAAATCTGATGTAATAATATCAAGCTCTTCGGAATTTTTCTAATTTTATCTTTATCTTATCTTTATCTTATCTTTACATTATTGTCATTTATCTACTTGTTTATCCACTTTAACTTATTGAGGGCAAGAATTAGATCTTATTCAGCTTGCTATATCCACTCTGTTATTTAACGAAGTATCTTCTTGAACATTATTATTATAATATCTGTAAAATTTAATGTAACTGGATGGGGCTTATTTTCATGATAAAATTAAAGTTTGACAGAAATGGGTTGAATATCAAGATATTTTACTTTTTTACTTTAATTTATCTGTATTTTCTAAATGTTCTAGAATATCCTTGAATAATTTGGTAACAGAAAAGAAATAAAATAACATTTGGTTTGGGGTGAAAAAGGATAAAATATAGCATTCACCTAATGACCAATCTTAACATCCAAATTAGCTAAAATTTTGGTCAGGAAAGAAATAAGAAGAGCTTTATTTCCTAGCCCTTATGAAAATAAATATTTCATAAAATCATGTTAATAATTCCAATAATGTTGCCACTTTAGATAGACCCACTAAACACTCAAGACAATTTACATTTAATTTTTTTGGTGATACCTTGATCACTTCTTAATTATATGATTAAATCCCTGAAGTTACAGTGTTAGTGAGTTTAGTGAGTTACTAGGACCAACGATTTGGGGTTCATTTACAAAATGAGCAATGCATTACTATTGAAACAAATATCAACTTAAATGACTGTCAAATTATAGCTCTTTATTTCAGGACTGGAAGCAACTGAATTCTGCACATTCCACACTTGTGCAGAAATCTTCTTTCATATAGTCATTTAATCATTTTGAGCAGGCGGCAGTACAGCTTTTTCACCTTTGCTCACTTCTTCCTCATATACACTTGAATTTAATCATAATGCATAGCTCCGAGGAGAAGTAATCATCTTTCACAAATCTCTATTATCTTTTCGAGACCTATTCTATTAGTAGTTGCTTGTCCTGTGTTAGGCAGGAGTATCTGTGCTTTGTGTCGAAAGTCTTATTGTCTTCATGCTCTTCAGAAGTAACCTTGACTTCTACAAGTGACTCTGTGCAAGCCACATATTCTAAAAGAGAATCTCAACTGGTTTTAAGCCTTTTCTACCATTTTCTGTGGTAAATCTATTTGATAGTTTCTTTAGCTTCAGAGAAAGTCTAATGCTGATATTATAAATGACCTTTTCCTAGGTTTTTCTCTGTGACAGTGTGCGTAAGGGAATGACGTAGTGGTCACTTTAGTCATTTCAAGAGCCTGGAATATCCCTTGGGAGCAGTCAGAACGATCAGCCCCTCCTTTAGGAAATGAGAGGAAGTTTCAACCCAGTGGAAATGTATGTATTACCTGTATGAAGACTGCTGAAATAACAAAACATCTTTCTTAACAAGCATCCCAGGGCTACACAAAGAAACGAGAATATTCTCACATCGGGCAGTGAATGCCATTTGAGCAAATGCTAAGGAGTATTTTGTTAACACTACTCCCCAAGAAGGAAGAAAGCAATGTGGTCATGTAAAATAAATTAGGCATCAGTGAAAAAGTTCCCTTGACCCAACTCACTGCAGGAAATCTGCTCGAGGCAGGCCTTGGTGCCAATCAGGTCAAAGTCTCCTGTGTCAGAGCGAAGGCTTTGTCACAATTCCACTGTGCTGGGAAACCCCTATACTCACGTTCAAAGAGGTTTGAAAAAGACCTGCTGTGGGAAGAGTAACTCCCCAAATCAGGAGCAATGGTAAGCATCGTTTCTCAAGCCTGTGGGAAACCTAAAGGTTGATGATCTTCATTTTCTCTCCCCTCCCAAAGCAAAGCTCTAGGGACTCTGTGTGCTGGCTAGGTGGGCATGGGTGGGCAGAGGAAGTCCATCTCTTACCTCGACTGTGCTCAGAGTTAGGTCAAGTGAGAGCACTTGATTCTTCCTCTGAGCATTCTGAATAATACATTTTGGGTAATAACTTCTGAATTATAAATCTCTATCAATACCCGAAAAGGAGATTCTTCTCTTCCTATTTACTCCATCTATGCTTTCTTGTTATTGTGTGTGTTCTTTGTCCTCTTTTGAAAGTCTTCTTCCTTCCAAGTAGATATGAAGCAAAATTATACATAAAAAAAAAAAAAAAGGAAGAAGGAATTCAGCTTCAAGATCTACACAGAAATCTTGCCTGAGTTTCCATTCTGTCTGACCCGCCCTACAGATTTCAGACTCAAGATTGTAATTTCAACTCTTACCTGTAATTTGCAGCCTGGCCACCAGCTCTATGGATTTCAAACTTGTCAACCCCAACAATCATCATGAACTCCACACTGTGGACTAAATGCTTCTCCACGAAGATGTAAGTAACAGGCTTCGATCTCTGGAGGCTCCTCTAAGCAGCTCTGATTGTCAGACCCCTTCACCCCTCAGTGCTAAAATGCCTTCTAGTTTACAACATGACTCTGCATCGCACCCTGAGCTCTGGCTGCTGGAGTGGCCTGGAAGAGGAACATCCTTGTGTCGCTGTGAAACCCTCCTCTCCAGCTGGGCAGCGCCACATTTCCAGAGCCATTTTTTTGTGTCTACAGTAGGACTTGTCAGTGTGACCAGGGAGGAAGGCTGAGAGAGTGAACCCTCCCCATGGACACTCGTGGCCTACTCCTGACAGGGCAGAACACAGACAGACAGATGCCTGGGAGCAATCCTGGGAAGGAGTCATTCATGGCAAAGTCCCAGGTGATGGGCAAGGAGGTACTAAGTCTGAATGTGGAGAATGAGATGTAGTTTGAAGAAAGAAAAGTTGGCAAATTTGGCCCAAAGAAGGACCCATGGCCTCCACAGAGGTACACTTCTGAAAATGACTTGGTAGATTGGAGACTATCTGCAATGTAACCTTGGGAGACACGTGTTGAAGTTGGCAGACTACGTATGAAGAGTACGTATGAGTCATCCCCATCCAGGAACACTTGGATTGAACAGGAACAGACTAGATCCACAAAAAAAATCGATAAAATTTTAAGACCTTGCCAATTCCAACTGACTTCACCTGAGTTCTTAGGACTGCCCCACAAATCCTCAGCAACGGAGGCTGGATTGTTTTCTCTAATTTGCAGATAAGAAGTCTTTTAGTCTTTTGTCCTCTGTTTCTGCCTGTCTGAGTGACCAAGCACAAGGAGAGTGGGACCCTTCAGGAGGTGGGGATTCCTGGTACTTCTGCAAGTAGAATCAGATTTTCTTGCCACAGAAGGGTCTTCTAAGATGGAGTATGTTTATGGATGGGGGAGGGAGAAGATTGGACAGGGGTTGTGGACCATAGTAAATAAAATTAATTAGAAATACATGGGAAACTAAGGAAGGACTTTAAGTGATGGATTAACATGAATCAATTCATGTTTTTTAAAACATTTTCCAGGATACTGGGCAAAGAATTGATTAAACTGGGCAGAACGAAAGTGGGAAGACCACTCCTAGGGCAGTGGTCAGTGTGGGGATATTGTGTCCTGGATAAGAGTGGTGCCAGGAAAAACAAGTCATGTTTTCTGGCTTCAGTCCCCATATAAACAGATAAACTTAGAAAGAGACCTTTGCTTTGCGTTCCAGGAAAGACTTTTGATCAACTATTTTGTGTTTTTTTTTTCCTCTCTCTCTCTGTCTTTTTTGGCTTGGGTGCATAAAATTGGATTTATCATTTTTCTATGACCCACTCTCACTATTGCTATATGCAAAGTCCTTTCTCCTTCCCTCCTTCTCCCTTTCCTTTTCCTTCTTCCCTTCTTCCTAATAATGTAATTAACACCTGCAATGCAAATCAAGCTACAGTGGTGACAGTAATCTACATCTAACCTTGTGGTTCCTCTGGTTCCATCCTATCACTCTGCCTCCATGCAACCTGAGGAATCATCATTCTGAACCCCTTACTTTCTTATTTAGGTAGCTTCATGGTATATAAATATATTCCTAAAATAGATATTTTAAGTTTTCACCTCTTTTTAACTTCTACTTTAGTATTATATTACTAAGATTCATCCTTAGAGTCACATGCCACTCAGTGTGTTTGCTTTCTGGGCTGCATATTTTTTATGTGAACATACCACGGTTGATTTATCTTCACTCTCCTGTTGAAGCATGTTAGATCGTTTTCAGGTTTCAGCTTTTGTGTACAGTTTTGTTCATGTTTCTTTCCCACTCTACAGGACACTGCTAACAGGTTGGGGTTCCTCATTTTTTTTCAGAAGAGGGAGTGACAGGAAGTCTCTTTACATGTTTTCTTCCTATACAGGCTTGAAAAACACTTTATTTCAATCTAAGTGATTGATCTTTTCACACTATTGATCCTTTATCACAAATAGTCTCTGTTTACATAACACCAGAACTACAAGCCATTCGGCTTAATTTAAATCATTGGTTAACTCAGTGGAAAAAATAAATGACACAGGTTATTAGAATTAACCAGTAAAATGAGGGCAAACAGTACATGCAGAAGTCCCACAAATCCTTAGCGAAAGAGGCTGGATTGTTTTCTCTAATTTGCAGGTAAGAAGTTGGTAACAAAATTTACTCCTAGTCCTAACACTCCTCCTGTTCATCGGAGCAGAGATTAGATTAGTACCAATCTAATAGGCAGTCTAAGCCTAAATCAAGGATGCACAGAAGGTGCAGAGAGAAATGTCACTCATGAGTCAGAATACTGAGTAGGGGCCTCATCACTGCTAGGCTGGCAGGGTTTCTTGTCCATCATGGCTCCCCAGAGTTTTAGGCAGTGGACAACTTTGCACCTTCCTTGGCCTGGCTATATCTGTAGCAGATGGAACTGGACAATGCTGGCCAGTGCAGTTGCGCCAGAGACTTAAAGACTTTCAGTGGGATACCACCTTACAATCTTATGGATTTGACTAAACTTCCACCAGCGGTACAGAATCAGAGAATGTTTTACTAGTTAAGACATTTATGTTTTAGTCTCTTCACTACAGATTAGGGGCTTTGGGGATGGGAGGGTTGCTTCCAGGATAAATATAAACTATATTGATTCCAGACAGCTTTACGCAACTAATGTTTCTAGAATTTCTGTCTCAACCAAGTTTGAACGACATATTCAAAGAGTTTCTTACTCTACTCTTTTCATTTCCTATTATCTTTCTGGAAATTGGGACTTTTCTTTCTATCTTTACAGAGTATATAGTACTAATTTCATTCACTCATTCAAAAAATATGTATTAAGTTAGAATTGTGTGCCAGATAATTATAACTAAATCCTAGGTATGTAATACTGAAAAAAATTAGAAAGTCCTTGTTCTTAAGAATTTTAATTAATCAAAACTGTGATGTGTCATGAAGATTACAAGGAGAAGGTAGAGGGTCTCTGATCTATTCTGGGCAGTGTAGGAGAGAGAAAATGCATTTCCCATCGCTGCTTCTCTTTGCCACCATTCTCGTCCAGAACCCAATATCCCTGCGCTAACCACTGGCCTAGGAGTGGTCTTCCCACTTCCATCCTGCCTCATTAATCAATTCTTTTCTCAATGTCCTGGAAAATGTTTTAAAAACATGAATTGCATCACGTTAATCCACCACCAAAAGTCTTTCCATAGCTGCATATTTATTTCTAATTAATTCTCTTTACTGTGGCCCATAACCCCCTTCCCAGCCCTATCTTTCTCATTTCATTTGCTGCAGTTTCTGTTGAGTCCAGAGCTCTTCTTGTCAACTTCCCCAGCACATCAGCATCCCCACTCTGGGTTTTCCTGCGGCCTCTCTGCCTGGAATTCCCCTCCTCTTGTTTATATGATTAAAACCTTCTCATCATTCAGACCTCGGCTTAATTGACATCACCTCACCGGGTCTCCATCCTTTTCATGGTTTTCATAGAATCTATTAAAAATATAATTATATTTTGCATGTTTACTTCTACATTGCTTCTCTCTACTACCAGACTATAATTTCCATAAAGGAAAGAATCATTTTTTTCCTATTATAAACTTGAGACTAGCATAGTGCTTGGTACATAATAGACCATAAATACAGTTTTTTTTTAATAAATGAATGAGTGGTGTTAGATGTTCATTTTTGTGTGTGTGTCAGGTAAAATCCTTGTTAGAAAGACTAACTCCACAGGCGAGAAAAAAATTAAACTGGAAAAATTTTAAATTAAATGGAACTGTTCA
>NW_006439192.1:13483377-13495194 GCF_000325575.1 Pteropus alecto | reverse complement strand
GTGTAAAATAGATAGTATATACACATACATATATATTATAATATTTGGTTCATGTGATTATAGAAGCTGACAAGTCCCAAGATCTTCAGTGTGAGTTGGCAGGAGAACTAATAGTTGATTTGTAGTTCAAGTGCAAAGGCCTGAGACCCAGAAGAGCTTATGGTGTAGTTCCAGCTTGAAGGCTAATAAGCTCATGACCCAGGGAGAGCCAACGTTTCAGTATGAGTCCAAAGCCAAGAAAAACCTGATGTCCCAGTTCAAAGACAGTCAAACAGGAGGAATTAATTCTCTCTTACTCGGAATACTTTTGTTCTATTCAGACCGTTCACAGATTGGATGAAGCCTACCCACACCAGAGAGGGCAATCTGCTTTACAGTACAAATTTAAATATTAATCTCACCCAGTAACAACACTCACAGACACAACTAAAAAAAGTTTGACCAAATATCTAGGCACACCATGGCCCAGTTCACTTGACACATAAAATTAACTATCACAATCATCAATTAACATCACAATTATGTTTCCTCAGCACACTGTTGATCTTTAAGGTGTACAACAACTCAAGTTCATGGTGCAAGGGGCTCTAGAGTACACTATGGGGCTTCAAGTTCATGGTGCAAGGGGCTCTAGAGTATACTATGGGGCTTCAAGAGGACCTAGTGGACTCTTGCCTTCACTAGACCACTGTATCCTTCTTGAGCTGGTATTCTGCAGTACAGGTGAATAGATGTAACTAGAGGCAAAGCAAGAGCCCAGAACTGCAAAGTCATCATCATCAAGTACAAGAAGAGAAGAAATTGAATTTTAATGCTTATTTATAGTGATGTTTGTCATTACTATTGAGTAAGCACCATTTACTTGCTGCATTCCAAATACTATTCTAAGCACTTCACATGTAGTAACTCATTTAATCATCATAACAACTCTGTTATAATAATACTACCATTATTTCTCTTTCACAGGAGAGCAAACTACAGCACTGAGAGGTTAAGTAACATGTCTAAGGTCAGAGATAATAAGAGGTAGACCCGGGATCTACACCTAGCCATTTCTGCTCTAGAATCTATGCTCTTAGCTAGTGCACATGACTGGCCCTCAGAGAGTTAATTGTGTGCCAAGTGTTTACATATGCCAACTCTTTAATACTAACATCAATTCTTCAAGTTAAAATTATTAAATGAAAAAAACGAGAAAACGAATTTATAGTGAAGAAACAGGTTAATTGATGAAATGACATTCCTAAGGCTACAATGCAAGTTAGTGAAAGAAATAATTTTTCAAACCAGATCTGTTAGACCCCTAAACCAAGTCTCTTTACAAAATTCTTCAGTTACCCTCTTATGTGCATTGAATCCAGGTGGGGTCATCCATCTCCAAAGCAAAGTTTCCAAACACAGACAACATAATCTCATATTTATGGCATAATCAGGATCACGAAATTTTAGTCAGGTCATATTTTTTCTATGCAAATTGTATGTATACCACGAAACTAGATTATGACTTTAATGCAAAAAAAATTTTACCTTTATGACTTCTTTCTGCTTTTATTATTTTTTATGGTAACATTTCATCAGTTGGACTGATTAATGCCAGCTACTTATTTAAGGTTCAGGTAACATCTATGGTGATTTGAATGCTAGCCACTTATTTAAGGTTCAGGAGACATCTATGGTGATTTGACAAGTATAAAATATGCCTAATCCAATTGTGTAGGATACTAAACAGTGAAAGAAGAGGGCCTAGCCACAGATTACTGAATCCAGGCTTTAGCTAGGTAAAGACTGAGGTGTCACATGGGGAAGTTTAACAAGTTTTGTCATTAGCTAAAACCCATTCTACTGTTCTCCATACTCCTAGAATTTTGCTTTTGTTAATGGAGAGGGAGTAACCTCATATACTTGTCTAAGCAATCATACATGTCTTTAAGGTCACTTGGACAGGAATAACATATCTTTTGATGTGCATTGCTTCAAGGATTATAAGGTCATGAGTCTGATGGAGATGGGGCAAGTCAACCTCTGAATAGCAAAATGTAGCAGATGCCAATATTCCCTTCAGCCAAGTCCCATGTATTGAACATAACACCAAATACTGTTCTTACCCACCAGTGTCTATAATTTTTATTTTTTATAATTTCTCTTAGAATTAACTCATATTTTGTGGTTGCTTTAATAATAATTCTAAATATTTTGACCCACGGTTCGAGTGTTCATAGATATACATTCACTTAGTTATCTTAAAATAGTTCCTAGGGATGATTGCTTACTTTAAAAAGTGTTTCTCCCAGATAATTGCATATAATTATGATGATGGACTTGTGCTTGGGCACCGTCTGTGCAAAATAATATTTAATACATTATAAAAAAACATTATAAATAATCCATATTAGTTTAATGAGCAACTGTGAAGTGTGTTTCTCAGCAGATATTTCTTAATAGCCTAGATTCCCATCTGCCCAGCACGGCTGCCTACAAACTGCCTAGATGCCTAGTAGTAATACCAAAAAAAAAAAAAACCCACAACATTTTTTCCCCTTAAGCATATCTCCTCCGTTTTAAATATACATACCATCTACTAGGACGAAACTGATGTTTTCCCCAAGTTTTCTGCTTTCTTAAGACTAGGGAAGTTATAAAAAGGGAGAGCAATGCTGATTTTCTAAATGTGATTTTTCCCTTAAAAACCTCAGATAAGTTGAGGCTTGCTTGACCAGTGTTTGAGACTACATCCCTGGAGAAGCTCTGATTCTCTGCCCGCTAATGACATACAGACTAAAACTTTGTTCGACCGCTTCAGAAATAACTAGCTCACATCCTAGGATGAGCTGTGGAGTCTGACAGTGACATAATGAAGACACACATAGGAGATATCCTTGAGGAACAGGTCTTGACTGCTGACACAGCCCACAGCCTGTTAGCTGCAAAAAGAAAAGGCCAAGCAGTATTATGTGCATGCACAATTCACTTCTGTGTTTATCTGGGGTTCTAGTAAGAGCTCAAGGAAAATAATTCATTCTGGGGTAAATTCTAACAATCCTCTAATCTCTCACAGTGTTGATTGACCACATAGAAGCCTTTCTAGTAAGATTTGTATTTCATTTTCAGGCCCAGCATCTTTTTTAAGCCATTCTATAAAATACATAAACAGAATGTGCCAAGAAATATAATTCAATGATCGTAACTCAACAAGGCATTTGCTCCATTGCCCCATGGAATGTCGTGTAAATTTTTCTCTCCCTTAAGGAACTGATGGAGTTGTACCTGTTGAGAACAACAGGCTGCTATGCTTGGCATTTTCCCAAGTTGTGCTAGGAAAATCTTGAATGAGACTTTGTTATCTTAGGTTGAAATATTTCAACTTTGTCTTGAAATGGGACAAACCATCCAAAGGAGTAGGGAGAGGAGTGTGTATATATTTTGGAAGAGAAAGATGGGAGTCTTATCTTCTGCAATGTATCATTAGTTAAGATTTTTTAACTTAAATGTACAAGTTCGAGTTCACGCCAGACTTTACTTCTTAAAATTATGACTTATAGACATATAAAAATGCAGATAGTTTCCAGAAATAAAATTGCTTTTTTTTCTGTCTTAAGGGTCTTGTAATTAGAAACATCAGGTTTCCAAATTCCCCCATAACATGTATTATTAAATTATTCTCACACCTCTTCCCAGATGATTAGATGAGGTATGATACAGAAATAAAAGTCAATGCCCTCATTACATAATAAAAACATCTTTTCAATGTTTGTCCAATTGATTCTGTACATAAGAATTTTATTTCTAACAAAATACTTATCTCAAATGACTGCTGAAAGAGTTCTCATCTTTGGTTCACAATAGTAATGTGTTCTTGGAGAGTCACTGAGAGAGTTTTTTAGAGTAAGCAGTGATCCTGACTATATCCCAATATCCAACCACTGTAACTGACAGAACCTCAGCTAAGAACATGCTGGAGCTAAAGTACAGGAAACTAGAAATTAACAAAGTGAAATTCATTTGAAATTCTGTGCACCAATTGACACTTGTTAGCCTAACAAGGCCCAGCAAATATTTAAATACAATAGTATGAAAGAATCATTAAAATAGATAGCTCAGGGAAGTTCTGGAGGAAGTTTAGCACTGGATGAATTAAAATTAAGTACAATCAATGACTAAATTTAGCACATCAGGACAACTCCTTAAAAAATTTCAAATTTAAGGGTTATTTTACTTTCAGATTTATCTTAAACTTGGCTTTTCAAGTGGCAAACTATCTGCATGCTTTGCAGCAAATTGAACTTTGATACCTATTAGATGTACAGTTGAGTGATTTTCTGTTGCCATCTGTTTCTCTTCCTGAAATAGATTTGGATTCCACACAGCGCCTATAATTGAGATTTGTTTTTTGCCAAGTAATGTATGGACTTTCTGTATATGCTATAGCATGCATGAATTTCATAATTTGGCAGTAAAATGTGTAGGCGTGTATATGTATAGTATATGCTCACCTTATTCTCTTAAAACATGTACTTAAAATTTATACTTTTATGTTATCTTGGAGTATTGATGTCTCATGAAACCAATGTGCTCATTTAAAAAGCATCATTCACATTTCATTTCATTTTTCACTCCCAAGTTACTGTTTCTAGCCTTATAACCTGGCTTGAAAAAATGTCTCATCGCCATTCTTTTAGATTAAGTTTTGCTCAAAAGGTGCTTTCCCATCATGTTCCTTCACATTTGATAGAAAACTAAGAACAAAGACAGGCATTGGGTTCTTGTCGATTGTCAAAACAACCACACAAAAACCAGACAGAGGAAGGGAACCCATTGATAATAGGCCCCAGCTTCCTCAAGTTTCATTGCCACTCAAGTTCAGCAGAATCTAGATGATGCTTTTTTCTGCATCCTCATTTTCAGCACCTATAGAAACAGAGATGCAGAGAAGGGTAAAGAATTGGGTACTGCTCTGGGGTTGGGGAGAGCTTGAGGCTACTGCCAGCACAAAGGATGTGACAAGTGGGGGTTCTGAAGAGCCAGTCATCAAACCCCAAAATCCCCAAAATGACCATAAGTAAGGCAACAATTAAGTTGGGATCCCTAAGGCCAACAGACAACAGGTATACAAATACAGCTTTGAATTCAGGTAGAGCTGACTTTTCATTCAGAAATCAGTACTTAACTACCTCCAACTTTTCACTCACATTACTTTTCTGTCTAATCCTTTCTTCCTCTTTACATTGAACTTCTGTAGGTACTTAATTACTTGAGTCTCCAAAACAAGGTCTGATCACTCTCTGAATAGACTGGTCATCTCTGGAACCTATTGAAGAACTGAAATGTATGTTGAGCTGATGCTCACTCATTTAGCATATTGTGATCTGGTTTATTCATTCCTCATAACAGCCCAGTGACACAGGTTCCATTGCCCTATTTTTTTAATAATAAAATAGAGAATAAGCATTAAGTACTGGCCCCGCTACACACAACCATTAATTTCCAAAACAGCGTGGCTCCAAATCTCATTCTTTCTTCTCTTTCCATTGTGGAATATTCAGACAGAATGCCTAGGTCAACTCAATCTTGTTAATTTCTGTTTGCCTTTAGAAGTGTTACCCTGGCAGCCCTCGAACCTCAGATCACAGAATGACTGTGTGTCAACTATGTTGTATTTACAAATATTGGAAGTAGTTGCAAATAACTAAAATTAGGGAAATATCACATCAAAATATCAATTCTGGCTTCTCTTCAAAAACTCCTTTACCCATTTATAAACTATAAATTAAGCCCCTATTGGAAGCCCACATATCCATTTAACCAAATGCAAGAGGAGGTTAAAATACATTTAATACCAGGTAGTGAATAGGGAACTGAATTATTTAAAAATATATAGCTGCCAAGAGAAAAAATTATGCTAACTAAACAAATGCTCACAATTTTCCATGCCCATTGCCACTTTTTCATCATTCTTGGGAGAAAGTGCCTGCTATATACAGAGAGAGAGCAGATCTGATCCTTACATGGAAGATGAACTCTGAAGTGGCTTAGGATATACTTAATCTTCACTTGACAGATACTATCTGAAGTGTTAGGTCTTGCTAAGCAGTTGTTGCTGAAGTATGCTCTTTAAAGGCTCTGCATAACAGTGTTCATTACTTCTTCTGCCATGCTAAGAAAATCCACCTGAAAATCTCAAAGGTCTTTTCTCTCCAAGGTCTACAGGCCAAGATCTCACTGAGATAAAATGCCCATCAAGCACTACTGTGCTCAGCGGAAGCTTTAAAATATAATTCTCTGGTTCTAAAAATGTCCAAATGCTAGAATTATCTGATGATTAAGAAGCTTGTCTCTGTATCAAAGGGAGGTTCATTGTCCATAAGTAAACTCTTGGTGGGCAGGAGAGAATCATTTATAATCCCATATTTAAACACAGAAAATTGAATAGATGTCCTGGGAGTTTCTGTTTAACTAAAAATAAAGATGTTTCCTTTAATCTGATAAGTTAGGAGTTTTCTATAAACCCATGCCTCTGGTCACACCCTCCATCTCTTTTCCCTTGTTTATCCTTTCTGAAATTTTTCATATCTTGAACCTCTGCATTTCCTCAAAAACCCTTCCCATTATATTTCATGAAGTTCATGCTTCCTCCAATAGGACACTATGCTTTAGTGTCCATGCATCTTTATTTCTCCTCTTGCATTTGGTTATCAGAGTCAAGTTGATGTCATCTTTAAGAGCACTGGATATGAACTGAGCCAGAATGGGATTATTTGTTTCTATCTGTATGAATGTGGACAGATAACTTCAATATACCTGAGATTCCTAAATCTGAAAAATGGGATAGCACTTACCTCATATGTGTCTTGTGAAAATAAAATGATATGACAAATAAAAACCACTTTCTATGGTGCCTGGCAAATGGTACTCAATCCATTTTCTTTGTAGTATCATCAAGATGTTGTTGACTTCTCTGATTCAAGTTGATATGAGAACTAATAAAAAATTGTGTTTTTTACTTGCCTTACACCGAAATTGTTATTTCCCACCTCTTCAATCTGTACACAATAACATAAAAACACACCTCAAAAAAAAGTACAAATTTTTGAAACGAGATTTTTAGCCTTATATAAAATTTGTCTGCCTTTTTTCCCCGATCCATAAATAATTTTTAAAATAAGATTGAAACTGAGTCTTACCTTGAAGACTATTTAAGAATTCAAGTTTTAAATAAAATATTTTGTGGACTAACATACTTAATTCAATGTCCCCTCCCCCCACCACTAATTTAATAATAAAGCCTTTGGTGAAAAAGCCTATACTTTAGGAAGTATCTGACAAAGAAAAAAGAAGTTAACATTGCATGTTCTACATGCTCTGATTGAATAATTGAACCAAATGAGAAGGAAATTACTTACAAACAACCCTTTGAGAATCATAATTTACAGAAGTAGAAATAAGGGTAAAGAGGTTAAGTAACTTGCCCGAGGCCATGCAATTAGTAGTCTGTCACAGTAAATAGTTGAGGCAGGTTTAGAATCCAATTCTGTCTGGCTCTAAAGTTAATGTTCTTTCTATAAATGACATTGTTCAGCAATTTCCCATTGGATTTTCAAGGCCCACTTCTTCAATATCATAAAGCTGAAATCAGAAGCAAATGCACAAAATATAATTATTCTTAATTCATAATACACTGCAAATATTTTCAGAAAACTTTATTTTAAAATATTAATTATCTAGGTCAGTGGTCCTTAGCTAAGGACAATTTTGCTCCCTAGGGGATACTTGACAAGATCTGGAGGCATTTTTTTATTGTCATGACTAATGCAGAGGGGGGAGGTTTGCTACTGGCATTTAGTTGGTAGAAGTTATGGATATCGCTAAGCATCTTACAATGCACAGGATAGTGTCCTCCAACAAAGAATTATCTACTCCATAATGTCAATAGTGCTAAGACTGAAAAATCCCAATTTAGGAGTTTCTTCTTTATGACAAGTGAAAGAATCTAACTCGCTTTCTTTCTCATTGAAGGCAACTTTTATAAATCAATAAAATATGTTAATATTTTATTAAATTTATTGGGGTGACATTGGCTAATAGAATTATATAGGTTTCAAGTGTACAATTCAATAATATGTCATCTGTATATTGCGTTGCGTATTCACCACCCAAAGTTAAATTTCTTTCCATCACCATATATTTGACCTCCTTTACCTTTATCTGCCTCTCCCTCTCACCCATTCCCTCTGGTAACCGCTAAATTATTGTCTGTGTCCATGAGTTTCTGTTCATTTGTCTTGTTTGTTTTTCACTTTCAGTTTTATATCCCACACATGAGTGAAATCATATGGTTCTCAACTTTTTCTGTCTTTTTTCGCTTAGCATGATTATCTCAAGATCTAACCATGTTGTCACAAATGGCAGTATTTCATCTTTTCTTATGGCTGAGTAATATTCCATTGCATATATATACTACATCTTCTTTATCTAATCATCTATCTACCACATGACCCAGCAATTCCTCTTCTGGTATATACCCCCAAAATTTGAAAACATTTATCTGTAAAGATATATGCACCCCAATGTTCATTGCAGCATTATTCACGGTGGCCAAGATATAGAGACAACTGAGAGTTAATATTTTTTATACCACTGAAAAGATAGTGAAGAATTATGGGACCAAAATTTGAACAAAAGCAATATTCCAGAGGGGTAAACCTAGCACACCAAACTGTTTTTGTCCTGAGGGCATTTATACATCAGAAGAAACAGCTACCAAGCTAAGATCCAGTTTTGGTAGTTTTGGGGGAGGAAGGGAACACAGCCCAAGGACCATTCACAGAGAGAATTAGTTTGCATCCTCTTCCAGTTTAATCTGGGAGTCAGGGGATGTACACCCAGGGATTCTCTAAACTAAAAAATAATCATCCTTTGTGCAGACTTGTAGCCCACATCTGCAGCTTCTTAAGCTTTAATTTTTATTTACTTTCAGACTAGTAGTGTCTAAAGGTGCTTGGCAGAAGTTAATGAAAATTCTCTCTTCAATATGATACAGTTACATTAGACCTCAAAGTTTCTTGAAAATAATTTTTCAGAATAATGAGCATCCCACCATCAGAAATAATCTGGCAGATAAATAAATAAATCCCCATGATATGATGCTCTCGAAATAACAGTGAACAGAAACTCAACATGTTAGCATAACTGGACACAGACAGTGAAATAACTGTGCTTACTCTGGGTGGTAGACATTCCCATCTGTCACCAGTGCCTAGCTCTGTCCTGCTTCCTATACATGTGAGGATTATACTATCTCACCTCTTGAAAGTAGGAATGTTCATGCAACCTTCTTGCTGTCACCTTTTGATGGTGCAGTTGTGGCTGTAGTTGTACCTAGAACTCCAGGCCTAACACCATTTTATTCCACAAATTACTATGGTTACCTGAAATAATTACACTTTTGCATTAATGCACAACACACTTGTGGTCAGGTCATAGAACAGAGTGACTGTGAATAGGAGGAGAACCTGTTCTTACATTGCCAAATAGTTAATCCCAGTAGGTCACTCTCCGACTCAACCAGTCTGTTTTCAAATCCTCAACTTGCCTCACTGGTTCTTCAAGAAAGTTTGGATGTGTCTAAATTATCAGTGACTATAGAGTCCAGATACCAATTTAATGTGCTATTTAGATAGTTAGATAGTTGTGTTTGTTTCTTATCTTCCCAAATGGCCAATAACTCCTTGATGGAGGAAACTACTCTTGATCCAAGCTATTTGCCTATAATTCTTGACCTGGGGCACAGCACAGAGAAGCAAATATATATTTAGGGTAAGGGTGGACATTAGTGAACCAACTCCAAAAGAAAATATCACATAATGTTCCCAAGAGTAACAGTAATTTACTTTTTGGGTAAATATTTGTAAGGTGCTCCCTTATGATTAAAACTGAAAATATGTGCATCTGCAGAGATTAAGGAAAGTAGACTTTTTATGCAACCCCAGACAATTTTGTGCTTTTATTATTTAGTAGAAAGTCTTTGCCACTAAGGACATTATTTAAATAATAATGTTGTCTAAAAAGTAGCCTTAATCCAGGCCTCCTTTAGATCTCTATAGAAAGAATTCCATAAGCAGAGTTGAAAATGGGTCTCTGCTTTTTGTGACCAGGATCATCCAGGAACATACCATTGCTCTGTGTTGTGTGAAGAGCCAGTAGAACCATTTAGGGCAAGAAAACCAATGTAGTCTCTTGAAATATTGTAATTGTGAATATCCACTTCAGAAATGTTAACTTATTGATGGTTCTTTTCTTTTGATTAAGAGACTCTCGTATATGATCTTTTTAATGTGAACTTTCATTTAATGGTGACTTATTATGTAACCTAATGGGTTGAATGTAATAATTATATGAGGTTTAATTCATCTTGAATCATAGAGGGCCACTATGCTTGAGTAATTAAAGCTTCAAAGGAAATATTATGGGATTACCTTTTACTAGATGTAATTAATGTCCAGAATTGTATTTCATACATTTAATAACATCTAGTTCCACCAATAGACAAGAGCTCCTTGCTGAGAGCAGCCTCAAGGGTGACCGGCCTCCACATTTGCCCAGGCAGACAACAGCTGGGCAGGAGGCACAAAGTCATTCCACCTCCTCTTCTGTTCTCTCTTTTCCAAGAGGGATATCTGAAACCATGAAAAAAAGCAGTCATCTTGCTTGGATTCTTGGGTCCTTGAAAAATGCAGATTTGAAAAAGTTTATTAGTTTCTTCTTCTTCTTCTTCTTCTTCTTCTTCTTCTTCTTCTTCTTCTTCTTCTTCTTCTTCTTCTTATTATCTCCTCCTCCTCCTCTTCCTCCTCCTCATCCTCTGCCTCCTCCTCCTCCTCCTCCTTCTTTTTTAACTTAAATTCATTTACAACACCCCCTGTATTAGTTTTCTATGGCTGTTGTAATGTAGGACCACAAACTGGGTGGCTTAAAACAACACAAATCTATTTTGCCACTGTTGTGGAAACTGGAAGTCTGAAATCAAGGTGTTGGCCATGTTCTCTCTGAAGCTTCTGGGGGAGGATCCTTCCTTGTCTCCTTCTAGCTTCTGATGGCTCCAGATATTTCTTATCTTGTGGCAGCATAACTCCAATCTATCTCCTTTTTTATGTGGAGTTTTCTCTTTGTGTCCAAATTTCCTTCTTCTTATAAAGGCACCAGTCATATTGTATTATGAGCCCACACTAGTTCAGTATATCATCGTCTTAATTTAACTAATTACATCTGCAAAAACCTTGTTCTCAAATAAATTCACATTCAGCAGTACCACAGGGTAGGATTTCAGCATATCTTCTGGGAGACACATTCAACCCATAACAACTCCCAGCTAGGACCAAGGTAGAATCAGCCTGAATCCATTGAATTAGCTGAACATCAGGACTCTTTCTTTGGTTTTCTCATAGAACTGGCTCATGCCCAGCCGCAATCAGAAAGGGATATGCAATTCAGTGGGGCACTGATGCAAACAGAAGAACACTTCTGTTCACTTACAGCTTAAGTGGAAAAACATTTCCATAGAAGTCAGTTGCCCTAAAGAAACACAAGTGAGAGAAACTCTAGAGATGATGATGATTCTCATCTTGAGAGAATAGAGACAGCTGGTCCCAACACAGGCTGAGCTCTAACATGCAAGTAAAAACAGTTTCATTCCAGCTCTGACCATTCCCATCCTGTGCAAACTCACACCTATGCACATCTTCACTTTATGTAGTTTTACATCATCTAATGTTTCTTCTGGAATTACAGGGTTGAAAGCTGCCCAATGTCTCAGCAATAATAGGGTGG
>NW_006439192.1:13465003-13483348 GCF_000325575.1 Pteropus alecto | reverse complement strand
AGACAATCTTATTCCAAAAACAAGCTAAGCAGATATCAAGGAAGTTAAAAGAGAAATGACATTTATTGAGGCACAGTTCAGAAGTTACATCATTTAATCCTCATAGTTAGTATGGATGTTTATTTTACGGTTATGCAATTTGAGTCATAAAATGGCCTTGACACATACTGCAATATCAAGAATTATCATCTTGCTAGTTGTGGCCATTCTCTTCTGCACCGAAGCATAGTGGAGGGTGGGTGGGATCAAAGGGATGATACATTCGATAAACCTGTTCAAGGCTCTTTCTACTCTTCCCCTTTTCTGCCTAAAGACAGAATATAAATTCTCCTTTTACTGGATAAAGACTCTTATTGGCTCAGAGATGGCATCAGAAGAATCTGCAAACAAACATTATCTCATTACTTTCCTCCCATATATTCATCTTCTCACAGTCTATTACCCTTGGAAGCTTAAACATTGCTTTCAGATGTCTTGTCATTTCTCTACAAATTTATTGTTCTTTGTCAAAGATGATATATAAGTTGAAGTCCTAAGATACTTCTTTGAGTTACTCGTTTACCTTGGGTATCTCCCATGTATTCATGAAGTAAACATGTTAATAAGTGTTTTGTTTTTCTCTTGTTAAAAAATAAATAAATAAATAATAAAAAAGGACATAGGAAAACTGGCTTCAGAGACTTCCCAAAGCTGACATAAAATTTTTTTTGCCACTCAGGCTAGTCACTATGCAAGTTGCAAAATGTCTCCTTTCAATCTCCACACCAATAATTTGCATCCTTTTGTGACTCTCTTTTCAAATGATCGTTCTGCAGTTCTTTTTAACTTATTTGCCTCTTTTTTTTTTCTTTGCTGGAGTATCATTTCAAGTTATTTTTTCTTTGCTGGAGTATCATTGAAAATGTTATTTTTTCTTTGCTGGAGTATCATTTCAAGTCCTCCCACTCTTCCATCTATGATTTAGACAATCGATGGGGAAACCTGCTTCTCAGAGCCATGTACAAAGCAAGTTCTGGAGAGAAAATGTATCTACTGTCCTTTTCTAAAACAAAAAGGAATAGGGAAAAAATGAGGAAGTGTGGTAAAATATATTTTAACTTACCGTGAATGAGAAATGTTGCAAATATTTTTAAGTTAAAGAGCATAGATTGAATATGTTACTTGCCAGGTCTCATTTAAAATAGTTAGTTTATACCTAGAGGACTGTCTCTTATTACTGACCTTGGCAATGAAACAAGAACAATATTTTTCTAAGGATAAAATGTTCTTCAAAAATATCCCATGAGAATCAGATGTGGCCTCACTTAACTTTCATCGCCGATCATAATTCTTTGCCTATTTCTCTTCCTCGGCCAAGAAGTAGGGAGTTTTTAAAATAAAGGTAGGGAAAACGTCATCTCTAACTCAAATTCTGTGTCTTCAATTACTGCTGGTAGTTTATAGAATCATCATAGAAATAATCTTCTGAGAACGTGCATGTATCTTACTTCTCTTGAGGTGAATGACAGAAAAAGATCATAAATTGACAACAGAGCAAGCCACAAAATGTTGAGTAAGAGCAATTTTTTTGTTTGTGTTTGTTCACTTTAATGTCAAGAAAAGATTTCATGAATTCTATGAATTCTATGCCTAGGTAAAACAGCAACCAAATGATAAGCTTTGCATTTGGGATGAGATTGCAGAGGACAAAACATATACTCTTCCTTCCTGCTGCCTTTTACTTTCAATCTGAAGGATTTCCTTTTCTGGGCCTTAAAAAATAATCTGAAAGAGGGATTTATGTCCTTTCGTATAGTAAAGAATTGTCTCATTTTTTAGCTATGTAAATGTTTAGGCTCATAGTCTTGTATCAAATCTAGAAAATTCTCTCACCCTGATTCTACTCCCCCCAGATTCCCCTCCCGCCCTTGCCACACACACAATTCACCTCAGGTCTGACTCAGGCATGGATGGCAAGGAAAGGAAGGGAGCAGTGTTCTCTTTTTACTCTCTCTTCATTCTTCCTCCTGCCCCAAACACTTCTCTTTTTGAAAACTTTGAATTAGGCCAAGGCCACCTAAATGGAGAGAAATTGTCTGGTAAAAATTTTTTGCAGGTGCACTGGAGCATGATATGTTAATCTAAGTTCAAAATGTGCTTTTCATGGCATGTACATGTAAAAAATTTTCAAGCATTTCTTCAAGCGAGGAAAGAAGGAAGACAGCAGAGATTAATGTTTTCTCTTGCGTTTGAATGTAACTGGTAAACCCACTTAGAGATTAACTAATATATCAAAGTGAATGAAAATACTGATATGATGAGTCTATGTTAGCTGTAAGGAGTTACACGTTTTTGTTTTCTTTTTCAGCATACATTTGGATAGTAATATTTATTATGTATACAAAGCACAGTGTTCTTTACCTGAATGACTCAATCTTCACAACAACCCTATGACATACTATTATCATTCTCATCTTACAAACAAGGGAACCGAAGCATAGAGAAGATAAATAACCGTCCTTAGTTTTCACAACTAATATATGGCAGAGACACCTACTAGTTTGAACCGAGTCAGTCTGGTTTCATAGCCTGAAATCTACTCTGAACTGGTTCTATTAAGTTAGCTCCCAGCTCAGGCCTTGCTAAGATTATGTCCATATATGAAATCAGATAGTTATGAAAATTATCTCATCAATTCATCTGACTTGCTGATGGATTATTGAAGGACCTTGCAGAACCATGAAATGAAGATGGTCTTTTGAACTTCCTTTCATCACCAGCTTCCTCACATCACTGCCACCTTTCCCTATTGTCAGAAATGCACAGAAACAGAGTCTGCGAGTCAAAAAAAAATCTGAGACATTATTCAGCTCAAAGTCAACTCACTGTAAGAATCCTGACAACTTTCCTGTAACATCTGGCTGCATCTGCAGAACTCTGGAAGGACATAGGTCCCTTGTTGTACAGGTAGATCATTCTATGGCTAGATCATGCTAATTACTGAAAAAAAAGTCCTTATAATGAGTCATAATATCCTTCCCTTTTCTTAGTTCTGCTCTGAAAACATGAAAATTAGTGTATTCTGATTTCAGCATAACAATTCAACAAATGGAAGCCCAGGACAGGCTGGCTTCCAGACCCGTTCATTTTCCTTTGAATGAACCCAGTGTGATCCTCAATATCTGTACAACTTAGTCATCACAGTTGTCCAGACACGATGAGAACTGGTTTTTATAAAGTAATGCCAGACTCTTATCTACCTAATTTTAGATATTGGTCCCCATCTAAGGCATACTGAGTTGAATTTGTTATTTTGGTTGCCACAATCTACCACTGACTAATGCTGATCTCAGAGGGTGGTTTTGAGGATGAAATGACTTAATAACTTCTAGGGAATTAGCTTAGTGCCTATCAAACAAGAAGTACTCAGTAACTAATAACTAATTTTAACTAAATTTCACAATTTGGAATTTGACTCATTTTTCACCATGCTGATCCTTCATGGGCAAAGCTATGAAAAAGCTGAACAATACAAATAGCTTAGATTAATATTCATATATACAGCTCTACATTTAACAAGGACATGAAATACATTCTTTGGAGCTATAAAAAGCAAATTTATAATAGGTCACAAAATGTGTCTTTAAAAATTCCAAAGAATCAACATCAGGCAACCTGTGATGCAAAGTGTAATGCTACAAAATTAGAAATAAATAACAAAAGTATAACTAAAATAGTCTCAGATATTTACAAAGGAAAAAAAACCAGACTATTAAATTACCCTTGAGTTAAAAAGGCAGTACAGTGTAAATTATAAGAAACACAAAGCTGAAAGACAATGAGACCAGCACATATTAAAATTTATGTGCAACAACTGAATCAACATTTAGAAGAAAATTTACAGTTTTGAATGTGTGTGTGTTCACATGTCAGAAAGCAAAATATATTGAAAACAAATAAGGTTCAACTCAAAAAGTTAGACAATCAGTAATGGAATAAGCAAATAAAAGGTGGGACAGTAAAGAGAAATACAGAATACAATGAAATAAAATATGTAAATAATAGAATTGAATCTTGGTTTTCTATAAAGAACATAAATAGACTAAATCCGAATAAGACAGATTAAGAAATAATTAGAATAAAAACACAGATGTAACTAGAGATAAAACAAATATTAAGATAATACTTGGAAATTCAGCTGGGATTATCAAACACCTTTTACATTACCAAACCCAATAATCTCTCTTCGGTGCTCACCCACGTAAAGTTTGATGACTGAATTTGATGGCCATTTTCTCCTCCTTCAAATGACCTTTTGGTTTCTGACACTACTTTTCTTTGGTTCTCTTTTTTACCTCTTGATCCAAGTTGTCTTCTCATCATTTCAACTCTTATCTGAGAGAGATCCTAATGGACCCTAATAAGCCTGCAACTCTGTATTTATAAATTCTGCCTCTAGCCTTAACTCCAGACGTGTAGTATTCACTTTCAGCTTAAACTAGATGGTTCATTGAAACTGCACCGTCAATATGTCCAAAACCAATGAATGCATCACTCTTCTCAACACCCCCTCAATTTTCCAGAGCTGCTTTTCCTCAGATATTTAGAGACCAGTTAATGGCATTTCTAAATCCCCGGGGACTTCTGAACTAGAAATAGAAGTTATCCTTGGTCCTTCTTATTTCTCCTTCTGCTGCCATGCCCACATTCAATTTTTTACTAAACTTAGTCAAGTATACCAACTTCTTCTTAGATGTGCCTCCTGCATGCCATCCCCACTACCTCTGCTTTTATTCAAACCCACATCTTTTCTCTTTCTGTATAATCCATCGCTCTCTTAATCACATCTACTTTATATGCCATCAAACTATAATTTTGATCACAAGGTATCTTTTCCTACAGCACGTAGTCCAAATTTCTTGTATGACATCTAAAGCTCTTCATAATATCTTGCAGTGTATTTATCAACTAAACACTCCTTGTACCCTGTTGGGCTCCAGCCTCATCCTTCTCTGATCATCCCTGTGGCTTTGCTAACACTATTCTTTCTACTTAAAATTACTTTTTATAGTCCCTCCCTCCCCTCTACTAACTGGTATACCCAATCTGAAATTATTCTGTAACCGTGGCCTTGGACCTTACTCATAATTCATGATTTCATTATATCTCCCTATCTTTTTCTAAGTTGTTGACCACGATTTCAACATGAGTCTATACTTCTGGCATAGCATTGCAACATTCATCATTCTGTGGCTGCCCCTGAAATTCTGTGGGCACATGAGAAAGTGAAAGTTTCAACAGTTGAATTTTTGTAACAATATTTGCCATAACTTTATACCTTAGTTTGCTGACTGGACATTTGCTCAACAAATAGGTAGAAAAGAAAATAATTTTTAATGGAAGTTGCAGTTTTTTCCTTAGAATTGTTTGTCTAACAACTCTTAGGCAGAATGAGGAATAAACTCCATTAGGAATACTAAATTCTACTCCAGGAATCATCTGGATGTGGGCTTCAAAATTTTCATCTGAAAAAAAAAAAAGGCTGTTAACGATATCTCTTGCTTGCCACCATGTGGAATTGTTCTGAGGAAATATTTAGCTTATAAATGAAAGATTTTCTTTTATGTACATATGAGTAGTATAATGCATTAATTCAAATATAAAAAATTATATTTAATATTTGCATCTGATATACCAAAATCACAAACACATAGTCATAAGGTTTTCAAGAAACTATTTAAAACTCCCAAAACCAATCATAAATTCTAAAATCAATTATTGATCTTAAAATCAATCATAAGGATACCTGTGCAATATGAGTATTGAAGATTTTTAAGAGGTAATACATACTTTCAATCTATAATTTCAAAAAGGCTTTAAATGCAACTAACCTGGAGGCAATGGTTTATTAATTTCATGTTAACTTAAAAATAGCTGGTCTTGGATCCTTCCAGAGGACATGTATTAATAAAGAAAGACAGAGAATATGGAAGAGGTTGGGGTGTTTGATATGTGTAGAGAATATCACACAGAAGGGAAACTAGAAGAGTATTCTTTTATTCCGAGAACTGCTGTAGACAGCTACTACATATGCCAATGTTTTTAGCCACAGTGGCATAGACTTTAGGTGACTGAGGAAAAAAAAGATTCTGGTTCGTTTCAGATCTGGACCACATCACTACTCTATGATAAGCTGAGACATAGTAAGCATTGCTGTTCTTGTTCAGAGACTGATTGTGTTCATACTTTACATATATGACTATTGACACTCTGGAACTCTGCTATTGGTTACAATGACACAGCATCAGTGTCACTAAACTGGATTCCAAGTTGGTAAGAATTAATTTAGACAAGTATCCACCAAGAAAGAAAAAAAAAATCAATCTTTTAAGTGCTTCATTAAATTATATAAGATTCACCATAAATTATATCCTAATTCACTTATAACTCAGCTGCTCCAGGCTTAGACATGGATTCTAGAATTTTCAAATTTTTCCAGAAGCTCGAAGTTCCAATTCTGAGACTTTTAATCAGTAAGTTTCCCAAAGTGTCCTCTTTGCCCCAAGAAGGATGCATCTGAAATTAAAATGTAATGCTTACATGATAACTCATAATCCATAAGGAAAATCTAACTTCTGTCACTTTAGGACTTAATTTGAGTCCTAAGTCTCCTATAGAGAATTAAACTAAGAGTCTCATGGTTGAATATGTTTCACTCCAGTTATTTGTTGAGCAAATAACTCCAATATGTAATTATTTGCTCAACACTTATTTTGAGGCAATTTACAAATAAGAGTGCATCAAATTCTTAAATTGGTTAAAATTTCAAAGCAGTCAATTTTTTTTTTGTCTCTGCCTTGTGTTAAATACAAACAGCAAAGAAGACCTGGACTTAATAAAAATCTGCCAAAAAATCCACTGTGTAAGGCTGATTCAAGCTGCGTTTAATTTAAATATTAGCAGTAATAACTCTATGCATAGGGTAAAGTCTATGCAGACAATCTTTCTTCTAGTACCTCATATATCTGTATGTGTTGGCAGAAAAGCAGCCGATGTCTTTGTTTAGGGTTTTATGGGATTTGAACCACTTCTTCTCCTACTTCGAGTGATACAGTTGACTTGTAACTGGCATTTCATATATGCAAGGACTTCCATGGTGCTTTGTTGATCATATACAAACTTTTAAATGATCAAGTAACTGGTTCCTCTGTCTTTTGGAGATGGTTCTAAAAACTGCATGATTCACTTATTTTCCTAAACTTTAAAAATAATTCCAAAAAAATTTGTAGTCCAGTATCTATCCATTTTAAATTGAGAAAATGCAAAGTCATAATGATGTTATAATTTTGGAATAAAAACTGCACAAATACGACTAATCAATAGATGTTCTTTTTTTTCTGTTTTTATGCTGGCACACACACACAAAAGTTTTCCATCAGTGTATATTTTTTGTAAAGAAATACATTTACACAAACCATTGAAAATTATTTCATAGTTTATGTTAAATATCTGTGTATTCTTCTTTGGGCACATCACAAATTCTAATTCCAGGGCCACACATCTCAGCCCAATATCAACACCATTACGCAAGGTCTGACAATTCCTTGTCCTCAGTTGCAACAGAATATGAAGAATCAGGTACTTTCATGACTATTGAGTAATTTTCTCTTCCCATCTGCCATCTGTGGAACTCTTTCATCTAGTCATCATAATGACTAAAGGTACATGCACTCAAGTGATTGACTTATCCAAGATCTAGTCAGTGGCAATGTAACAGAATAACTCATTAGTGCATAAGAAGCTAGTGAAGCATTAGTGTAACCCAACACAGACACATCTGTCTTCGGTTCTAGTGGTATTTCCTCACCTGGATGATCTCTGATAAACCATTTAAATTCTCTGAGCTTCATCATAAAAGGAGTTAAACCTAATCAGTCACTCTTTATCATCATATGTATTACTGATAGAGCTTTTAAATATATGCGTATCCAAAAATAAACAAGCAGATCAATGTAATAAACAGAGGGTATACAAACAGACACAAATAACTGCATGCATTTATTTTATGAAAAAGCACTATTTCATAACAATGGGGAAAATAGGATTCAATAAATTATGTTTGGGTAATTGATACTCTCTTAAGAATAACTTACTTGCATCCCTACCTTAATTATTAGGCCAAAATAAATTTCCAGATGACCCACAAGTGTAAGCATATAAAAAAATAAAACCATGAAATTTTAGAAGAAAACATAGAGAATGATTTTATCATATCCATATAAGGAAACCTACTTTAAGTAAGTTACAAAGCTTCTATACTCATATACTCAATCTTTTCCTTTGCATTCTGTTTTGGCCCAGAGATTTTCAAACAGGAATAACTTTTCCTCCTTCCTTATGGTTTTATAAGAGGACACAATTATGTATTTGATACATAATAATTTTAAAATTCTTAAATGAAACTCCAGATAAAGTTAGAAGACAAACAAAAAACTGAGGTAAATATTTGCAATACTTATAACAGAGTACTTATAACAGAGTTAATTTCTTTAATATGTAAAGATATCTGACAAATCAATAAGAAAAAAAGCATATTATTGTTAAGTAGTTAAAATATGGATATACAGCACACAGAAGAGACTTTACAAAAGGGTTTTAAATTATGAAACATGCCCTCACTCATATGTACAGACATCACTTCTGGAAATGATTGAAACACTATCATTAGATTTTTTAAATGATTTTTCATTGATTAACTCTAATTTGAAAATCTGAACTAGATATTGCCAAAGATCCACTAATCTCTGAAGTTATGTGTGATTTACTTGCCTTTGTCTGTGATCCAACCTATTCTACGATGCCATCTTCCCAACTGACTTACAAACATCCCACACTGTAGCAATCATATAAGTAGCCCTCTTAGTTTCTTTAACCAAGAGACTAGATGTGGCTAAGGGAAAAACAGTCATGTGTTGGAATTGGGACTCATTCAAATTCATGCTTTCCAAATTTGTGGACTCAATTACATTCCTCAAGACTTTAAAAAAGTTATTGGCCTTTTCCTCTCACATTCATTTCAGCTTTATCATCCTGAATGCTTTCCACTCCTTACTCCTATTCACCTCTCTGTGTGTTCATTTTTATCAGAGACCTCATCTTAACTCACAGAGGAAATAGAAGTCATCCCTTGATTCTCTGACCAGTGTTCCAACCCCAAATGCAAATTTCCTAGCAGCCCTAAATGCCTTTTTTATTTCATTTTAGTGTCAGAGGAATATATGTCTCTTCTGTATAAAGGAAGCACATTTTTCTGTGTTCTGAAACCCAGAGCCTCCTACCTCAGTGGATTCTGCAATATTATTTTTTTTCCTTCTTTCTCATATATGCAATCTTTTCCTCTGCCTTCTGTTTCAGTCCAGGGGTTTTCAACCAGGAATAATTTTGCCTTCTTTCTCAGGGTATTTGTCAATGTCTGGAGACATTTTTGATTGTCACAATGGGATGCTACTGGTATCCAGTACAAAGAGGTCATGGACGCTACTAAATATCCTTTAATGCGCAAGACTCTCCATCCCGCACCTCAACATGACCGCATACTATAAAGTATTATCTGGCCCAAGATGGTGTCAAGGCTAACAGACCCTTCCTGTTAACGATAAACACCTGGAAGTCATCTATAACTGTCCATTCCCTATCACCCCATACAACCTAATCAGTAATGAGAATGATTAGATCTATACTATCAATATCTCAAATATGTCCTATTGGACTATGAAATTGCTAGTGGCTTGGTTTAAGTCCCTGTCATCTTTTGCTTGGATAATTTTAATACCTACTAATTGGTTTGTCTACCTCTAGTCTCTACACATCACTAGAAGTCAGCATTTAAAGTCTTACTTATCATGGATCTCCCTTTTCTAAAAAACTCTCTTAGTACTTCATTGCTTGAGTCACACTCTTGAGCTATTTTACAAAACACACAAAGCTTCAATAATCTGACCTTTGCACAGCTCTTAAGCCTTATATCTTTCTATGTTGCTTCTTCTACTTAGTGTTCATGTAATACACGCTGCTCATACTTTCCCACACTCATCAAATTATTTCCCATCTCCTTGCCTTTGAAATTTTTAATCTTGGTAATGGAAGCAACTGACACGTTTTTTCTAACAAAGTTCTATTCTACTTTCAATAATCAGACAGGTGTCTCTCTAGAAAACATATCTCTTCTTTCATTTGCTCTCTGTACCTTATCTTCTTTCTGCTTAGCACTGGCTTTAAATATTTGTCACATTATATTCTAGTTTAATACATTTTTGCTTCTCCTACGGAATCATGGCTTGTTTAAGAAGGGTCTCTTAGTGGTCAGATATGCAACACTAGAGCTTTGAGACACATCGAGGACTAGGCACTTAATGAATAAACAATGAAGGAAGAAAAGAGGTAAAGAATAAGGTAGCCATGACATATTCACTAATAAGCTCAAAACACAGTCTAATGATTTTTTAACTTCAGCGTCTGAAACATTTATGAAAAGTCTACATGTCACCGGTGGTGCATTGAGCACCATACTATGCAAACTAATTTAATTGGTGAAGTGGGTTTTAGGAAATATAAACCTAATAACTAACTCTTACTGTTTCTCAGTCTGATGCAATTTTATATTCACACTAGCACATTCTACTGAACTACTACAGAATTTTCTTTCCTTTACTTTTCTCAGTTAATTTTGGTTCCTTAAAAACAAGAAACAAATTTCTTAAGGTATGTTCCAAGGTACCTAGTCCAATGAGACTTCCTCAAATGTAATGTCTTGTAGTCAGTCACATTTGTGCAATATGCATGTCATATTTCTCTGCTGGAGATGGAGAATATGCATTAGCATATATATATACATAAAAACCTTGAGAAAGTTTCATAGTCGAGAAATCTATTTACGTTTGTTCAATATAATGTTTTACAAAGTCATTTACTCGTGGAACCTTTTTTCATGCTTTATCTATAACATCTCATGAAACTACTGTTCTGTGAAACAAGCTTTGAGGAACACTGGTTAGAGGCGTAGTTTAAAAAGCATCAAAACGTCACTCCATTCCCCAGTCATCAATCCT
The DNA here is from genome assembly GCF_000325575.1 of Pteropus alecto. Taxonomy (NCBI): domain Eukaryota; kingdom Metazoa; phylum Chordata; class Mammalia; order Chiroptera; family Pteropodidae; genus Pteropus; species Pteropus alecto. The sequence continues at coordinate 13,472,261 of NW_006439192.1, read as the reverse complement.
CTCCTGCTTCATTGGCTCAAGTAGGGGATAGGGCTACAGGTGGTAGGGGATATGTATTCTTTCCCAGACTCTCCTCAAATTCCATTTTTATTAAAAATAGTTTTATCTAAATTAAAATTATATTTGTTTAATTAGAGTGGAAATTGTCCTGCACTTTTTAAAAAAAAATCTGATATGTCTTTTTATAATATATATACGTCTTTTTATAATATATTTTATAATATATTGTAGAACCAAAATGATATTATTATTTCGCTGTAAGAATTAGCAGGCAAAGGGAGGTGCCTTAAAATCACTTAAAAGGTCTTTCATGAAGCCAATTATCTGAAAATAAAGTGCGTAAAAGCTGAAAGACTCTATTTCAAAATTAAGTAATATGACGTCAGGCTTTTCTATTTCACCAGGAATATGTACTATTGCTACAAAGAATTATATATGGAGTTAAAAAGAATTTAGAGCTCACTTTACTCAGCCACTTAATTTTACCAGTGAGGAGTTTGAAGCCCAGAGAAGATAAGACTTATCAAATATTATTCATATACAGTACTTACAGTGGTTGAAAACATAGAGCTGGTGATTTCCATTTCAGTGCTTTTCCTACACCTATTTCTTACTAATGCATTTAAGTCGAGGAATAGAGTTCAGGGTTGGAATCAAATAAAATATACATTGATGTTAACTTGCTACATATTCAGTTTCATGTTGCATAGAAAATGCCATCAAATTTATTATTGTATTTGACAGTTCCATCTGCCTTGCAAGGTGAGTTGGGCTGTCCTTGTTTCCTTTCTACCAAGATTTACAAGCTAGCCCTAAGTGAAAAGTTCTCTGTCCCATGAGATGATGACTTGTTATGATGTAGAAAAACTTAGTTGTGCTTTCCAGGGATAGATCCAAAAATAATTTATGTAGACTAAAGAGGAGGTAGATACACTTCGGTGGATATTATGGTTCTGAGAAAATTGTGGCAAACCAGAGGTCCTATTAGTCTGTTTCCTGCTGTTGTTACACAGTGCAGGCAGAATTCCAAACTCTTCGTGGCTAAAAATACACATTTTCAGAAATCTAGAGTGTTTAATTTGAATCAAATCTAAAGTAAAAGACAAGCAGTCTAGTGCACAGGGAGCTCTTCTAAAACCACTCTCTTGAACGCAAATGAAAACAAGATTAATATTGAAGTGGAGCCATTCTCCAAACACCTCCCATCAACTGGAACTGAGGCCTCACTAAATGCAAACGATTAGAGCTTCATGGAAGATTAGAAAACATTCTATTGCAAACAGCACTCCCAGATCCACAGAAACCAGGTCACTACTATGTAAACATTTTGCACCACTTTGTAAACAGATAAAAATATCAAATCAGTTTGGTGTAAACAGACCAACAGAAGAAGAAGCCAGTATCCTTCTCAGATGGAGCTCTGTGGATAAGCAGAGACAGTATTAACTGAGTTAGAATTACTTTTGATTGTTCTCATTTAAGTGATTACTTTTTCTGAAATCTGGCCCAGTTGTTGAGAAGCTAATGGCAGTATAGCAATAAATTCAGGGTGGCCCATAGCAAGTTCCAAATAATACTCGATAACCTCAAGCTCTGCCCATACCACTTCTGAAGCTAATAACTATTTTCACACTAGAATTTAAAATAGGAGCTGAACAGAGTGGACATGAAAAATGAAACAAAACAATAGACTGAGAGCTCATAGGCAGACATTGTAAATAATGAGATAGGAAAATAGGGAAGAAAAACAAAGCTTGAGCATGATATACTACCATATCTTGGGGTCAGGATGCATGGTTTATAAACTATCAAGCATTTGGCAAAGTATTTAATTCTTTCCCACTCTACCACTATGTCCTACTCACTCATTCTAATACTCAGCATTCCCTTTTGCCTTCACATTTACCAGAAGGAAAAGGAAAGCAGATAATGAACAGAGAAGGGGTTTACCCTTCAAACCTGTATGGTATTTAAAGAAATAATTGGACTGGCTTCATCTTATTTCTGAGTGTCTTTGAAGATCTTTTTCATTTCTACCCATGATAAATTATTTATGTACTCCCATAATGGCCTGTCCCTCTACTAGCCATATGAATGGTAAAATAGATAAAACATGGTTCTTGCTCTCAAGGAATGCACTTTATGTGTTCAAATAGATTTTTAAATTGTGGAACACTTAAAAATAGATTCCCATTTAGAATCCCTTTATCCTATAATGATAGGTAATGAAAGAAAGGCAGATCAAATACATATTAAATATAATACAGCCCTCACATTCCACCACCAATTTGTAACTCAGGAGATGCATTTTAACATTTTTTAGGAATTATGGGTCTGATACCACTTGTGTCCAAGTTCTGTTGGCCTCACATTCAGCTACAGCTGTGGTAACAAGTTTCATGAAGCCTGCTGTCATCTTTGCACAAGTGAAACCTAGCAATGCCTCATCTCAGGCACTTACTATTTCTCTCTCACTCACTTCCCAGTATCTTCTCCAACCATGCAGCTTGAGAAACCTGTATGAACTATTGGCACCCATGCTTGCACAACCCAAAAATGCAGATGAGTTGACTACCAATGGAACAATCCTTGGAAAATTGAGGAAGGAAAGTGACAGAAAAGTGCTTTTCTCTTTCTTCTTTCAGATTGACAGTTGTGAATCTGAGAGCATTCCATAAAGGTTCTTGGAAAGTCATGGTGCAGTCATGCATCCATCATATGCAGAGATGACCTGATCAATAACACATCTTGTATTGACATTGCCTACCTTCCTAGTTTCAGTCCACTGGCCCCTCACTTTCAGGTCAGCTTCTGGGGGGACTCAAGCTGAAACAATTTGAATGGTCCCTCACTATCTGAGTTGTTTAATGACGTTCGGTGCAACTAAATTTTTTTTTTTTTTTTTTTTTGGCGAGGGGAGGCTCTTTCTTCAGGAATCCTTCCCTTAAACATATAATTTTTAGGAGCTTAACAAAGATTTCACCGAAAGACTAATTACAATCTTTTACAAAGTTTTTCTTTTAATCAATACCTTCATTATTTAAAAAAGCAAGATCTAAGCATGATAAGAACAAAAGAACAAAAGAATGAAAGAACGGAAGGAAGGAAGGAAGGAAGGAAGGAAGGAAGGAAGGAAGGAAGGAAGAAAGAAAAGAAAATCAAAACATATATTAACTACTTGATAGAAGCTGAGAATCCATGGCATTTTCTAGAGGCCATTTCCCGTGATTCAGTTTTCACAATAACAAAGAATTTCCAAGATGTTGCCTGTACTATGCTTTATTTGTTTTCATTTACCCTTTTGTTTTCTCTTTTTCTAATTTCTACCACTCTTCTTTCTGGTCAATTGCATGTGGGAAATGCAGCAGAGCATCCGAGACAGTATGGAGGTAAAAGGCTGGAGTTTGAATCAATCTGAGGGTTGGCTCGGATACATATGGGAAGCAACAGGGCAGAGATCAGTTTGGAGGCCATGCCAGAGCTAAAATAAGATTTCATTTTGTGTTTCTCTAGAAAACTCATAAATGGAAAATACTATATATATGCTGCAAATTCAATTCCTGTTAGTCATATGTATTTACTTATTCTCATAAAAAGCAACATAAATATTCCTTAGTGTAATGATGCTCCATTTCATTCAGTCATTAAACTGACAATTATTTCTGAGGAAGAGATTAAGGTGTCTTGGTAGTCAACCTGCCACTATTAATTTTAATGGCTTACAAGGAGAATATAGTCATGTATTACTTGAGAAATTTAAAAGTAATAATTTTAAAGCTCTGATGTCTTATTTTACAGAAAAGGGCAGGCCAGCAGGCTATGTAGGACAAGGTCTTTCCTGCTTTTGTATGTTCCATGGATCACTTGCTGGTCTTTTGTGACAACCCTCACTTTTTTGTACTTCCCTTTATACCCAACATTTGTATCTTGTTTCTCATGCTAATGATAACCTGATTTGATGTTAACCATGAAAAACAACATTGCTTCTGCCTGGCATTTGTTCTGCTTCTTTACCAGATATCTCTCATTCCCTATTTGTCCCTCTGTGGTCTGCTTTGGATTTCTGGGGTTGCTAGTCTGCAAACTACATTTCCCACATTCCCCTCCCAGATGGCCTCCTGTTAGTTCTGTCCTTTGAAACTGCAGACATGAGATCAAGTAGAGCAGAAGGAACAGAGAAGTTTCTGCTTCAGGTTCCCACAACAGTGGACTTTGCTGGCAGCCACCAGCTTTTGGGGTAAGGGCAGCAGGGATGAGCTGCCCTTAGGTTCAGCTGCCCAGAGTGGCAGCAGCAACAGCTTTGCCTTGGTGACCTCAGCTCTAGAAGTAGCAGAATCTCCACAGAAGGCTGCAGGTCCAGGTTCTGGACATCTGACAAGAGCACAAGCAGATTCCTGATCGCTATACGTCACTCCTTTCTTTCACTCCCTTGTTACCCCATCTTTCTCCCTTTTGCTTCTTCAGTCCTTATAAGTCCTCTGTATATAACCCCTTTCTACTTGAAATACATAGCATGCTGTTGTTTTCGTGACTGGACATGGACTGACACATCACTTTTAGTTCTAACAACATACAAGGCAGTTTTCCATGTAGAAGTATTTACCCAAAAGACACAAAATTTTCTTTTATACCCACATCAAGCTTTGATGGAGGCAAAGAGCAATATACTTTCAATTCCACTCGACACATGCTATTATACATGAAGTTGATTGGCACTTAGAAAGTAATAATCTGGTCCTCAAAGCAGAGAATCTTATTTTATAAATGTAAACATGAGCATGTCAGTAAAGCACAAACACATCAGGATGTCAAGTAGAAGTTTAGGCTCAACATTCAGATGCTTTATGTCCATGATGCAAAGCATCTAAGTGTTTGGAAACTCCCAGATGACTGACAGAAACTTCTCAGGTAGCTTGACATTATGTGTCCACAGCTTTGAAAGGGACTCTGACAGTTCCAACAGTTATAACAGTTGTGTTTTTAGCATATGAGAGCACAGTGCCTAAAAAACAGCATCATATTCTCATCATGTGGCTCTCCGTGGCAATCAGCCAATTATAATGCTTTTAAGGAAGATTTCAACGAGTCTTCTGTGGTTCCAGAGACAAGAGGTCAGCAGCCCATACTGTCAGAATCACATGGCACCAATGGTAGACAAAGAATGCTTAGAATATGTATATTAATATGCCACAGTTAATATTTCTGCACAATTTGTTTTCGCAGCAGTATTTTGCTATCTAGGGACAAAAAAAAAATGTGTTTCTTTACAAGTAAGACATGATTGATGCTTTACTAGGAAAGACTTTTCATAATGGAACAGATGTCTCCTGACAAGAAAGTTATTGGTACAAGCAAACTACATTATTGCAATAATGCTAAGGTTCAGACTTAAGCAAAAGATAATAAGAGAGTGTGGGAGAGGGCAATGGGGAGAGAAAGAAAGCAAGCATGAGTAAGAGAGTGACATACAGTTTGGTCTGATTCAACATCCTTAACCTACCATATTGACCTACTCTGTGATATGTCAAGGCAGCACAGTGCTCTCAGGAGGCTTACACACGCAAACTTAAAAGGCCAATCTCTGCACATATTCATTTGTCCATACTGTAATAGCATACACTTCTATTTTTCCAAAATAGCTTCACTCTAGTATATCAAAATGTTTTTATGTGAAAATTAAAGTTGACATTTCTCTCATTGCATCATGGCAGATTCATAGAATCATGCAATGTATAGAATATTGAATTATGTAAAAAATTATTCATTAGCTATAATGTTTTTCATTATTATCAATTTGTACAAGACAAGTCTAGTAAAATTAAGAGGACATTTTTAGAAATAACTTTTTTTTTTAGAACTATCTTTTCTTGAGAAAAGTGAAGGAGGATGCTTTAGCTGCATGTTTCAATAGGAAATGGAAGCCTGACACACACACAAAAGAACAAAAACCAAAAACAAAGCAACCTAAGAGCTTAGCATTTAGGATGTAAGCTAAAGTAACAAATATAAGTAGAAGTTGCTTTAGAAACTTGATTACACAGTTTCTTAAAAATCTGCTTTTATTCAACTCACCAAATATAATTATTAAGATCTTTAACATATAGCAACAACTCTATTCAAGCATGTCACTACATTTGTGTATAATTCTAGCAGAAAAGATATTGGTGTTTTCTATCATATACAGATTAATACATTCCTAGGACTGCAAACTGCTCTCAGAACATTTTTCTGCAATCTAACGTTTTTTGCCTCTTCTGTCTGAATATGCTTATGAGACATAGGCTGTACTTGATTTCCTTATTCCAGGTTGATTGTTACATGCTACTGTTCTTAGTTATTTACCCCTTTCAATATCGTTGAGGTTGTATTTTAAGAAAATTTGAAAGCAATTCTCCCCATACCCTGCTTGCAATCATCTAATTTCGCAGCAATGCTTCAAGAATACCTTGCTATCAGCTTCTGTAGATGTCCTGCCAGGCCAAGAAGTACATGACAAAGATGCCTTCAGTGACGCTTGAATGGTCTTGTCTGGCAATGCAATACTAGTTAATAATCATTTATGCCAAACCAAATAAAACCACTCCCAGAAATGTTTTAATTAGGATTTTGTCAATCAAAACTATGCAGTCACTTAATAGCTTAAACATGTTTGGCTTTAATAGACCTTTAGTTGTCTGGAAAACCAGTGCCAATAACTTAAGCACCCAAGAATGTATTTGGAATCTATGATGTGTCTTTCTACTTCCTACTTTATTTAAAAAATTTTTTAACAGATTTTGACGACGAATTCTGGTTTGATTTCTTTTGTGACAAACCAGTCTCGTGACTTGGTTCTCTAGTTAATAATTAAGTTTTTAAATTTTTATTATCTTCTTGGATGAGGAATAATACATAACAGATTCTGAAAATCTCTCAAAAAATCTTGATAATAACCATACGATATTGAATCTTGAGGCTTTTTTTCCAGAGGAAGGTAAACACGTTATGCACTGAAGTTTAGATAGGGTGAAAACAATGGTATTCCCTGTAGATGTCCTCCTGTGGATGTGAGGTAGGCAGTGCTTGTAAATACAAATGCACAAACAAAAATGTATGCTTAAAATTTGGAAGCATCAACAGAGTATGCTGAATTAATCAGGTCTCACAGCCAAATATTGTTCTTGTCATTCGTGTAATATCAAGGTTTAGCTTAGGGTATAATAGTAACCTCAGCATAACAAGCAGAAAATTCATACAAAAAAATGTAAAAATACAAACA
>NW_006439192.1:13408317-13464961 GCF_000325575.1 Pteropus alecto | reverse complement strand
CCAGGGAGGATATTAAATTGTGTAAAGAAGAAGAATCTTAATATGGTTGTATTTATTCTTTACAAATTGCACTTCCAGCCAAGAGGAAACTCTTCTCATAAGGAAATGTAGACTAAAACCTCCCTCTTTGCTGAAGCAAGGCAGGCAATTCAGAGAGAGCTGCGAATGAAGTGCACAAGACAGAGATCTTGGAATACAGTCATTCCCATGATAACACTCCCAATTGGACAACTGGCACTCTCCAGAGCACTTTTAATATCTGTAAAAAGCTATTAACATATGTTTAATAATTGAGGCAAACTTTGAGCAATTGTATCAGTAGAGATGGAGAATCTGAAAATAGTTATAAGGTCCCTGGATGCTAGGAAAGCAATATATCAATTGTGGAACACAGATAAAAGTCAGAATGGAAGAAGAGGCACCTAGGCCTACAAAGTCATTCTCTGAATCACAGTGACAAAGCGTTAGCACAAGTTCCCAATGAATTAAAAATGGAAAAGGAAACACCCATCAGAACTACATGGTGTATCCTTTTGGTTCTCTTCCTAAAGTGTAGAGATAGTCATTCTTCCTAAATCTCTTTAAACATTTTTTTATAGTTCCTTGAGTTAAGAATCTAAAAACACCGGGTCTGACAGATTCTATATGTCACTGAGTATCCTTTATGTCCTTGAAAGCATCATTAGTAACTAGGAAATATTTTAATTTGATTTTTAAAAACAATATTTCATTTCTTAAAGTCAAATTTAAAACTCTATATTTTCCTAAGTCCTTAGAGTTTAACTATTAAGTCATTTTATTCTATTTAGTAATCTGGTAAATTTTGACAATCATTAAGACAAGCATTTTAGTAAACATGTTTAATTGCAACTGTCAGTTTATTGAATTTGATTTTCTTTTAAAATACTTTAAATGCCTCTTATAAACAAAGCCTTTTAAGTACTTAAGCATTTCATAAATCTGATAAATTTGACTTATAAATACAGTGAGCACTAAGTTATCCTAAATGTTTAACACAATTGTTTATAAACAATACAATTTTTCATACTTTCTAATTTAAAATCACGAGTCTAAATCATTTGCTCAATTATATTGTAATTTAGAACATAAGTCAAATCTCCTACGTTTTCTAAAATGCCAAATTCTATTTACAAATACTTAAATATCACACACACCAAGGTAATTTCCAAACTTAACACAAAATTATTAATGCTCCTAGTTTGTTTTATTATTTCTATACTTACATCTGGTTGAAGTTAAACTGTATGCCCAATGTATTAATTAGAGAATAAACAGAGTTGATGTTCAACAGAAATTCACTGATGTAGAAGAAATTGTTATTTACACCTGGCATCTAGTCTCTGTATTAGCATCCAATGTGAGTGGTTGGTTACAGTGGTATGATAATCCAGGTCTTCAGAACCAAAAGCCCTGATTTGTGGCATTTGTCAATTTCTGTGGTGTAAATACTGGCCAATGGGCTATATTTCAAACTATGGAAGAGTTAATAACTGGCTCATAAAATTCTTGAATATTTAACATTTGGCCCATATGATCCAGTTTAAGTAAGATTCAGCACAACACTGTTTGTTCCTTCTGCTGCATTAGTTTTGAAATATTTTGAATATCACTTCTAGGTAGAGGCTCGGTTGTGTAACAAAGAGACTTGAAAACACTTTGATATTAATATACCTCTAAGATTTACATTTGGTTCTTCAACTGTCAGCTGCTAAGATTATTCAAGTATCATAATCAAGATCTTAGCCCTCAAGTGTGCAAAAACCAGATAAGTAACATCATTTAAGTGAATGCTAGCTTCAAGCTTATGTAGACAAGAGTTGAGATTATTTTGGTTTTCAGTAAGGACAAAACATGTTAACAAAAATCAAAATTAATCATTGCTATTTAATATGATTATGTGGTGTCCTCCTATTTTATCCTTGTTGCCAGTAGGTATGGAAAGATCACTTTGATAAATACCTCTGGTTTCTTCGAGAATGATTCTTCTATCTCATTAGTATCTTCAATTATAAATGAGAAGCTTATATGTCATCGATAGTCCTTTCGTTCTTTTTATCTCAGGATTATGCGCAGTTACTGGATAGCCATTTATATTCTTGGATCACCATTAACAGCATGTTTGACTTGCTGTTCACATCCCATTCTCCTTAGGACTTTACAATAAAGTGGAGGAAATAAAAATATCCATGTCTTAGGGTGGTAGTAAGTGTTCAGTAAAAATATAAAACATTTAGTAACATAGTAAATTCTCAAAAATGTTAGCAATTGTTATTTTCAAATGACAATTTGCATATCTTGAGACAAATTTCTGCCAAATCGCAGTGATTTACCACTAGAGAAAAAACACCCTCCTTTCAGGAAAAAAAAAAAAAAAAGCCTACTTCATTTAAGATCTTAGTATGTACAATGATCTCTTTAATATTGAAGTAAAAATCATATTTGTACTGCACATGGCAATAGTAAACATCATCTTTTATTTTAGTTTTTGCCCTTTATTCCTGGTGCCCCATACTACCAGATTCATTTCTCTATTTTGAGCTGTGTCTTCCTAGTTTTCCTCCAGTGACCTTGGTTTGACAAAGGTGGAAAGTTACTAGGACATCATCTCTTATCTCTCTCTCATTTGAAGTAATTGTTGGGCCCCAAGCAGAGATCTTAGCACATGGAGTACAGCAAGATGTTATGGCTGGCCCTCCTCTGCCCTGGTTCACTTTCCTTAACTCTATATGGTGCTATAAGAAGAGAGTGGGTGTTATGATTAGCTTGTAACTTCTGGGGAGGTGATTACATATCAGATGAAATATTCTTTTGTGGGCTTCTACATTGAAAATAATCATTGCCTGTCACTCACCACGTATGACAATGTCAACCAAGGTAGCCTCATCAGCAAGACAAATTTGATTTCCCTTGAAAATCTAGAAATCAGGTCTCGAAAATATAAGAATGATCTTAAAATTAATGTGTGAGTGAGTGAATATATTTCTATCATCTACTGATCTACTATTTTTCTACCCCTGAATATATATATCCACACATGTAAAACATGCTCTTACAGTCAAATTATATACACATATAAATGTATATGTATATGTACTTGATACCTGACTTACATAGAGGGTCAAAATTCCAGAGAAACTTGGAATTTTTTTTTAAAAATTAAGAGCTATATTCTATTTTTCAGAAACCGAAATTCAGTTTTCTTCCTCTGAAGATTTTATATGGTGTTTTCATCTTTATCCATTAATTCTGTGTGGCTAGTCTGTCCTTTCCTGTATAGCAAAAAGTAAAGTTATCAAACTGGTTTCAACTCAAGTAGGTTTAATATTTGCCAAGAACTATAAATTTCCTTTAATCAGCAATAAAATTTGACTCAAATTCCTACATTTGAAACAAGTTCAAAAACTCATCTCCCTCAGAATTACTTTCTCTCCCAATATCAGACCTGTGAGTCAGTCAGTCAAAGAATGGTTCAGATTCGTAGGAAATAGAATCCTGAAAGCTGACTTGCCTGTGATTGCAAGAGATACAGGCACCTAAGCCTTGTGTCATCCTTCTAGAATTTGGATGGCCAATGTTAGGAAGTTAGTACTGTTAGCAGAGTATAAGCTAGAAACACAAATACAGTCAAAGGGGTCAATTAATTCACAATTTCAATAAAGATGAGGAATAAAAGATCAAATGCTCTAATTACACAGGCTATGGTTTCTTATTTCATAGTTTGTAAATATTGAAAAGAAAATTAACAAATATCTAAAACCATTACTATATATGCTATAGACAAAAAAAAAAATTGTAGAAATTCTAATACTGCCTAAAATCCATATGGTAGCCTATATTTTCCTGACATGATATTCTACATATCTGCAAAATAGAAAATTATACCTGAAAAAGAAATTAATATATGTAAAGGCAATTTGGGGCAATATCAGTGAGCTAGAACTAGACCTGAACTTGAAATTAGGGGGCCTGGGCTTAGATCTGATTGTCTAATAAATGACTGTGTGACTCTGAGAAAAAGAAAAACAAACTACTATATGTGGAGAGCATTTGGCCAGCCCTTAGCAGGATGCTGTATCTATGTTATGCAATTCAATCATCTTAAAACTTTTGTGAGTTACATAAATTACTGCTATTTTATAGCTGAGAAAAATTCACACAGCTAGTGTCTGTCTTGGAAGAGAATCAATGAACAGATTTCTCAACTAATATAAGTCATTTTTTTTTTTTTTGGTGAACAGAAAAGATTTTCATGTGAATCCTATTACATGACATGTTTAATATTGTCATTTTAAGATAATTGTCAATACCTGGAAGCCCATCTTGATCAGATATTCACTAAAAGCTTAAAAGTAAAATGTATTTTTTTTTTTTTATGTTGAAGCTAAAATTTAAATTGGGAATCGTAGGTCCCTCAGAGAATGGTTTGAAAACTACTATTTCAGGTTTTTGAGTCAGTGATTCTGTGTGTTAGCAGAAAAATAATTGATGGAATGTCTTAAAATAAGAAATATGTAAATGGCTCTTAGGTTATATATAAGGAAAATTATCATTAATATTACTGTAGATAGTTTCTTTTCCAAGCAGTTAGCAAATGTTCTCAAATAATTGAGATGCTTATTTTGAACTCCTTAGCAAATGAGAGTAAGCATTTATGTGTGTCAAATTAGGCTGTATTCTAAGCTGAGAGTAAAAGTAAAATCAAATTTTTGCTATAAACAGTCCTTTTAAGATGTGATGCCATGGTCATACCATCAGAAAGAATAATTTCTTATATGAGCCAACTCATTTTCTAACGGCTTTTTGTGTGTCAAAGTTTGTATATATGTCATAGATGACACTCAAAATGGGTGATTGCAGAAAGTTTAATAAAGGGATAGCATTAAGGTAAACAAGGGACAATGAAGCATCCAGAGCTACCAGCCTTTGGCTTGAAAGGGCAAAGGAGGGGAGCGGTTACCAGGTACTGTCAAGAGCTGCGGTCCTATGGGAGAAATGGAGCTGTGGCCAACTGTGGCTTGGCTCAAAGGGAGATTGGAGAATGAATACCTCTACTATTCTTTTCTCTTACCTTCATAATTCTTGCTGTGCTTTCCATTGGCCACACTAACTGGAAGCCGGAGGGAAAGGATGATTGATGTAATCAATAGAGGATAATTTCTCAAGGTCCAAAGTAGTGTGGTGAAGGATGGAGATCAAACAGGGTATCTAAAATAAAGGCTTTTCTCATGGCAATTCATTTATCATTCTTTTATTTCTTCATTGTATGCACATTTGTGACCACCAATTACATTCAAGATGTAGTATTTATATAAGATTGAAATAGGAAGAATTAGAAAAAAACTGCATAAGAAATTGTTTATGTTCCCAAAGAGTTTATAGGATAATAAGAAAAGTATACAAATTAGGTAAGACGGAGTATGATATGCATAAGAGAAGTACCGAGGAGGTGTTATGGGAATTCAAAGAAAGAAAGAATGATCGAGGCAATCAGGAACCTGTGGAAGACATAGCATTTGAAACTGGTCTTGTAGAATAGGCAAAACATAGATAGAAACCGGTGATGGAAATATGTCTCATGGAGGAAAACGCGTGGGAGACAAGGAAGTGAGATGTAAACTATGTCCAGGGAATTCTGATTGGAATACCATACACCTATAAGGAAGTCATGGGAGATAAAATCAGATAAAACCAGAATAATGTCTCAAACACACACATGTGTGTTTGTGTCCACACACCCACACACATTTATTAAAATAAGGTTGTGCTAGTGCAAAACTTCAGCAAATCGTTTATGAGTAAAATACAAATGCTATGCATGTGAATTATATAATCTGATATTAGTGTATCTTCTGGTATAAGACAAAATCCAGTATGCACACTGAGCATCATTTCCGTTATTCTAGCTTTATTCTAACTTCATTCTAGCACTGTTTCTGATGCATGATTGCTGTTAGGATAACAGCACCATCTAGTGTGTTTTAGTCTTAAGTTAAGTTCAAAGACTCCTGATCTGTTTCTAATGTTATTAGACAGAATAATCACAAAAGCGCCAAATAAAACAACAAACCCTCTCATCTATTTTTGGCTTTAGAACTTGAAGTTTAATAGATTGAAATTTGTTGGGATTTATGGTATTTCTAAAGAATCCCTATGAAATAAAATTGTCTTGCCTCACCAGTAACTGAGATGAGGAAAGTATAAAAAATACTTTTTCATCATTTTCTAATTTGCCTAATCTGGCAACTAAAATATAAAAAACAATATTAATTCATTTTCAATAGAGAACTAATGACAATTTTATTTCTACGTACAATATTTAACATGTAAATTAAACAATGCATATTATTACACATTAAATATCAGTGATCGTTTATGTAACATAAAAAACATAAAACTATAAGGACTATTTATTTTAGTAATCAGAATATGAGGATAAACTTTAAACCATACATTATAAACTAACTCCAGGAAATAATCTGATCAGAAAAAAGGAAAACTGACCCTTCAGAGAATCTCAGCTTGCCCTGCTGTTGCCTGTGTTAACAGAAGATCAGGAGAATGGTGGAAAAGTGGAGTGAATGAGCCACAGACTGAGGAGAGAGCAAAGAAGGGAAAGTAGAGAAGGACAGTGGGAATTCAAGGAGGGAAGAATGAGAGTCATACATTTTCATCTCCCCATTTTTTCCATCTTTTAGAACTTTAATTTTAACATCAAATCTGCAATCCCCCAATGTTTTTTAAATAAGTCAATAGTTTATTTATCATCATTAAAAATATAACAACATAACCAAAAAAAATATGCCCAAGCAAATAATATTCAGCAGAGACAATGCCTACCCCTCTGCTAGGTATTCTATGATGTTCCCAGACAGCATTTAAAGAGAGAATGAAGCTTCCTCTTTGGTGCCACAGCAATTAAATCACTCTCCTAATTACTTAACTTTGTGTCCGTTGATACATCTGAAAAGAGCTGATACTAGCTCAAATGAAAGCCAACGCAGCATTTCCTGATTAGAATATTACATGTGGTGAATAGGTAGATTGAATGCTAATGAGTGTGTAGAGGCTGTATTTTCCATTGCTTTACATGTCTATGCTTTCAGGACCAATGCTATGGACAGAAACTAGCCCTTCAATTGAAGTGAACTGCTATCCAGGTAGGCAATGGCTTAGCTTGGTTATAACCTCACATAGCCATGTCTTGTTATCAGAATTTACTGGGAGAAATTTCCACTTTCTCAATCAAATATATTTGAAGCACATAAATGTGCTTTAAAATTCATAAAACTGGCATTGAATACATTTTCACTGTAGAAGTTCTGGTTCTCATGCTTCCATGCACACACCAATCCTGGGGAGTTTATTAGAAATGCAGAGTCCAGAGTCTCATCTTCAGACTCACTCAATCGGACTCTCATCGGGGAGGGTCAGAGACTTGGTATTTTCAACAAGCATGACAGGCAATTTTGGTGTGAACTACGGAAAATACGTTTTTATGAAAGCAATGCGAATCCCCGTGGTTTTTATTTTCTTAACTAGTAGGTTTTTCTCTGCTTATTTCATGTAACCATCATTGTGTGCCCTTTGACCAAGCAGTCACATATACTGATAGGTTAATATTGCATACTTGTTAGCAACTGTGATTCTTATCGTTTCTGATATATTTACTCTAAATAAGGATTCAAAGTTCAGCATCTGGAATTTTACATTCGAAACTCTGAAAACATTTTTATTCACTAAAAACTAATAAGGTTTTGACAAAGATATAAAATATATTATCTAGGTCCACTATACACACCTACAAGATGCACTCTTGATCCTTTTCCTCCATACTAGAGGCCTCATTACACTCCGGTCACCAAGAACAACTGTTCTCAAGTCTTATTCAGTCTTCTGTATTTCTGTTCCTGTTTCTACCTCTGATGGAATGTTCATTTCTCCTCACCCCTATCTGCCTACCAAACTTCAACAAGGAAGATAAAAATCAAATGTCACCACTCTGTGAATCCTTTCATGAGGTTTATTAGGTAGAATGGACTCCTTCCACCTCCACCCCCTCCACTGTGCCCTGTACACATTGCAGCTCATACAACATTGAATTGCACCTATGTTTTACATGTCTCTCTCTACCAACTAAGAAGAAACCCTTTGAGAGAAGATGGCTTCTTACTCATTTTATAGTCCAGTATCCAGCCCAGAGTAGACAGTCAATAAGTGTTTGTGAACAGTCAGTGTTTCTGAATGAAACATGTAAGCCATTCAAAGTATCTGCTCATTTTGAAATCTGAAGCAAATTAAATGTTCTAAAATAAATGTTTGAAGTGTTATGAAAAATACCAACTACTTCAATAGTGAAAATACCAAAGTTCTCATATGGCCTTAACATCTTTTATTTGTTTCTCAATTTACTCCTAATTAAAAAGAACATGTATTTGAGAAAAATAAAAATGTATGTGAAGTCACAGAGAATGTAGAGGCAGCATCTAGAAATCTCTTCCCTAATAAAACTAACCTGAGTTCTTTGAGATGCTTTATTCTGTTTTCTTTCATGTTGTGATAACAAATTCGTACAGAGATATTGCTCTTTGGGGGTAAGAAAATCTATCACTCATTGTTCACCATTTCCCAGTCAGTTATAGGAACCTCCAGAATTCCTCAATGTCTCCTAAAACAAGAAATGTATCAGAAATGATAAGAGAGATCTCTCAAGAGCATGAGTAGACCACCAAGTGACAAGTCTGGCAGAGCATTTTCCATAGCACATGTTCTTAAAATGTTTGCTGAAATAAACCTAAAACGCTTATAAAAGTAAAGACGTATTTGTGATGGATGAGTATAAGGTAAAAAAGCCTCCTGAATTTTATATTGCAAAGTATCATATGGGCTCTTGGAATAAAATATAAATTAATCACTAATAAAGCTAACCAGGTGATATCGGGTTATCAAAGACAATGTACCTGTTTACATTTGTCAAACACCACACAAGACACCTGGTTTATTGTATTAATAATAATTTTGATTGAAAGACAATTTTAAAAAGCTCACATTGACATATTGCACTTCATCTTTTAATATGAAAAGTTTGAATCGGCAGAAAGAAAAAGTGTAACTCTTTGCATCTTATATTTTGTCGAGAATAAAACTATTACCACTTAATTTCAGAACTGCAGAACTGTACTTACAACAGCAAGAACGTGTGGACTTCGTTATTTATTTATCACTTACACACTATGATGTCAAATAGAAACATACATCTGAAATGAAAATATGTTACCCATATAATTTTTTTACTAGTACAGAAAAATATGCTATTATTAACAGTGGAATTCACTGTAGAGCTTAAATTTATCAATACTAATTTTATCAATACTAAATTTATCAATACTAATCAACTTGAAGTAGGAAAAAATAAAGTTAATAATTTTATGATGAATAAGTTTAGCATTTTGACATTTTTTATTATTAGCCTTCTGATGTCATTAAAGGAAACTCATGAGGACAACATTAACATTTAGGATATATATCCTATAAAAGTAGCTGGCATAAAAATTTTTCATCTATTTTTAATGCTTCTTGATTGTGAGCATGTTGGGAAATAGTCTACTTATGAAATAAAAAGAAAGATTTGAAATATTATTTTCTTAAACATTAAGTGTATCAGTCCAATAACTGAAAAATTACTACAGATTGTTAAGACCAATGATTAAAAGTTTATACATACTTTTATATATATATATACATATATACACACACACATATATATGTACATATATATATACACATATATATGTAAAGATATATATCTACAGATATATATATCTTTTATGTACATTTATAAATATATCTCCAAAACTTTTAATTATCGGTCTTACTACCCTAAGTTGATTTTAAATATAACGATTGAATTGTGAATTTCATATACATATATTTCCACATGCAGATCATGTGCCTTTGTTGGCTTCATCACACACTAAAACTTGGTATCCCTATGATCTTTCACTTGTCTTTTTATAAAGTACATACTTAAGGTTCTACTTGTATGCACGGTTATACATTTATTTATGCAGTCTCAGTGGCCTGTCACTTTCTGGTGTCTACTGTGTTCATGTCATCTGCTATCAGGCTAAGTGTCCAAGTTAGGACTGAATGAAAATACGCAGCACATTTGTCTACTTGGTTCAGGGACTCGGTGAATGCCCCATCCCACTTCAAATGATTTATCTTGACAATCAACTGAATTCCAGTGGGTACATTATTTTAGTCACACTCCAAACGACCCTAAAAATATGACTTTTGTTTGAAAGATTCCACAAGACTTGATATGGAATTCACAAGAGC
Source organism: Pteropus alecto (assembly GCF_000325575.1). Taxonomy (NCBI): domain Eukaryota; kingdom Metazoa; phylum Chordata; class Mammalia; order Chiroptera; family Pteropodidae; genus Pteropus; species Pteropus alecto. Next base: position 13,454,602 of record NW_006439192.1, on the reverse strand, counting down.
TATGGCTTCAGACTGATGTTCAGACAAGAGCTGCTCCTTGTAGGCCAATATTTTTATTTTTTATTTATTGTTCTTTTTTGTTTTGTTTTGTTTTAATATGGAGGAGGGAAAGAAGGAGGAGGAAAGAGAACAGTAATTCAGGATAGGAAAATCAGTAATATGTTATTGCGCTCTCAAGTCCTCATTTGATGAGTGAAGGACCTTAATCAAATCAAGATTTATTGCTTCACTACTGTTATTTTATATCCACAGTTTTATGTCAATTCCTAATCTGTTTGTAATATAGTATGGGTTTCAATAAGGACTACCTGGTAAGTAATTTGATCTTTATGAAGAGTTATTTATATAAGATAATGTTATAATAATTAATAAAATATTTAAAAACATTTCCTTCAAGCTTGTTAAATAATTTTTACTGTGAAATAGATAGCCTCATTACTAAACATCGCCCCCAAATTAGTTTTATTATTTATTTATTTTTAAAGTACAAATATAAATATTTGTCAGTAAGTATGAAAAGAAACAAATAAATTAAATTAGATTGAAGGAAAATAACCCCAAAGAGCTTTATAATCAAAACTGAATGGGACCCCATTTTTTATGTGGGATAAATTATATGCAGGGACATAATGAGCTTCAAAAATGCATTTCTAAGAAAAGGCAGAAGAGCTAAACTTTGAAATAGACATTTAGTGCAGGATAACTCTTAAAATTTATCAGCGATCTTGTGATCTCCAGAGTTAAATAGATATTCTTTAAGGAAATTGGTCTTCCCATTTATAATAGTAAATGGCTCAGGTTCAAATCTGTATTCAGCTCCTCATTCCAAAGAGTGTTTGGCAATTCACAAGCTTGACAGTTTCCAACTGCACTGTATCACAATGGTATAGCTTTCACCCTAATCCAAACCAAAAATTTCCCATGTAAACCTAAATTTTGTTCTTTATACTGATCTCATTTTTAAAAAAGAAATTATCTTTGAGCCAAAATTAGTATATCCACTTTTAAAAGGCATTCACTGTATTATCTATTTGAAAGATGTTAAGAGAGTAGGTGTTAAATGTTCTTACCACACACACACTCGCAAATTAAAATTATATGAAGTTATAGATGTTTAATTAACCTCAATGTGGTAATCATTTAGCAATATATCAAATCACCACATTCTACATCTTAAACTTGCACAATGTTATATGTCAGTTATATCTCATTAAAGCTGTGGATGAGAAAGACATTCACACATGATAAAATATAGCCCTCCAGAGAAATCAATCATAAAGTTTAACATATCTCTCTGATAGAAAATTATTTTTATCCATATGTTGCATGGTACAGTTTTGAAACAATTTCTTAATAGAACTTGAAGTAAAGGAAAAATGGCTCAAAAAACCAATATGCTTGAGGTGTTGGAAACACCAACTCAAGTAAGATATTGAACAGTACTTGACAAGAATAACAATTTATTATTTATTAAAAGTAAAGATCTTTCATTTAGAAATCTATGGCTTTAATCTAGAGATAAATAAGAACATACTCAAATGTGAAAGATAATCATTTGACATTTCCAGGTAATCGATTTTCTGGAAACTAACGAATTAATTTCAACAAAAATTGATTGAGCAATAACTTCCAGTTGACCAACATGTTAGGAGTCTACCAAAATGAATGAAACAAAGCTTTTCTCAAATTTTGTTTTTCTAAAGCACTATTTTTCAATCTTTTTATCTGCAACTCTTTTACAAACACAAAAGTTCCACACCTTTCTTTGATATTCATAATTTCAAAATGTATCACATCATATACATTTAACACAAATCTATAAACACATATCATTCAGTATTTTTTTTAATTTTTAAAATAAAATTTATTGAGGTATATATTATATACAAGAAAATTCACGCATTATAACTGTACAGGTTGATGACTTAAAATAACCATATCTACCTCATTTAAGATAAAAAACATTTCCATCATCACCAGAAGTTTCCTCCTGCCACTTTACAATCCATTTCCCACTCCAGGCTACCACCGTTCTGATTTGTCTGTTCTAGAATATCATAGACTATGTACACATTTTATTCTGGCCCTTTTGTTCAGCATATCTTTATCAGAACAACCATATTGCTGCATTTCTTCCTTTTTATTATTGAATTAATATCCCATTAAATGGATATACCACAATATTTTTTATCATGTCTGTTTTATTTCCTCTACTGGCTTCTTAGCTACCTATCTTTTGATGATTTTTTAAGTTGTTCTATGGCTAACAGTACACATCATTTTAATTATTGCCTTATATTTAACAATATTCATCTTGTTAGTCTATTTAGAGTCAATATGATACCCTTCATACTTCACACATTGAACTTTAAAATTCCTCCTTTCTCATTGTCATTCATAACACTCAACGCAAACTTCTCATTTCCTACTTCTTGTTCCTGCGTCCCACTTCCTGCTTCCCACATCAAAAAGGTAATTTACCTTACAACATTACAATTCCAATTGCTTGTCCCTGCCCTTTTTTCAACTTTATCTTTTCCTTCTACATGTGTTATAAATCTGATTACAATAAATCAGATTTGATTTTTTGCTTTGTTAGTGTAGATTTGTTTAAAGTCCAAGGCATTCCTTCAATCCTTGTAACTTTGTATGAGTCAATCTCCAAACTGCTTTATTTACTTATCCTTCTGAAGCTTGATTTTAGGCTCTGTTAAGGTAGGTCTACAATATTACTTAAGAGGTTGGTCCTTAAATCTAAAGTGGATTGTTTATGGTGACTGACTGGTGCTAGAAAATTCTTTCTGTGGTCTCAGGGGAATGCCAAAGGTACTAAGGAAGTAAATATTGAGATCACTGAAAACTACTACTTTTCTCCAACATTGCTCGTTTTCTAGTACCTCTGTTCTACTATTAATCTCAAAGTACCTTCAATCTGGTAAACACCATATGGTCGTTCCCTGTACATGCACGAGCCATCCCCTACTCCTAGGCTTGTGGCATTGCTCCACACAATCTTTTAGAGTTGCCTCTCTGCTGATCTCCCTTGTCTCATGCCCCACTCCATAAATTTAAGCTATTTCAGATGCCTCAAACTCTGATCTCTGAGGACCCATTTCATCTGAAGACCATCCTTTTCTCCTCACACTTGAGCATTTTGCAGCATAGCCAGGAAATCTGCTCGCCAACAGAAAGTTATGAAGTCACGAGAGCACCTTCTGGGAGATTGCCTTCTGTCAATGTGTATAGTCTTACATTGCTTGTTGACCTACTTGAAAACATTTGTTCTATATATCTTTCTAATTTTAGAGTGGTTTATGGTAGAAGTACTAGTATGATACCAGTTACTCCACCCAACACATTATTTTTATTCACTCACATTTAGATACCAAATTTGTATAACCTATTTCTTAGTGTAATCTTGCTGAATAAATTTTTATTAAAACAATAACACCAAAAATAGAAAACTTTTTTTCCATCGGGTTCTTATAACAAATTTTCAATCACTAATATTTGTAGTCTCTAAATAAGAATATGATAGTTTAATAATTTTAAAAGTCTTTTTTCCTTTACATTTTGCTCTTATTAGAGATATTAATTTCTTCCAAGATTATTGAATATCCACCATAATAAGAGGTAGTACAGGGGTTATGAAGGGAAATCAAATAAAGATTTTTTTTAATGGAATTGATGGCAGTTAAAAATTTACTTAAAGTATCATGGTACAATGTAGAAGGTAATAGGGACACTGAGATATCACATAAAATATTAGGAAGGAAGAGGGACTACTTCAGAGTAGGAGAAGTAGAAGAATTTTTAAGAAGCTAACATTTGAGATAGGCTTTGAATAGCCATAATTGTTTATGGATAAATGAATAAAGAATAGTTGCGTCCACATAAAAGAAGAATTAACAAAAGCAACGAGAAACAATGAGCATCTCAATATGTCTAGAGCTTAAAGGAAGGTAAGGAGAAATAAAGGAAAATTTAAAAGTAGACTAGAGGCAAATCTTGAATTATGAAAACCAAGAAGACTTTTGTATTTTAGTCTTCAGATAATAGGAATCATTGAAGATTCTTTTTTAGGTGGAAACATTTCGATCTGTATGAATGTTAATGTGTTATGAAAGAATATATGCCTTCTAATGATCAAGAATATTATCTAATATACAGAGAACAAACTGGTAATTGCCAGATGAGAGGAGGGTAGGGGGGCAGAATGAAAAAGGTGAAGAGATTAAGAAGTCTGAATTGGTAGTTACAAAATAGTCATAGGGATGTAAAGTACAGCATAAGGAATATAGTCAATAATATTGTAATAACTATGTATGGTGCCTGGTGGATACTAATCAGGGAGATCACTTTGTAAATTATATAAATGTCTAATCGCTATACTGTACATCTGAAACTAATCAACTGTCAACCGTAATTGAAAAATAAAAATTAAAAAAGAGTATTATCTCATATACCATGGAAATTCAGTGCATTTTGTGGCCATTTAATCTTAGAAGAGTCTAAACATAATATATTTTGCAGCTATGGGTAATTATTAATTCTGACATAAAATCTTTTAAAATTAAAGGAAATTTCAGCTCACTAGAAACAAAATTAATAATCAAAGAGAAAAGCTATAAACAAAAGAAGTTAACTCACTAGTAAAGTTAAAAATTGTTCTGACATATGAAAAAATTAGATAAATTATTATTTCTTTACCAGGGATCAAACTTAAGAGCTTACTATTGTTGTTTTGTTAATTGTTTTCTGTTTGTCTGTCTTTGCAGGGAATGATGGTACTCTTATTGAATTGATGTCTCTGTGGAAGGGTCTGGGGCTTCTTCTCAGCCATCTTTTAACTTCCAGTGAAGTCCAATTTTTATTAATCAGGATTATTTCAGGCTTGTGATAATATTCAAACTGATACTAGCTTAGGCTAAAATAATTGCATAACTGGTGCAAATAACTAAAACCTAGTGGCATAGAGCCTTTTAAGCAAGGCAAGGCTAAAATGATATAGTTCAAAGCTTTATTTTTTCTCCATCATTCAGGCATATTCACTCCTAACAATGTGCAAAGTGGCATATCAGTTTAGTAGCTTGAATAAAAAACAAAGCAAAAGACCTGGAGAAGTCTCTGATTTTCATGGTCTGCAACATACACCTTTCCCCGAACCAATAACGGTTTCCAGAAAAACAAAGTCATGATCAGAAGTCCATCTACATGTGTGCTCACTGCATGGCTGACATTGATTTCAAATGGGTACTGAAATGGATTCCCCACAGGAAATGGGCTTCTATTTCTACGAAGGGAGAAGACCTGTGGGCTGCAAAAACAATAGATGTTCTGTCTATTTCACTTGCAGAAAACTTCTATGATAAAAAAACTGTTTAGGATATCATTATTTATAACGGCTAAAATCTTAAGACACACTAAAATACCCAATAGTGAGAGAATGGCTAATAAATGATGATATATTCACGTGAACATTAAATTTTATACACAAATAGTTATATGAACTTAAAAAATGCATTATAATGTTAAATGACAAAATGAGGGCACAACTCTACAGGACTCTATTTAGCAGATTATAACTATATAAAAGGTTATAAAACACTTAGGAAAACATCTAAAATGTTACAAAGAGTAGATATATTTGGATGGTAAAGTAAATTTTTCCTCTTTTATTTTCCTATTTTTCTGTAATGCATATGAATTTTATATTTAGGAAATAAACAAAATTGCACTTGAAACAGAGACAACAAAAAAATTTCTTATGTTTACTAGCATTTATATTTGGAAGTCGGTCTTCCAATTAGGACACCAGAATCACAAAAGAAATTATGGGGTGTGATAAATGTTTACAAGCAGAGGCTTAACCAGACAAATTGTGCTTCAACCAAGTGAATAGAGTTTTCATTTATTTTGAAAATGAAAAGACTATATTCTCAGGCATTCAGGGACTTGGAATGGTTTCGATACATGACACCGAGGTGCCTTTCTTAATTTTCTCTCTAAGTAGTGCAGGGCATATTGGCACCTTGTTTAAGAATCTGAGGTGTGTTCACTGTGAAATAGCCTATAGTTAAGTTTTAGTAGAGATAGAAAAGGATGCCTTTGTTCATTAACTCCACAGGGCTCACATTTGGCCTAGAACTTCAATAAAGCCAAGAAATAAATGAGACAGTGAAGGAAAACTGCATGAACACTGAAAAGGTATCTGTCGACTATGTAGTACTAAATAAAGTAGAATTTCTTTTAACTGTAACTGTTTCTAAGTAAAGTTAGAACTGACGATTCTCAGGGTGTGAAAAGCCAATAGTAATTTTAGAAAACACCTTCCATCTGGATTCTTGCTGTTACCATTTTGCTATTTTAATTAAAAATTTTATATTGATTTGTTTACTTATTATAGCTAGCAACTATATCTCAGATTTAAATTTTAACATCTTAATTACGCAACTGTGAACGTACTGCCTCCCACTTTCCCTCTGTTCTTCACAGATGCACTGCATGGCACACTGCCGCTGACAGGCCATGTGTTGCCTCGCACAGTGCCATCAAAGCAGTAAAGAGGCAAATTATTATCAAACAGAAACGGATTAACTTGATGAAGGAATAGAACTCACAATTTTAAAATCCTACCTTAGAATGTTTATTAGTTACAAATTCATTTACATAAGTGTTTTTCTAATCATCTGCCGCATTCATGCTAGTTGTTATGACTGTGTCCAAAGGATTAGACACGGTCCCTAGGAATGAACACATAAGCCACTGTAATGAGGTTAAGAGTGGTGCGGACACTAAGAGGAAAATCTGCTAATCGAGCAAAAAGGAAAGGGATTTCAGTTCATATCTGAAGTATGAACACCATAGAGAATTTCAGGCTGAGGAATTTTTTTTTCTTTTTTGAAAAAAAGCCATGGGTTTATGAAAGTGAACTCAGGAACAGTGAAGAGTCCAGTGTGACTGAGCCTAAGTGTATGATGAGAAAAGCACGCTGTAAGCAGATTACTGAGAGCCCAGATGCCATGTAGGGATTGAACATTATCCTGTAGGTGACAGGGAGCCACTGGAGCATTAAAGCAGCAGAGTGTGGCATGAATAGGCCTGGGCTTTAATAAGAGAAAGCTTGTGACAGTATGAAGGATGGATTTCAAGGGTGAGAAACAAGGAGTCTGGTCAGATTCAATAATACACATAAAAAAAAGGAAATAAATGAAGGCAGGGGCAGCAGAAATGAAAGAAGGACACATAGTCCAGACGGCCCAAAGCTAGAACCAACATATCAATAGCAGTAGAGCGTTATAGTCACTGTCTACTACACATAGTAATATACTTGGTCTGGCTTCTCCATGTCCATTACTGTATGCAAGACTCCACTCACTTTGTCTCGTTACATCTCCATAACAGCCCTGAGGCATGTTCTCAGATGTCTGTTTTACAGATGTGGGAATTAAGGATTAGAGACATTCAATGGCTCGCTCAAGATCACATAGCGAGGAAGTGGTAAAGCTGGGACTGAACCCAGGTCTAACTGATCCAGAGCAGGACAGATCCCTACAATAAACACCCTCCGACCTGCCTAGATGACCATGGGAAATGAAGGAAAAGTGGAAACAAAGATGACCATGTTGTTTCTGGCCTGAGTGACTTGAGGGATGATGGAGATCCGATTGACTGAGGTAAGGAATATACGAAGGAGAACTCTGGTAAAAAATAAAATAAAATAAAATTGTGTGTGTGTGTGCGTGTGTGCGTGTGTGCGCGCGTGTGTGTGTGTTGGACACATTTATTTTGAATATTGAAAATACGTAGAAATATAATTTAGGGCTAATGATACAATGCTCTGAGTTACTCTTATGGAGATTGTTGTAGACACCATGGCAGAGGTGTCTACATGGTTACTAGGCACCAGGGCTAGGGCAGACACCTGTGGAATTACTTCCTTTAAGGAATGAACAAATGATGTTAAGAGAAAAGGAAGGAGCTTTCAGAGATCCGAGATAAGACTCTGGAGAATTCAAGGTTAAGGAAGCCAAGGCAGAAGAGAGTTTTGAAAAAGAGATATTGAAAAATAAAACATATCATTTCAAAAAGCATAGTCTCAAATATCAAAGCAAGATCATATTGGAGGAGAACTGAGGAATATTTGTTGGCTTTGGCATTCGGGAGACCAGTGCTGACATTAGAGAAGAATGGCTCAGGGATAGGAAGGCATCTGACACCAGATGGCTCAGATACGCAGCGAGGAAGAGCAATAGCTTTCTCTGATCAAATTGATCCTTTCCTGGTGAACATGCTCATCTCTTCTTCAAATCCCCAATACTACAGTGTGACAAAACAACAGCTACACTCATACAAGAATACTCAACATAATCATAAGGCAAGAGATGTTTTTTTCTCCTTTTGCCTGTGCTATAAGTCTAAGAAATGCACTCATCGTTTTGTTAAAAAAAAGAAAAGAAAAGCTTTTCTCTCATTCCTGACATTTTCTTCCCTTGGAGGACATTTGATTAGTGTGACTTACTCCTAGCTTCTTTCTGCCTGTCTACTAAGGCAAACACAACCTATGTGAAATATCTTATATAGTAGGTAAATTTGGAAAAATAAATGGCATGCTCAGCTTTTTTTCCCCCATTTATCTCTGAGAACCAGCCTCTGGGCAGAAAAAAGTCATAACTGTTTATTTCCAGGCAAATCTCCTATTGTGATGGAGAATCTGCAGTATTGAGGGACACCAGTGCTCAATATTGGATGTATTGGCTGGGAGCACTGAGAAATGAAATGTAAGGGGCAAAGCTGAGGAGAAAAGGGAAATAAATGCATGGAGAGCCTTTTCATTGGAGCTAAGACATGTGGTTTGGAGTTTTCACTGTAAGTTTTGCAGCAAATGCTTTGAGGTTTGTAATGGCTTATGTTGGATCAACTTTTAACTGTTGTGGCATAGGCCAGTGCCTTAAAGATTTAGGGCACATGGAATTTTAATCTGGGTCTATGGCTGCAGATTATGTTGTATTTCTCCATGAGAAAGCGACTTTCTATGGAGTTAAGTCTAGAAGGGCCTTGACAAAGATGCTTGGGGCAGTGAAACCCTCAGCAGGCACCAGCAGCTTGGATCAGAGCTAAAGTTGATGCTGCTTGGCCTTGAAATACACTTGTATATGATGCTTAGACAGAAAAGCCAAAACAGGTACCTGTGGCTGCAGAGGTCCTGGTGGTCAAGGGCAGCAGAGGTAAGAACTAAGTTGCAGAGAGAACTTGAGTTTTTCTGTAAATGTATAGGCGCTGATACAGTTGCTTTTGAACTACAATGCAGTTGAGTTTCATGTGTGCTGTGCAGAATTTCTGAGGTTCTATCTGAAATTGCTGGCACCAGGCTTTGGTAAGCAGCAGCAGATCATCAACAACCAACTGCCCCAAATTATCTCTTTTCAGGGCCAGGAAAAAGACTGGATTTATGAGGCTTGTCCACAGGCTCAAATGTAAACTACTCAAAGAAATACAGGAGCGGTTTCATGGTGATGTAGTTATTGTGGAGTGAGGTATGGGCGCTTCAGTGGTTTCACTCTATTACGAGGGAAGCTGACTGAGAACCTTATGGAATCCACAAGCAGAAGAAAGAGAGTGTACTGTGGAGCACATGACAGGGTCTTGGCCCTCACCAGAGTCAAGGGGTACAGGCTTCAGAAGCATTCACAGCAGTTTCATTTCAGAAAAATGTTGCAAATGTTTTTTTTCTGATTGAAATATATATAGGAACAAGATGAAAACCAATGTTAAGAAACAAATTTCTTGGGCTTAAGCAATTTCATAACAAGAGGCAAAGGCATTAACTGCTGTGGCACGGGATTAAAAATCGCCTTCTGCAAGACACATGCTGGCTGTGCAACCTGACAGAGCTCACCATCCATACAACACTGAAGCGCCAAGGACATACAGCTCAGAGAAGAAATGGAAATTAAGCAGCAAGGCGGGGGCAGTTTTCTTTCCCAGAAATGGTAGGTGCATTGCATTAAACCCTTTTGATGGATATTAACTCCTATTAAATTTAAATTAACAAATTATAGATCGTACTTAATTTGTATTGACTAACCAGTGGCATCCTGATGAGAATAAAATTAAGATTTTTTTCTCATGACCTCTTTCAGGGAGCCAGTCCCTAAGATGGCACTCAATGTTCCCTGCCTCCTAGTATTTAAACCCTTGTGTAATTCTCTCTGTTGAGGGTGTTACTGGACTTAGTGACCCATTTCTAAGAAATAGAAGAAGATATGGTGTATGGGTCAGAAACTAGTACATAAATGATAGATAATATCATGTCGCTCTCTTGCTTTCTCTCTTTCAGGCCACTGGCTCTGAAGGAAGCCTACTGCCATGTTCTAAGGACACTCAGGCTGCTTGTGTAGAGGCTCATGCGGGGAGAAATTGAGGTGTTTGGCCAACGGCTGGTGAGAAGCATAGGCTGCCTACTACCATGTGAGTGAGTTGGGAAATGAATCTTCAGTGTTTGGAAATAATGATGGCAGCCATGGATGACAGCTAAACAGCATGTACCCTCATGAGACTCTGAACTAGAATCCACCAGAAAGAGTGCTCCCGGATTCTTGAACCACAGAAACTGTCAGATAATACAGTATTTTACTCATCTTATTTCTCAGTTTGTTTTGAACATGGACAAAGAAGAAGGAGATTCTATTCCCAAGAGGAAAACCAACGCTTCGGTCAAAATTCAAGTAACTGAAAGGATTTAGCCTGAAATGTTCAAAGGTAATGATACAAAATTTTCTTTTAACTATATATTTTTATCATGATCAATCTAATAAATGTTCAAAGGTAATGATACAAAATTTTCTTTTAACTATATATTTTTATCATGATCAATCTAATACATGATCAATCTAATACAATCCAATCTAAGTCTTCCCTTTGGAGTACATAATTTTCCTTGTTTATGTAACAACAAATACCATGAGAAAGGTAAAATTAATAGCCATATCTTTCCTGTGCTCAAAAATTGAGTTTTGGAACCAGGCACATATGATATCTCATCCCAGATCTAGCAAATCAAGTATCCTCACTGAGGCCTGTTTCTTTCTCTGCGTCTTCATCTGCATCTGTAGAGTAAGAAGTAGCAGCACTCTGGAGAGTGAAGGGTAAGATCAAATGAGATAATGAATGCAAGTCAAGCCCAAGCGCAGTGTCTGACAGGCACAGGGCACCCAACATGTGGGAGCTGGCATTATTGGGTCCTAAAGTCTATTTTGTTTTACTGTGTAAAATTCATTAGGTGTAAAATCTCACACCGTTTTTTTACCCAGAGAATTTTTACATCATAAAGAAATTTCCTGAAATTGTAATTTTCTTAAGATATAATCTCACCAAAAATTTTTCTGTTAAGCTTGCAATTAGTGAATATGTTACTTCAGGCAAATATTAGATCATCATCTCTCCTACTTTAAATTCATAATGTGTCATCTTAAGGTAATTCAAGCATCTTGTCAGCTTTCACCACTTAATTTTTATAAATTTTGGATCTAGGGGCAAAGTGAGGTCAAGAAATATAAGTCCCTGTGGATATTACAGTAAAAAATCTTTTAATACTTTTAATATTAGATTTGCTTGTAGGACGATCATGGTACAATTTAATAAATTCTGATTTTGTTGCCTTAGTAAAAAGTTTCTTATATCAGTCCTTAAGGAATTTTTTGGATAAATTTCTTTCTTGGTTAAATTATCCCATTAGCTGAACTACCCACCGTTAAGAGACTCAGTTGTGAAAATGAGACTTTAATAACTTTAAGTGGCTAAAATTGATATCTTTCCCAGCATAGATCTACTTCTGCCAAGCTATAAAAGAAGCCTTACTTTGTATCTTGTGCCCAAGGGGAATCTTTTAGGCTCAACTTTCCAAATTGGCTCACAGATACTTTGTAAGATACTTTACTTGGGCTTCTGTGTTTACACTGTCTGATTTTACAGACTCGAATTTTCAGACATTTCCTAGCTTCTAGTTTACTCTCTTTCTTCCTTCAGATCTCTAATTTCTTTTGTTCAGTGCCCCAAATAACAGAAACCACTCCCTGGACTAACACCTTTACATAGCGCCTTAGGACCACACTCAGTGTGGAGGTAGAATTGCTTGTAGAAACCACACAAGCAGTTATTTCATGAAAGAAGATTGTATTCCTATCAACATTATCTCAGTATAATGCTATTAAAAATGACAAATAGCAATCTTCAAACACAGGCACCATTTTACTGGAGTAGCATATTTGTCCTTGTTTTTTATTTTATTTTAAAAACTATTCTTACATGGAATATGTAAATAGTTAAATTTATAAGCTTAGGGAATTAACATTCTCCTTTTAAAGAAGGAAAATCAAAGAAAGATTTTCTCATTAAACATTAAAGAGAATACATAAAAGGAAACATACCTAAGTACTATAGTCAATACATTTCTTAAACTCTTTCACTTACTATAACATAGAACAGATTTTATATTTTCCCAGCAAAATAAACAAAATCTTTTCAAACACTGAGAATGACTCACTGCCAGAGATAAAGTTATTCATCGGTGGGAACTGGCTACACAATAATGTCTAATGTAAAGGAAGCCTTTCTTTATAGATCTGAGAATACTGGCATTTTAGTTTAAATTTAATAATTAGGTTAAGATAGAGTCATGGATATTAATATCAAGGGTATGTCAATCTTCTAAGTTTTTTTTAAAAACACATTTGGCGAATCCAGGCGTTAGGCATAGTATGTGAAAGAGTGGTCAAGAGTGACAAAGAGTCCTGGGCCTAGTTTGCCTTTCTGCTTAATAACTGTAACCATGGATAGACTATTACTCAGTTTTCTCATTACTAAAAGAAAATTAAAAATAATTCCTAACTCATTAGGTTGCTGTGAAAATTAAATGAGAAAATATGTAATGCAATTAACACAGTAGCGGGAATATAGTAAATGCTCAACAAACATTACCTCTTAGAATCAGAGAAAGGGAATGTATACTTATTTAATAAGAGTTTATGATGTGGACACTGAACAAGAGGTTTGCAAACTAATTTAGTTATCTATTGGCTATGTTGAAGCAGAATTTTCTTCTCAATTTAATTTCCTTAGAATGCAGTTGTCCTACAAGCTCAAACATGTATATTGAATTCTTCCTGACATTTCACTTACTATTACATTCCTTGGGCTAACGGCAGGTTTTTAATCTCAGACAGATTTTCATGGCTCAATCACCTTAAAATATTTGCCAAAACTAGTATTAAGAGAAACTGATGTAGCAACACTAACATGCTTTAGATAGAGGTTTTCATTCCACCCAGTATGGGGAAAAATATGATCAGACCATTTCAACCTAAGGTAAATTTGGAACCATAATGATTTATTTGGACTTCTCTTAAAAGCCTCTTTGATAACAAATTCAATATGTGTTCAGCTTTTAAAGTTAATCAGAGGCAGTATGATTTTCCCACTAGTACTTACATTTTTAGATTTTTTTTTTTTAATGTTTTTACTGTTCAAGATCTTGAGTCTCACAGGGGAAAAAATTGCTTCCATTTCAACCAAATACTCTTTATTCCCTGTGGACTGAACATCTCATTTTAATTTCCATATCTCTGTTATCTTCATACTGGGATCGTTTAACTTCATAAAAGAAGTCATTTTATGTACTTTACTTTTAATTGTTAAATAATCAAAACTCACCACTCTCATTACTGTTCCCAGAAGATTCATTCACAAGTCTGTTCTTCCACTTCCAAATAAATGAATTACTTCGTAAAGTACTGTCACTGTCATTTTAATCTTTATCACTGTAGAAATTAATCCTTCCCTCTTATATTCTACCCTCCCTGTGTTCTTCAGCCTTACAGTTAATTTTTTGATTAATTTACAGTGGAAAATAATGGCCATTTCTTTATATTTCTTGAATACTTTATTTAAATATCTAATTATGGTCCTAACCAATATGACTTGGTATTATAGTTGGTTGGATTCAAGTTCACCTGCCCATCAGATTATAGTCCCCTTTAGATTTTGGGCATTGTTAGAATCATTATATTTCTTATAGCCCCTAACATATAACTTTAACATAACGTACATTTGTAAAATCTTAATTGAATTAAAGATCAGCTTTGAAATAAATACCACTACTTTGACCACATATTTCTTGGCTACATATTATGTGCCAACCACTCTGCCATGTAACAGTGATCCTATGTAGCTAGAGCTCTAACAGGGAGTTAGAGGAGTAAACAAAACAAGCATGGTTACTGACCTTATGGAAGTGAGTGAACATCTATTTTCTGCCTATCTTTATCCAAAATATTATTGCAAATTTGAGATTTTAATTAGGATGGTGAAGTAGGTAAATGCTGTGCTTGCCTCCTCTCACAACCACATTAAAATTACAACTAAACTACAGAACTCCCATCACTGGGTGTTGCCTAAAGTCTAGCTGAACAGAAGTCCTACAATTGGACACACACAGAAGAGGCCACCTCGAGGCTGGTAGGAAGGACAGAGACACGAAACAAGATTGTCCCACACTTATGTGTGGCAGTTGAGAATTGGGAGAAATATCTTATGTGCAGAGGTCGCCCTGGAAGAGTGAGGGTTCTCAGCCCCACACTGGGCTTCTCAACAGAGGGTTCCAGTGCCAGGAAGAGAAGTCCCTACAAATTCTGGCTGTGAAAACCAACAGAGATTATGGCTGAGTGAGACAGAGGGCTGAGAGAGTCACAGACTTTACTCTTAAGGGGCCTGCATACAGACTTACTCAGTAACAGACTCGCTCTGAGCTCCAGTGCTGGGGCAGCAACGCCAGGGACATATAGGAAGGAACTGAGTTGTCTGGCATAAGGGCGAGGGCTGGAGGGGCAGCTTTCACCCAGACAGAAGTGCTGGCAGAGAGCAATGTTCCTTTGTTGAGCCCTCCCTCTCCCGGCTTGCGCACCCAGGTGGGTGACATGTCTGAGTCTCCTGCAACACAGCTAACACCATTCACCCCGCCCTAGTAAGTCTCTGAGGCCCCGCCTCTCCCAACTTGCAGGTTCACCCAAGCCACTTCCAGTGGCTTTTCCATACAAATGGCCTGTCTTGGCTCATAGTGCAGACCCTCCTAAAATCTCTCAAAGGTTCACAAAACCTAAACAAACAGCATCTTGCCTCAGTGTATCCCATACCTCTTTCTGAGCAGCCTCAGGCCCGGCACTAGAGGCAGCAGGCCTTGGTTTGCAGATGGGCCTCTCAAAGCACTTCCAAGCCCAGAGAGTATGGGTGGCAGCCATCTGCAGATTGCTTGGTTCATTCTAGGTAGTCTCAGCAGGGCACAAGCTGTAGCTGAAATTGGCCTGCAGCAGGATCCCTTCCAGAAGGCCCTAGCCTGGATGCCTGATGGCCAGCTTTGGTCTTAGCCAGGGCACCACCTGGGGTCAGTCAGGGCAGGCACCAGAGCCCAGCTAAAGTAAATCCTGCACTGTAGGAACAGCCCTTGCACAACAACTTCTCCATTATAGTCACCAGCCAGTGCTCATAACAAATCAGCCCAAGGGTCAATGCCTCCCATTGACTAGCAAAGAGCAACTAAGGCTCAGCTATAACAGGAGGGTACATGCAACCTATACAAGAGACACACCTGGAGCACGCGGCTCAAGTGCTATTGGCCCCATAGCATGTCTATTACATAAGGCCACTCAACCAAGACCAGGAGACATAGCAGCCCTACCTAATACATAGAAACCAACACAAGTAGGCAGCCAAACCTACCAGATTCAGAGTTCAAAACACTTGTTATAAGGGTGCTCAATGAACTTAGGGGAAGACGAGATGAACTTAGTGAGAACTTTAACAAAGAAATAGAAAACATAAAAGTGGAGACAAAAAACAAAAAAATAACCAGTCAGAAATGAAGAATACAATAACTGAAATGAAAAATACCTTAGGAAGAATTAATAGATTAGATGAAGCTGAGAATCAAATCAGCGATTTAGAAGATAAGGTAGCAGAAAACACCCAATCTGAACAGCAATAAGAAAAAAGAATCCAAAAAAATGAGGCTAGTTGAAAGGGCATTCTGGGAAATCATCAAGCATACCAATATTCACATCGTAGGGGTACCAGAAGGAGAAGAGAGTGAGCAAGGAACTGGAAAATTATTTCAAGAAATAATGACTGAAAACTTCCCTAATCTGATGAAGGAAATAGATGTACAAACTCAGGAGGCACAAAGGTCCCAAATAAGATGAACTGAAACTGTCCCACACCAAGATACATCATCATTAAAATGCCAAACTTTAAATTCAAAAAGAGAATCTTAAAAAGCAGCAAAAGAAAAGCACTTAGTTACCTACAAGGGAGCTTCTATAACACTCTCAGTTGATTTCTCAACAGAAACTTTGCAGGCCAGAAGGGATTGACAGGAAATATTCAAAGTGATGAAAAGTGAGAAATTACAACCAAGATTACTCTACCCAGCAAAACTATCATTTAAAATTGAAGGACAGATAGTGAGCTTCCTAGACAGAAAAAGCTAAAAGAGTTCATCAAGGCAGTATTATAGGAAATGTTAAAGAAACTTCTTTAAGAAGAATAAAAAAGGGAAAAAAAATACAAAATATGAACAATAAAATGGCAATAACAACAGATCTATCAACAATTACCTTAAATATAAATGGATTAAATGCTCTAGTCAAAAGGTAGAATGACTGAATAGATAAGAAAACAAGACACTTAAATATGCTGTCTACTAGAGACACACTTGAAATTGAAAGACACATAGACTAAAAGTAAAGAGATGAAAAAAGATGTATCATGAAAATAGAATTAAAGAAAAAAAGCTGGAGTAGCAATACTTATACAAGACAAAATAGACTTTAAAACAAAGACTGTAACAAAAGAAAAAGAAGGATTAATTTGTCCCACTAATTTGTCTGGGTATTTATCTGAAGAAATTTAAACACTACTTTGAAGGGACATGTGAATCTTTATGCTTACGCAGTTTGGGTTTTGCACAAACACATACACTCTCTCTCTCTCTCTCTCTCTCTCTCTCTCTCTCACACACACACACACACAGACACACACACACACACACACACACACACACACACACTACAATAGACTATTATTCAGCCATAAAAACAAATGAAATTCGCCATCTGCAACAACATGGATGGACCTAGAGGGTATTGTGCTGAGTGTTATAAGTCAAACAGAAAAAGACAAATGTCATATGTGGAATCTAGAGAATAAGGTAAACAAACAAACAACAGAAACAAGCTCAAATTTACAGAGAGCATTCTGATGGTTGTCAAATTTGGAGGTGGGGTGATCAGTGAAATGGGGAGGGGATTATGAAGTACAAATTGGTAGTTACAAAATAGTCATGGGGATGTATAGTATAGCATGGGGAATATAGTCAGTAGTATTGTAATAACTATGTATGTTGCCAGATAGGTACTGGATTTATCGGGGTGATCATTTCATAAATTATATAAATGTCTAATCACTGTGTTTTACATCTGAAACTAATATAATATTGTATATCAACTATAATTAAAAAACATAAAAGATTTTAAAAATTATAAAAATGTTATTGTAATTTTGATAAGTACCTTTAAGATAATTAAAAGGAATTGTACGAGGCTATACAATCCAATTGTGCTTCTACAGAAAATGTTCCACTCTATTTCCCAGACTCTTTTGCAGCTAAGATTGGTCATATGTTACAGTTCTAGACAGGAGACATCAAATGATAGTTGTGAGAGAGCTTCTGGAAAGTCTTTTCGTTGTTTGTTTGTTTGTTTTAATTAAAGGGACAGGCATCAATGATGTCATTTCTTTACCTCATAACAAGTCTTGAACAAAGACGTAATATCTGGAGGTGTAGCAGCCGACTTTTAATGGCAAGGAAAAGAGACAAGACTCTCAGGGCAACTAATCCTCTCAGCACTGAAATGCTGAATCATTGTCCATTGTTGCCTAACTCCTGACTTCTAAACTCTTAAATGTTTATTTTGCTCTTTCTTATATCATCCTCATTTCACAGAAAGGTATTGTCATCATCTTTTCTCAAAAAAAGGAGAAAGTGACAGAGAGACTAAGGTGTCCAAGGCTGTGTATTTGTTAGGGACATGGTGGCAAAGTTTAATAATTAATGCAAAACTTTTATAGAAACCTCTATTCAAGTGTTCTAGATAAGTTTGGTGCCTGAACACTGTGTATACATTTGTACTAGTTGTAACATTTTGTAACCAATGGGCTTCAAGTCACTCATTACCCAATCTCACCTTTGAATCTTTCATTTGTGATATTATCATAATTTGTCTCTTAATAATTTCTGAATAATATGTCTAAGCAAGAAGGGTTGGAAACACATTTCTTTCACTTTATCTGTTGTTTGTCCTTCTTTAAGTGAAAGCATATTGCAAACTTGGCCCACTAATGTAAAATCAGTACGCCTGGCCTGGAAACCTCTCTTCAACATGGCCAAAACCAATGTCATAAAACAATGGGCCAACAAGACTCCCACAGAAAAGGCCCTGCTATACAGAATGCGGTGTACTAATTTATCTACAGTCAAAATGTTGGGCTTCCCTCACAAAAATGCTACCCTCAAATTCCAGTCGTTCCGAAAAACAATTAACCTGTCAAGTTTAAAGTTTTCATTCATAATTTGAAGTGTATCCTGCCATTGATATTTATTTTAATCTCCTATTGATTTCTGTGGGAATTTTTCTTGTAGAATTGAGGCAGGATATAGCTCCAAAGGAATTTCTGCAAAGAAAGTTCCCACTTTTATCTCTTTGTGTTTGATTTTTATTAAGTTGAGGTCATGACACTGTGTATCTAAAAATAGGTCTACAGGCTAAGGCTATGATAAAGTCTTCTATTTTTATATTCAGGCTAACAGGTCAGTGAGAATGCTAAAGTCTCACAAGGAAGAATTACATTATAAATGATTATAATCATATGTTTTTGGTCTGGATTTTGGAAAATTGAATTTTTATTATTCATTTTTATATTTTTAAATTTTTTTAAAAAAATTTATTTAGTATAATACTATTTTAAATTGTACTTTTTTTATTTCATACATCCCCTAATATCTATCTTCCATAAACTTCATTTTGAAAATGCCCATTCAATCCATCTTTAAAACATTTTAAAACACTAGATATAACATTAGACAGTTTTTAAATTATAGTAATGGTGACTATGTAATTACAGGTCTTGGAAATTCTTTAGAATTTAATTAAATTAAATGTTAAGTTTTAAAAAGGCACAGTAGAAAATTATATATTACAAATATTTACAGTAATGTAAAAATGTACATAAAGATTGGAAGGTAGTAGAAAATTAAAATTTGTGTTATAATTAGTTTTTATATCTTATCAAATTTTCTAATGTTTAATATAATATATATCAATGTCACAATTCAAAGGAAAACAAATAATATAACAACTTGTAAATTTATTGAATTCATGTGAACTTAAAGTCATGACAAAGTCTGAAACAAATAAGAATAATGTCATTAAGAAAATGCTGGTATTTTGGGTTTTAAATTAGTGGTTCTCAGATTGTTTCTATAGCAGCTAGGGGTAGTAATCTTTTTTTGTTTTGGTGTCATGAAAATATCTTTAGAAGTTTATGAGATCACAATAAAATTGAAAAGGAAATTTTTGACACTGCTCTACCCACCTGTTAGAGTCACTCTGTGGACAAAATGAGATAATATATATGTAAGCATTTTTTAAAGTACACATGAAAAGTGGCAAATAATTTTCAATGTTACTCCAAATGCCTTCAATATTAGACCTGTAATTTTATCTCAATTGTATAGTGTAGAAACATCATTAATGATCCAAATATCTGAAGTTTTATTGTAACATGGACTCATATTGCTGTTTATCCTCAAGAAAATACTGATTCTAAAACGAGTTCTTGTTTTAAAGCCACCAGTCTTGGGAAGCTCTCCTGTTGGGCAAGAAATGTCCTGGCTCTACTTTAAAATCTGCAGGTCAACTTCATCGTTATATAATTACCTGAATTCACTGTAAATATGAGACCTTCAGATCCTTTTCAATACAGGATTCAGTTTGAGAAATGTGGTTAGCCAAAGTCACACACTTTTCAGGATGATCCCTGACGACAATGGAGCAAAGCTGAGGTATGAAGATCTGGCCATTTCTACCCAACTCGGAACCTTTCTAACAGGCTGAACTCCCTCTGCAGCTCCCCCTGGGTCTGGAAGAGGTTTTGTTTGTTTGTTTGTTTGTCTGTTTTCCAGATCTGCATCGTGGCCCACAATCCTCCTTCCTCCATTTTCCTTTTCCAAAAGCCTTCTGCAGACCCATCCCAGTGTCTGCTTCCCAGAGAACCCAGCCGATTCCAAGACTAGTCCATGAAAGCCTGTAGGAGAGATGTGGGTCCAGAATTGGATCACCAACCAGCTCCTTGGTAGCAAGGACACCATCCCAAGTGGTATGTGAGCCATGAATAGTCCCTGGCTCAAGGAGGCAGCCAGTTGGTAGAGTCACTGGTGGGGGCTGGGAGACTATTCTTATGAAAAGAAATGCCATGATTGGTGTATTTAAAAAGCACTGGAAACAGCACACAAAGGGACAGAAGAATTAGTTGGTTGTTATTAAGTGAAGGCAATGTCCTGCCTAATGAAAAGCTGGTAGTATTTAACAAATAATTGAAAAGCAAGTGTAAAGACCAGAGTGCCTCCTTGGTAGCCTTAAAGAGGCCAATTTTCTCTCTTGGGACAGCAACAGAAGCTTAGGACAAAATGGCGTATTCGGGTTATAATCATAGGATCCACTGAGCGACCAGGGCCCAAGTTGTCTCCACTGCAGCCTGCACCAGTGGGAGAGCATTCTTGTTATTTAGGTCAAACCTGCAATTATTTAGGGCCACTGTATGTGGGTCAGTGCAGCTCACAAATATATAATTTATTTTTCTTTCATATCCAAAAAGATTTTGCACTTCTATAGCATCTATTTTCCATGTTGTGGCACTTGTGTATCTTACCAAGGTGATAGGAACCCTGCTCTGTTTTCTGTCTACATGATGTCAGTAAGGTGGTGGCCAGTGTGATATCCTGAGCACTGACAAGGTAATTACTTGTCCCTGAATAATGACTTGAGACACAAACCTGGAAAGTTGATATAACCCTGTGGCACGACAATGAAGATGTATGGCTATCTCTGTCACATGAAAACAAACTTCTGCTGTTTATTGAGTTTGGAGATAGAGAAAAAGCATTTGTCAAATCAATTGGTGCTTAGGAAGAGCTATATTGATTTGTTCCAACGAAGAGGCCACATCTTATACAAAATTGCAATATTGAATTCCCACTTGATTAAACTTCTATAATCTATTGTCATTCTTTGTGATCAATTTATATTTTTTGCTAACCAAACTGGACAGCTAACTGTGGAAGTGATGAGATTCTCCACTCCTACATCTTTCAATCTTTTAATGATATAGCAAATTTTTATGATGTTACCAGGTTTATATACTACCTTTGATTTATTCCTATTGTGGATAGGAAAAACTCCAGAAACTCCCACTTAGCCATTCCTAAGAATGATAATAATAGAAAAAATGTATATGGTTTTTACTACTGTCTGACACTGTTTTAATAATTTTATATACATTTATTCATCTAACTTCATAACAACCCTAAGAGGTACATGGTATTATCATCCAACTTTACAGTACAGATTACAACAGGTCAAGGAACCAATGTGGTTTCTGTTGATAGAAGCATCTACCATCAATTCTTGCTAATCATGGTAATTATGTACTAATCAATACTGGATTAGTGAATACTGAACCATTGTTCCTAGGGGAAATGTAAATAGATAGATAGATAGATAGATAGATAGATAGATAGATAGATAGATAGACAGACCGACCGACAGACGTATATAAATAGATCACAAATTACCTTAGATCCTAAAAACAATTCATCCTGGTAGATCCTATAATGTTCACTTTACAAAAGTGAAAGTAAGTTTCAAATGCATTAAGTGACTTGTCTGAGGCCACTCCAGTATAGGCTGAAGAGCTGAGTTTCAAACTCCAGCCAGCCAGCCATAGTGCTGAAGCTTCTTGCTCTGCCCTGCCCCCTGCCACCTCCATCCTTTGGTCATATCTGTATGAGTGCTGAAACAAGAAGCCAGAGCATCGCCTTGATGGACTTCAGTTGGAAATATGTGCAATGGGCAACTACAATTTTTATTGCTCTGGATGTCTATGAATGACTGTAAAAGCTCTGCCAGTATTAATTCTGGAGTTACAAATAAATTTTAGTGAGTAAGCAAATATGAATCTGTGGATAATAAGGACCGACTCTATTTTAATTTTGCATTTAGTAATTGGAGAAATAATCATGGGCTGGGTCGTTTCCTCTAGTCAAAATTTTATTGTCATCTGACCTCTTTTGTCCAATTCTTGGTAGATTGTAGTCAATGGCCTCAGGAATTAGTCAAAAGCAATTGTTGAATAATACCATATTCAAACAAATAAAGGGGAAGGATCTACATACACTAGGTCTTCCAAGACAGCATTCATTGAAGAGACTCACAGGGATAAAAGTAATAGTGTATGACCTTTCATGACCTTTTGAATTCTGGAAGCACAGATGAATCTTACAGTACCCAACATTTGATGCTGAGAGAGGTACCCCAGTTTGGGGGCTCTGGGACTTTTAAGCTCCATGATTAGAGAAGTAACAGCCTCTACCCTGGGGTGATCAAAGGCTGTTGCTCAAGCCTTATAGTTATAATGGTATAAAAAGGCAGATCCTTGGCCTCCATTTTCTTCTCCCAGGGTCTGGGGTCTAGAACTTGTAGTTGGAGTTTACTACCTCAGTACTCTACTACCCTCAATTGCTATAAACATATGGCTAGAGTAATTTCCAGGGAAGTTTGCAGGAGGCTAGCCTGCAAGGAATCAGTGTTAATAGGTTAAATCTTACCTTTTGACCATAAAGATCTATGTATTTACCTTTTTTATGGTTAGTTATTTTTCTAATAACTATATAAGTTCTTTGTGGAATGCTAATAGGGCTTCCCTGTCAATCAAAGGTTCTGTGGGAATCGAATGAGGGGTTGCCATTATTACTGTGTCTAAATAATAATGGCAATTGTGTACCTGAATTATCCTTGGTTAAATATACAAATCAAGTAGGACCTAATGGACTCACCATCTGTTTTAATCCTAAGAATCCCAAGTTTTCCAGCCACCGCCATCAATCTTGCAGACCAGACCAGACCACTCTGATTATCACGTGGTGCCTGATGCCTATTTTAGTAATCACATCCATCTTACTTTTAGGGATTAAGTGTGACCCAAAACCTGTCACCCCCAGGAACTTCCCTTATCCATTGATATCAGGAAGTCATTTCAACTGCAGCATCTTCCTCCAGCAGCTCTAACCTATGAACAGCTAGGAAAGATGTCTGACATGCTGGCATTCTTTTCAGCAAAACAGCTATCAGGGCATTGATGAAAGCTGTGTCAAGCCCCCTCTGGGTCAAAGTGAGGTGGAAAGAAGTCAGTCACGTGTGTTAAATTTACTCCAATATATTTTATCTCTCAATATCTTTGAATTTCTTTACTGATGTTATTCTAAAAATGCTCTGCCTTCTCGGTTTGATTTAGCAAGAGCCACCTGAGATTTCATTTCAGTCACTCAACCAATTATCTTTACGTCCAGCTGTTGAAGTCATGCTGAATACAGAATTCTGGAACTCTTATAGATAAATTCAGCCCAATCTAAAATTATATTTCCCCTCTTTACTCAAGCAGGCACAGACATATTCTCATATGAATTAAAAAATTACTCCGATTCTTTTGCTAAGTTATATCCTACTAGTCCTGATTTTGTAATTTGACCCCCCGCCCCCGCCACCACCACTCCACACTCATATGATGGGATCTAATTTAGTTGTAGATTAAATAAAATACAGTGCAGTGATAAGGTTAACTGGCTTCTTATTGAAATAGAATTCTCTCCAGCCAGTGAGATTTTGAGTCTTTAAGAAAGGCAGACAAGCTCTTAGAAAGTAGAAAGGGGTTACTTCAGCTAATATGGAAAGTTCATTGGAGTTAGACAACTGGGTTCCTTTACTCCTCTAGGTTATCCTAGAAAAATTCATTCCCATGCTATGAGTTCTATATTTACCAACCATCACTCCAGTAGTCTCTTAAGATTTCTGCTAAAGTTGTAAAGTCTACTGGTATGGAAATCCACAACCCACAGAAATATATAGAACATTTGTTTTTCAGCTAGTTCACTTCTGCTAGTGAAAGATGAGAGATTTATTCAGCAGTCACAAGAAGTCACTGAGATTTAGTCTAGATTGAGTTAAGATTTTAAAAATTGAGCCCAATATTTTCTTTCTTTAATCTTTAATCTTTGTCATGTTAATAGAATCATGAGAGAAATGTTTTTCCTTGGCAGTGGCAGCTCAGCCCTTTATATCCTTGCCTCTTATGGATACCTCAGATGATACTTGATTTACATTTTTACCACCGCACACCATGGACAGCATAATTTCATACCTCGATAATACATAAATACCACTACCTTCAACCTCAGATGATTACCCATTTCAAATATCTTCCAGTTATGCAGAGGCTTCTGACTGCAACCATTACTAACATCAATTTCTAAGTCCATTTAAATATTTTTACCTAGAAAAAGCAGAAACCCCTACAATGCTAGAGCAACTGTTACATAGGATCTCAAAAAAGAAGGGGATCCATAAGGAGTACAGGCTTCAGAATCATTTAATCCCACAAAACGAGGATGTCAATCAGGTCTCGAATGACTCGTTTGTTCTCTCTGCTTTGCCCAGTGCTGTATTCATCCTAAGGCTGTGTCACCTCAAGGTTCTAGGAAGTAGCAAGCAGTGCAGGTCACATGGGGGAAACAGTGGCTCTCCTTGGCTCCATGTTATGAACTAAGAATTTGTCAGAAGCCTCTACAAACTTTTCTTATGTCTTTTTGTTGTGTGAATGAGTTAAATCCTTTAATAGGTATTCATAATTGTGAGTTCTGCTTAAAAGTAATCTTTCCCATTTCTCTTTTCCCTTTGGATTCTCTCTTTTGTTACTACCATGCGGCTAGGTTGGGGTAAATTCTATCAAAGCAGGTACTTTTGAGTTCCGGTCAAGACAGCAGAGTAACTAAACACTGTGCTTGCTTCCTCTCAAAACCACATTAAAATTACAACTAAACCACAGAATAGCCAGCATTGGGAGTCATCTGAAATCTAGTTGAACAAGTTTTACAACTGGGGACACATAGAAGAAGCCACTTCGAAACTGGTAGGAAGGGTGGAGACACGAAACAGGTTGGTCTTATACTCACATGTGGCCCTTGAGAATTGGGAGAAATATCTCGAGTGCAGAGGTCCCCCCAGAGGATTGAGGAGTCCCAGCCCACACTTGGCTCCCCAGCCCAGGGTTCCAGTGCTGGCAAGAGAAGCCCTCAAAATTTCTGGAAGTGAAAACCAGAAGATATTGTGTCTGAGTAAGACCAAGGGCTGGGGGAATCTCGGGTGTTCCTCTTAAAGGCCCCCACATGAACTTCTTGGTGACAGACTCACTTCCTCTGAGCTCCAGTGCTGCAGCAGCAGCTTGAAAGGCTCCAAGGACATACGAAGAAGAACTGAATTGTCTGGCTTCAGGGAGAGGGCTAGAAGGGCAGCTTTCTCTGAGATGGAAGTTCCTTTGTTGAGCCCTCCCCGGCTCATCTTACAGACCCAGATGGGCACCATATCTGAGCCTCCAGCAACATAGGGCGAATTATACCATTCGCCCTACCCCAATGAGTCCCTTCCAACTTTTGGGACCACCCGAGCTGCTTCCAGTGGCTTTTCCATACAAATCGCCTGTCTTGGCTCATACTGTGGATGCTCCTAAAATCTCTCAAAGGTTCACAAAACCTAAACAAACAGTATTTGGCCTCAGTGTATCCCATACCTCTTGCTGAGCAGCCCCAAGCCCAGCACTAGCAGCAGCTGGACTCGGTTTGCAGCTCAGCCTCTCAAAGTACTTCCAAGCCCAGTGTGCATGGGTGGTGGCCATCTGCGGGTTGCTTGGTGACTCATGCCAGGTGGTCCCCAGCAGGGCACAGGCTGCAGCTGAAATTTGCCTGTAGCAGGATCCCTTCCAGGAGGCCCTAGCCTGCATGCCTGATGTCTGGCTTTGGTCTTAGCCGGAGCACCACTTGGGATCACATGTGAGGACAACACACCCAAAGAGTAGACAGAGCAAGCACCAGAGTCCAGCTAAAGTAAATCCTGCTCTGTAGGGTCAGCTCCTGCACAACAGTTCCTCCACTATAGTCACCAGCCAGTGCTCATAACAAATCAGCCCGAGGATGAATGCCTATCATTGACTAGTAAACAGCAACTAAGGCTTAACTACATACAATAGGAGGGCACACACAACCCATACATGGGACATTCCTGGAGCATCCAGCTCAGGTGACCAGAAAGGACTGTGCCACTGGCCCCATAGCATGCCTACTACATTAGGCCACTCAACCAAGACCAGGAGACATAGCAGCCCTACCTAATACATAGAAACCAACACAAGTAGGCAGCCAAAATGGGAAGACAAAGAAACATGTCCCAAACAAAAGAACAGAACAAAGTTCAGGAAAGAACTCAACAAAATGGAGACAAGCAATCTACCAGATGCAGAGTTCAAAACACTGGTTATAAGGGTGCTCAATGAACTTAAGGGAAGAGTAGAGGAACTCAGTGAGAACTTTAACAAAGAAATAGAAAACATAAAAATGGAGACATAAAACAAGCAAACAAACAAAAGTCAGAAGTGAAGAATACAATAACTGAAATGAAGAATACTTTAAGAGAAATTAACAGTGGATTAGATTACTCTACCCAGCAAAGCTGTCATTTAGAATCAAAAGACAGATAAAGAGCTTCCCAGACAAGAAAAAGCTAAAGGAGTTCATCAAGCCAGTATTATAGGAAATGTTAGAGAACCTTCTTCAAAAAGAAAAAAGAAAAAAAAAAGGATAAAAAATGTGAATAATAAAATGGCAATAACTACATCTCTTTAAATGTAAATGGATTAAATGCTCCAATCAAAAGATAAGGTGACTGAATGGATAAGAAAACAAGATCCTTACATATGCTGCCAACAAGCAGATCGAAAGACACACAGACTGAAAGAAAAGAGATGAAAAAAGATGTTTCATAAAAATGGAAACAAACAAAAAAAAGCTGGCGTAGTAATACTTACACAACACAAAATAGATTTTAAAACAAAGGCTATAACAAGGAACAAAGAAAGACCCAGTTATCCTGCTTCTGGGTATTTATTTGAAGAAACCCAAAACACTGCTTTGAAGGAACATGAGAATCAGTATGTTCACTGCAGCATTATTTAAAATAACCAAGATATAGAGGCCAGCAAGGTGTCCATCAATAGACGAATAAAGAAAAAGTGGTACATATATACAATGGAAAATTATTCAACCATAAAAAAGAATGAAATTTTTGCCATCTACAACATAGATAGACCTAGAGAGTATTGTGCTGAGTTGACTAAGTCAGTCAGAGAAAGACAAATGCTAAATGTGGAATCTAGAGAACAGGATAAACAAACAAACAACAGAAACAAGTTCATATTTACAGAGAACATTCTGATGGTTAGATTGGGGATGGGGAGTTGAGTGAAGGGGGAGGGAATTAAGAGGTGCAAATTGGTAGTTACAAAATAGACAAGGGAATATAGGGTATAACATGGGGAATATTATCAGTAGTATTGTAATAACTATGTATGGTATCAGATGGGTGCTGGTTTTATTAGGATGATCACTTTCATAAGTTATATAAATGTCTAATCACTGTGTTGTACACCTGAAATTAGTATAGTATTATATGTCAACTATAATTGAAAAAATAAAAATATAAAAATTTAGAAAAAGACAGATACTTTCTTTTATAATTGTTTCACTGTGATATTTCTAGTGTTCAGTAGGTGCTCAATAAATATATGTAGACTGAATTACAAAGACTACTCTGAGCAATCTTCTTACAAGTAACATGAAGAAACACCTAGGGATGGATCATCCTATCTGATACCTGCGATGCTTCGGATTTTAGAGTATAAAATAATCTCTTTTCTTTGGTGAAATTTGTTAGACTTATTTTCCTTTGCCTCTTGTGATCTGAGTGGCCTATTAGTGGCGAAGGTTTGGATGTGGATGAAAAGGAAGGAGGAAATAAAGAGTATTTTTAGACTAGACTCCCTTATTCAGTCTAGTCTATACAAATGAAGTCACTCTGGCTCTTATGTTTCCAGCAAATGAGAGGTTGATCTTATCCAGAAGTTGCATTAAGACTGGACTCCAAGAATATTCAGATCCCTTGATTCCTGCCTTGGCTAGCCATGCTTCCTCCTCAAAGGGCCCTGTATGCACAGTTGTGGTAAATATGAAATACAGTACTTTCTCCTTAGCTGGGATTTTCTACCAAAGTAGAACCCCAATGAATTGGGTTGAATCATGTGAAAGTATTTTATTTTTCCTGTGGTAGTTAGGTCTAAATATTCCTGAATCAAGGAGGCTATAATGACTGCTCTTTTTCTCCCAAAGCTCAAACCAGAGTCTCAGAACTCACTACAATAATGAAACACAGAGCTCCACTTGACAAAAGCAAAAATGAAGAGACCATGTTTCCTTCACATATAAGTCACTACCTCTAGCAAAAGTGGCTTCAATAAATACCCTGAAATCTGAACAATTCAAAAGTCTTGCCTTTCCTCCTTGGGAGAAAGATGACAGTGGAAAAGCAAGGTTTTCTTCTTCCAGGGGCCAGCACAGTTAAGCTCACAAGAGTTGAGAGATCAACACTGAAGATTTGAGGCCAAAGACTTAAAATAATTAACAGTATGATTTTTTTGCAGTGTCTCTTCTCTATATATTCTTTGTACACCGCAAACAACAGGGGGCAGCTGACAAAGAACCAAAGGTTCAGGATTCCAACCATACATTTGTATCCTTTCTTCTTGGAGTCACATCTAATAAGAAAGATAAATCCCATTAAAATGTTGTAAAAACATATTCTCGTATATTAGGAAGTAGAATGACATAGCTTAAGGAAACTTTTAAATGCTATGCAGCCAATCTTCCTGCCTCTGAGAGAACACTCCTCAAGTCATTTAAAAAACATGATTATGTATAATTTCTTAGAGCTCTTGAGTGAGGTGGAGGATTGCAGGTCAGCTGGAAAGAGATGTTGAGATAAGGATTAAAGGGCAAGTTGCCGACTTGGAAAATGATCTCAGGAAGGAATGGTAGGGCATCATAGAAAAGATATGATAGAAAAGAGAAAGATGTTAATATAGGGTGTATTCATGAGCAGAATACTGCTGAGGACTTTTGGGAAGCTATGTAGAAATGAACAATAAGTGCTTCTACCTCAGCAGTGAAGAAGCTGGATTATTTATCCCCCAATTCTCAACCATCATCACTGAGAGGCTGCTCCAAGGTCATCAACTTGTCACCCCAGGCATGCCAGAAAAAGACCTTGTACAGAGATTTCCATGATACTTTAGCAGAAGAACTTGGGAGGAGAGAAGCTGAGTGCCCAGCAGTGTGGACGGGAGCACCAACAGCTCCTGCTGCAACATATAAACTACCTTTTGGTAAGGTTCTCTCAGATTCGCACTCTTAACCAGAACACCTCTCTAAAAATCTAATTGGAGTCATTTTTTGATATCTTTGTAAGACTATAAAATAAATTTTCCGATCTTCATCAATAGAAAGAATAATAGTCTTTTATGTACAAGTCTTATAGATTATTGTTTCTCCTCCTCCCTTAATTTATAAAGTGGTAATAAAGGCCACCTTTGTCATGAACTTATATTTTATAATTTTGGGTAGTATACCACATTTCTATCCCCTCTCCTGAAAAAAGAGAATTAGATAATATTTTCTGAAAGTTTACAATGACTCACACATTGTTTTAAGTGCAGCCATAATTAAATCACTAAATCCTCACAATAAGCCTGTGAAGGAAATACTATTATTGTGCCTAATTTACAGATGAGGAAAAGAAGGAACTGAGGTGTAAAGCAGGTAAGAAGAACCCACCTGTGTGGGCTGGCTTCAAAGCCTGCAAGTGCTCGTGTTCTCTGGCCTATGCTGCCAACAGAAGTATATAGACCAACAGACCTTGCATTCTGTTCTTCATAGCAAATGTTCTAGTATAGTTCTTATATTTTTGTGAGCTCCAGTGCTGCAAGTTAGCCTTTCTGTGCATGAGAGCCACAGAAACCTGCACCTTTTTCTGTGACTGATGTCAGCCCTGTCACCTATTGCATTTGTGCAGCTTGACACATAGTATAAGAACTCCCACATGGTCCTTAGGATCTATGTTCTGTTTATATTTGCCATGGTCATCAACATCTAATCTCTTTTAACTGGTTTTGGTTGTTTTTCGGATTTAGTATGTGTGTGTGTGTGTGTGTGTGTGTGTTACATATTCGGTCTTTCTTTTCTGTGATAATAAAAAATTAACAAAAGGATTAGAGTTCTCTCTCACTGTATTAAGTGCTCTTAGAATGCAAGTGCTGCTATCTTTGTCCATTTCATTTAGTTGATAAGAGAGGTAGAATATTTACCAAATTGCTATGTAGTCCTTATGGATAAATCTCTGGGATTAGAAATGGATTAAGAGATTTGTGGGAAATGATAAGCATTCTAAATTCCCACATTCAAAAGAAGATAATTGATACTAGAAATAATAACGTGATATAAAAGTTTTTGAACTATTGCACATAAAAAGAGTAGCATCAATAAAGTGTATGAGGAATCAGATGCTTATTATATTTCATAAAATGTATTAATTTTTCCTTGATTACATTACTTACGTTATATTCAAAAAAACACAGTTGGATATTGGGTGTTTGAAGAATCAAGTTTGATTTGAAGTGTATATGATCCTATCCACTGATGACAAAATGTGTAAACATTTTGGGAGATGCCAGGGGTTTCAAATATCAAACTCTTTTTCAGGGATGTCTTGAAGCACTTTAAAATAACAAACACTATCAGTATTCTTTTGGTTCCAAATGTTTTTGATTTAGTCCCACTGTTAGACCAAAGAAATTTATTAAAATGGCAATTTTTCATGTTTGACATTAAAATTGTAAAAGTTTCCATTGTTGTGGGAAAGAGCAGCAGTATGGTATTTCACCTTTTGTGGCCATTCTCTAAGTATAACTAGGATCAATGTTTCTTCATTATAGAGAAGAGAATGTGTCAAGAAAACAGTTGCTGTTTATCTTGGGAAAAAAATCAGGTAAAAATGCTTAAATATGGCAGTAGTTTTATTCCAATTTCTAGTCAATTTCATTCAGAAATCTTCCAAGAAACTTTCTGGCATTTTATTCTACTTTAATGAAACAAGTAAAAGAAAGCTAGGTTTATATAAGTAGATGAGTGAATCTTTAAGTTGCAACCTCCTTAAACTGGTACATCAGTTTACGTGCCATGTTCGTTTCTGACACAACTTTCTTTAGTGTAGTTTACATCTATTAAACTGCCCACAATTCTTCAGTTGTTCAACAATTATATGATCCTTATAATTTATGATGTAATTGTCTTTTATTCCATTTATAGTAAATGTTTTCACTACTTTTTAGTTTCTATTTTACCACTTGAACAATTTGTAGTATTGAAATGATAAAACCATTTTAAAATATTCATGCTGATAATTACTTCTATAAGGCTGGCAAATTCTGGAAGAAAATTTTGAACAATTGGGAATGACCCTCCTAATTCCAAGAAGATGGGAAGCCAAGGAGTACTTATCAGAACATCTGGAACTGAACAGGAAGGATCTCCACCTAATAGTGTGTGACAGCCATGAGAGAATAGATGGGCCATCAGACAAAGGGGAAAGCCACTGGGGTCAGCCTTGTCACAAGCTTGTGAAATCTGATGACATAACAAATTTTATAACCCTGAGAAGCAAGGAACTTGAGAAGGCAGTAGAAGGGAGGCAACAAGAGCAGGGATCCTCCCTTCTCCACTTTGATTATCTCATAAATATTTTGGCAAATTTTCATATTTTGTTTAGTTTTTTTCTTTACTCAGAGGACAAAAAGACCTTTTGCAACATCAGATCTTGTTCATGCCAAAACATCGAAACCTCAGTAATTGATTTAGAATCTAATGACATGTAGAGAAAGGCTAACTTTCTCCTCTTGGTCATTCTTCTCAATAAAAATAAATTGGCTCATCTATCTAACTGTCTGCATTGTTTAGCACTTTATTGCCATGTTACTGTTAAGAATTATTTTCAACCTACCAACATTTTTTTAGTTCATTTTAGATTTTCTTGGGGGAGAAAGATACATTTATTTGTTTATTTCTTTTTGGATTTGTTATTATATAAGATGTTGCATAGTTCTAAAGTCTAAGTAAAAAATAAAAGTGTTTCAAGAATTTCAGCTTCCATCCTTGCCTCTACCTCCCTGTATCCTCCTTCTCCATATAGATGAATATTTTTATTAGTTTTAGGGTTAATTTTCCATTGTTTCTTTGTGAAAATATAGGCAAGGGCACACACACACATACACATACACATGTGTGTAAATACACACAACTTAATTGTATTGTAAATACTATTCTGAAGCCTGCTTTTTTCATTTAATAATATATTCTGGGTTACATATAGCAGTATATAAAGATACTTTTTATTCCATTTTATAGTGGCATGTATACCACTGTGTGGCTGCATCATACTGTTTTGATAATAATAAATGTTTGGTTTGTTTTTTGTATTTTGCTGTTACAAATAATGCTGCTATCCCCTATGCATACCTCGTTTTCCGTTAATTTTCTGCCAGTTCTAATCCACTTATTTTAAAGAGAAAACAATAATTTACATATAATCCGGGGGATTTGAAATTTATCCATCAGATAATCTGCACAGCCTAGTGGAACTATTTCAGAATTCAAGGCAGAGATTTCACGTCAAGCTTCAGAGAGCCTACCCCACATGAGAAAAGTATAAAAAGTGAACCAAGTGCAGAAAAGTAACCAAGACTGCATGATTTTCCTTATGGGAAAATAAACCCTATGAAAGATATATCATCCAAAGCAGACTGAAGATCTGCTTAGCCTAGAGATTTAATAAGCATTAAACAATAATTATGACAACACAGATATTAAAAAGCTGTATTGTATTATGATTCTTTATTATTCTCCTCACAGCAATAATTGTGAAGTCAAACTGTGATTTCTCTGATGTAATAAAAACTAGACTGAGAGATGTGTTTAAGGAAAGTTTTGGTGATGTTAGGACAAATTTTTAGTAGATCTATTTCATCATCATATTTCATTTTCACTCCCTACAATATAAAATAATATTTCAAATAAAATAACATGAACCTAAATGCTGTTGATTGTTCCATGTTTGGTGCTAAGAATAAATCTTTTGATTTAATTTCTGGCCCTGTATGTATTAAAGAGACTGAGATTTAAAATGTTAAATTATATCTAATAACAGTATAAAAGAAGTAGGAGGCCCCATAAGTTGCTCCCTCCACTCCGTTTCCCTGCTTTCTTGATTTTTAATGTCATTCAAAACAATATACTCTTGTTAAAAGGGCAATAGATTCTTCAAGCTGAGGGGCTATGGAATAAAAGTGAGGTAATTAAATCTAGCTTCTAGATGAGCCAATCAGCCCTATAATTTCTATGAATCAGTACAATGGTGAATTTGAGAGTGCGAAGTCACAAGGCTGTGATTTCAATCACAATTTGAATGACCTTTAGAAAGTTACTTAACATCTTGATACCTCAATTTCCTCATTTGAAAAATGAAAATAATACTAGTGCTTACCATGTATGTTTGTTATGACAATTAAATGAGCCAATGTGTAAAGCATTTGCTCTTCGAACATAATAAATGCTCAGTAAGTTTTAGCTATTGTGATGTCTAATTACTGTTATGCTTGGGCCCACATAGGAAGAGAAATTGGTAGGCTCAACTATTAACTTTATAGCTTCCTAACTTTTAGCATGGCATAATGGAAAGAACTATCTTCTGTATTAACATAAGCATGGGAATGTCTGAAGACAAATCCAGAAATTTTCCCAGAAAATAGTACCAGAACACAAAAATGAATGAAAAAAAAAAAAGGTGGATAGAATCTCTTAAATTCTCCACCACACAAGATAGCCAAAATTATTTTGAGCTACAAAATGATTAAACAGCAGTTTTGAGTAAAAGAGAATTCAAATGAAACTGCAATAATAAATTAGTAATGTTAAAACTTCCAGATTAAATATTTTCTAGTAACATCTTTCCTTTTATGGCTCAACACACTCACCTCCACAAATCTAAGTTTTTGTATTATGTATTTCAATATCAATACATTTATATTTATTATATTTACATCAATGTTTTGGTGATGTTCTATTTTTATTTCTTATTCTCTATTCTAGATTGAAAGATCTGTCAGGGCAAGAATATTTATTTTGTTCACCACTATTTTCTTTATTTCTATTACCAAGGACGGTTGTTGAAAAATGACTTGATATAAATCAGTTCAATTTTAGAGAACATTTTAGAAAGTGTTGAAGTTACAAAATAATTAATACTCAAATATTTTTCTTTGACA
The DNA here is from genome assembly GCF_000325575.1 of Pteropus alecto. Lineage (NCBI taxonomy): Eukaryota > Metazoa > Chordata > Mammalia > Chiroptera > Pteropodidae > Pteropus > Pteropus alecto. Next base: position 13,419,910 of record NW_006439192.1, on the reverse strand, counting down.
ATATTTAAATACTGGTATCAATTTTATTTTGTAATCTATTGGGTTTTGTAATGCTAAAATTATATTACGAGAATAATGCACAACATAACTTCCTGTTCTCTATGGCAAGAACATATATGCCAAAAATCTAAGCAAGTTTTCTAATAATATAAGTTCATAAAATGAAGAAATTAGAAATGTTATTTTTTAATGCATAAAACCTGTTGTTGTCAGGTCATTAAGGAATTCCACTTGCCAATCATGATTCTTAGTGATATTAAAATATGTACAGAATTTATGTTGAACTCGTGGGGTTCACATATTATGTAGTTTTCAGAGTAAAAGGGAATTACAGAAAGGTCAAACTAAGCTGTAAACATTCTTCATAGGTAAATAGAATTAACCAATTTCTACACAAAACTGTAGTTGGAAACAATGCTGAACAACGTGATTATTTTGTGAAGCAGCTCAGCTTTTAATGCAAAGAGGCTGAGAAAACATGGCCTACAAAGAATTAATGTAATTGGGTATTAAATGAGACTTTTCCTGTCTTAGAATTGCAGCTGAATAACACAGGAATTAAGCTTAGAGTGTTAGGCATATCTGTAAATTTTCTTAAAAAGAGCCAAAATTACGTACTCTATGCTCTTTCTATAGGATAGGTACCATCACCTACCTTTAGTCTCTACATAAGTAGAACTGAATTGAGGAATAGAATTTCCAGATCAGGAAGGGAAATGCTGCTGCATGTTTACCTCCCTTCCCCATGAAAAGGAAGATTTAATAGACTTGTCCAGAGACAATGGGTTTGCTACCACAGGGGACATTGCACTCTCACAGGTGGACACTGGCTGACCAGCAGGAACAGAGTGTTAGGAGTTCTTTTCCCCTTTTCTCTTTCCTTTTTCTTGGTTAACAGTTTTATTAAGATATAATTCACATACACAAAATTCACCTATTTAAAGTGTACAACTCAATGGTGTTTAGTATATTTACAATCAATTTTAGAACATTTCATCACCTCAAAAAAAAAAAACCCCGTACCCTTTATCTATCATATCCCCAAGTCTCTCACAAATCCAGCCCTAAGGAACCACTCATCTACTTTCTATCTCTATGTATTTGCCTACTGTGGACTTTCATACAAATAGCACCATATGTGTTTTTTTGTGACTTTCTTTTCACTTAGCTTTTTAAGCTTGTAGCAAGAGTCAGCATTTCATTTCTTTTTATGGCTAAATAATATACCATTCTAGAGATATGAGAATTTTGTTTATCCCCTCATCTGTGGATGACCACTTGGATTGTTTTTATCTTTTGGCTATTGTGCATAATGCTGCAATGAACCCTTATATACAAGTATCCATTTGAGCACCAGTTTTCAGTTCTGGGTATATAGCTAAGAGTGGGATTGCTGGATCAGACAGTCACATGGTAGCTCTGTTTAACTTTCTGAAGCACTGCCCTAAGTGTTTTCCAAAGAGGCTGAAGCATTTTACACTGTTACCAGCAGCGTATGAGGGTTCTGATTTCTCTACATCCTCACCAACACTGATGATTATCTAACTTTTTGATTACAGCCATCCTAATGGATGTGAAGTGGTATCCATGATTTTGGTTTGCATTTATTTCTCTGAAGATAATGATTTTGAGCATCTTTTCATGTACCTCATCTTGGGTTGTCCTTCTCTTTTCCCAAAGACTAGAGGAATCTATCCCCAGCCAAGTATAGTTACTCTGTTTTCATCTTAGGTGCTTACCCTGCCTAAGGCAACAAGGAAATAAAAAGTGGAATCCACATATGTTTTGTTGTGTGAGCCTTTTAATCTACACCTATAAAGAGGCTGGTTGCTTATACTAAACTAGTTCTCTATAAAGATGAGAGAGACTTTCATTAGAATTTATAGAAAATTCCCTAGAATTAACAGTGTGCTACAGCCAAACTCTGAAACTAATTTATAGTATGCGCAAGTACACACACACACACACACACACACACACACACACACACACACAGGAGGACCTCAATAAAAAGTGCTCTTTCTTCTGATGTGATTTCCCCATCAGCCAGCCCTATTTCTGGTGACAGAACAGCTTTTACTTTTCCCAATTCATGTCCTCTTGTTGATTATAATTAGCCTAGGCTGATCCTGCTTTCCATCTCTTCCTTCCCTGTGTCTTATATGGAGGAAAACTGGGAAGTGTCAGAGTAGCCTCAGGCCTCAAACTCGGACAGACCAGGAAAAAAGGAGAAGCAGGATGCAGGACAGAATTCCTCAAATATTCCCCTCTGAAGAATAAAGACAAAAGAAATATAAACATATATGAATAAAAAAGAACGAGAAAGGAAAAAGTATGGTGTTTTGATTAGGAAAGAAGTGTGTTAATGGCAAAAAAAATATACTAGTGATTTATCTAAGTATTACATTCAGCACTTTATATTTGTATATAGAATTCATGGTTGATGGTATCTGGAAATTCAATAAAAAATGTAATGATTCATGCACTCAGGAAATTCTTAATCTAGAAGCAAGTTTTAGAAGGAAGCAATTCCTTAAAATAGACTCAAATCAGGGAGAACCAAGTCCATAAGCACCATTGAAAACAAAACAGGGTCAGAAATCTTAAATTGAGGAAAACCTTTTAGAAAAAGTAAACTTCACATGGCTCCGGAAAAGAGTGGCAGAAATGTATTGGACACAATTCCTGGTAGTAGGAAACTTCTGAGTGAAGAAAAGCTCTAAAGTAAGTGTGTCCCCAACTTCCATCATCTCTTTCTCAACTCCAGACTTGCCCTAAACCCTATGTGTGTAGGCACAAATCCATCCAACTGTTTAGGAACCACAAGGAAGGTTCAAACATTTTCCTCTTTTCTCCTCTGAGAAAAGTGTAACTTTGTATTCACAGGACTTTAGATGATTGTAGCTTAATATGTTACATCTCTCAAGTTCTACATTTGCTTTTTATCCAGTCTGAAGACGATGCTGTGGGTCTTTAAAGCAAAGCTAATGGAAGGATTACAGCACTGGGTCAGGCTGATAGGAGGCAGAATGACAGGATGGAGTATATCTCACCTTTCACCTCTTCTGCCTGTGTGTGGTCAACCGGTGAGCTTATGACTGTATAGAAATCAGGCAATTAACATGCTTTTATTGAAAATCAAAGCCAACAGTTAAGTAACTATTAAAATGATTATTAACATTATCATCTTTGAAAAATGGAGAAAATAAACTAAGTAAAAAATTTAGGTTATCTCAACTCCAACATGTTTAAAAAGATATCTTACTGAAAAATTATGTTTTAAACTGTAATAGGAATGAATATTAGTGATAATGACTATTTCTCTTGGATCACAGAGGGCAGCCCTCTGTTATCACTCTTATGGTAACAAGAGAATACTTTTAACCTCCATCATGATGAGAACATAGAGTTAAGACAACCACAGCTCCTAGCTTGATAGATACTTTTTGAATTAATTTAATAATCAAATCACGCAATTTTAATCCTGCAGAAAGCCAAGTCTTCTTACTATTAAAATTCAACGTTGACTACTTTTATTCTTCATTTCAACTGAGTTTACTTCTAAACATTTTATCTTCAAAAGTTTCTTTAGGAAAATTGTTTTGCTGGTATTATATACACTATGATTGAAACTATAGCACTAGGTTATGTACATGTAATTCATCATTATATAAAGACACACTATTTTAGCTCAAGCACTAGAGAGAGAAGAAAAGTTCCAAAGTCATACCCTTTCATAGTGGCATATAAGAGTTGATCAAATGTGTGGTGGAAAATGGTAAACTCACCAGTTGAACTTACTGTACTGGCAAGATGGTATGTATCACAATGCTCTGTGGATAAAGTTTCTGAATGTCAGATATCCATTGTAATTTGGAATCATGTTTCCAAGCAATGTTGAATTAAAAAAAAATTATTTAGGTTTTGATGATGTACATATCCAGATGAGATTTTAATTAAAAAAAAAAAACTAGTTTATATAATCAATATCAATATATTAGGTAATCAGTCAGATTAGGATTCAATTTATTTTTTTAAGATGTTTACATCTATGTTTATAAAGAATATTGGTCTTTTTCTTGTAATATCTTTGTCAGGTTTTGATGTCAGTTGCGCTGACTTCATGAAATGAATTAGTAGACAGTCTCTTTTCTTCTATGTTCTTGTCTAGGATGTTGTATTGTTTTCTTCTAACACGCTTGATAGAATTTACCAATGAAAACATTATGGTCTGAGGTTTCATTGTGGAAATGTTTTTACTTATGAATCCAATTTCTTTAATAGATATAGACCTCTTCTGATGTTCTATTTCCTCCTGCCATGATTTTGGTAATTTTTATCTTTCAAAGAATTTGTCCATTTCTTTGGAGTTATCAAATGTATTGACATAAAATAGCTTTTTTTTTCTTCCAGTCTGACAACTTCTGCATTTAATTTTAATCAGTATTGTGTCTTTCTTAAAGAGGGATAGAAAGGGGCCAGACCTGGCAAACAAGGGGCAAATTACTGTCCAGGAAGGTGCGTCAGACTCAAGGGATTTAGGGCTGAGATCTAGGATCTAGGATCTGAGTGGAGACAAGGAAGTCAAGACCGTGCAACAGCTCAGGAGGGGCTGAGTGCGCAATCTCAGACACAGGGCCACCAGCGGTTCTGCAGGGATGCAAGGAAGTTTGGAGTTGGCCAGGGGCCTTTTGGAAGCATCTTCTGCCTGATCTCCCTAGCCCAGGAAGCCACAACATTTTCTGTAAAGGGTCAGGTAGTAAATATTTTTGATTTATGGGCTGGATTTGGCCCATGGAAACCAGGTTGCTCACCCCTGCCCTATATTATTCCCTGGTCTTGGTCTGGTTTTTGGCCTCCCACATCCACTTCATTTCTTCTCCATCACAAAGAGACTTGTTAGCATTATTTATCTTCTCCACATCCTGTGAATGTGCAACATCCTCCAGTCCTTCTTGCCATCTTCACTGTCCTCCATCCTTTTCCTCCCTGTCTCTGTGGTGCTGGTGGGCCCTCCATACCTCCTTTACAGTGGGCTTTCCAATACGCACAACGTTGTCATCTATTTCTACAATTCTCTCAAGCCAGACTGCTTGTGGCTGTTCTTCCAACTGTAGCTCTGTCTTCTCCAAATAAATTCAATCTAGGTTAAACAACAACATCTCAGTCACATGAGGGAAGAGTGAGGAAAACAAAGTGAATATGACTCCTGGATGCTCTGGGAGATAACAGCCTGAGGAAACTCCACATCTGTCTTGTAACTATAGTATTTAGACCATTTAAATTTAATTATCAACGTGGTTAGACTGAAGTCAACCATCTTGCTATATGTTTTCTATTTGTCATGCTTTTCATTTGTTGCTCTTTTTGCTTGCCTTAATTTTGTTGATTCATTATTTTTGGATATTACACTTTTTTCCACTGTGAAATTATCAGTTATTCTAAGTTTAGTGGTTGCTCCAGAGTTTACAATAAGCATCTTTAACTTATAAATGCCTACATTAAAATAATACCATATCATTTATAAAAAAACTTTATAACAATACTTTCCATTTCCATATTTCATCCTTTGTGCTAGTGTTGTCATGCTTTTGTTTCTACATGTATTATAAAATTCAACATGATTTTTAAAAATTTAAACAAAGATCTTTTAAAGACATTAAAATATTTAGCCACATATTTACCTTTTGTGGTGGTTTTCCAAGTTTTCATTTTTTATCATTTTCCTTTTGCATGACAGAAATCCTTCAATATTTCTTGTATTACACATTTACAACAAATTCTCTCAACTTGTTTTGTCTAAAAATCAATTATTTCTCCATTTCTAAAATATTTTTATTAGATACAGAATTCTACCTTGAGTCTTTTTATCTCAGAATGTAAAATGATTACGTTCTGGCTTCCACCATTTCTCTTAAAACTCTCTGGTTATTTTTATTTTTATTTCTCTGTAGATGACATGTCTATCTTTTTGGGGGCTTAGGATTTTCTCTTCTCCCTAGTTTTATACTTCTTGATTATAATGTGACGTTTTATCTGTTTATCATATTTGAGGTTATTTAGCTTCTTGAAAGTGTTCATATTTTTTGGCACTTTGTCTTTTCCATTTGAAAATTTCTCTCTTGCTTCAATTGTGGGATGATGGATTTGTCCCTATTCTCTTCTTCTAGTATTCTTGATAGTAAGATATTATAACTTTTGCACCTGTTTTCAAATCTCATTATCCTCTGTCCTACTTTCTGTCTCTTTTAAAATTATTTGTATGTAATTTGTTTACTAAAACCTAAGCTTAATCTTCTAGTTCATTAACTCATACCTCAGTGATATTCAGTCTGCTTTTCAGCTTTATTGATTTTTAATTTCAAAGTTAAATTTTTATTTTCATGATTTTTCTTTGGTGTTTTTGTATAAAAATTTCCCCCACTCGCATATTCCTAAATTCCAATGTGGAGGAATAGTGAATGACCAAGGCCCAGATCAGATGATATACTTCACGGAAATTATATTAAGAAACAATAATAACAGAGGACCAGATTCACAGTGTTCTGCTATCTGTGCATTCACTTTCTTTATGTTACATAGTCCCCTGTACCCATTATCTGTTGCCAAACAATGTTGCAAAGCACATAATCACAAGCCCTTAGTGGAATATAACAGCAAACATTCATTGTTCACCTTTTCCTGCGCTTTCTTATTTGTCTTCAAATCAGCTGGTTATCTTTTGAGGCACCTGGGTTGATGTAGCTCTGTTTCACATGTCTCTCATCCTCAAGTAGGCTAGCTCAGTCATGTTCTTATAGCAACAGCAGAGACACAAGAAAAAGTAAGCCCAGTCATTGAGGAATTTCTGTTGATCTCTGTCATTTCTGCTAACACCCCATTAATCAAAGCAAGTCACATGACTGAGTCAGAGGGAGAAGGACACTCCATCACATCTGGGAATACACTGCAAAGTTATATGATGAAGGGCATGGACATAACAAGGGTGAGGAATTAAAATCATATTGCTATCAATTTACCATAGCCAAGAGCAAACCATCAAAGAAAGAAGAGAGAAAATTCGGAATTGCCTAAAATTGAATAAAATCTTACCAACAAGTAAAAGGAAAAACAAGTGAGATATTTAATTCAGATATAGAAAAGAAATTTTTAATTTATTTCTTGGATACTTTGATATGAATATTGAGAAAGATATACACATTCCTGTTGAATATATATAGCTCTATCTATATAGTTACATCAGTTAAAAACATGGGCTATACAACCAGATGCCTGGTTTCAAATCTGAGATCAACCATTTATTGCTTGTGTAACATTAAAACTTTAAAATATTTAATTTTTAAAAATATTTAATATTTTAAGCTACAGACTTATTATCTATAAAATTTGAATGATATGTTAGTTACCTCAATGGACATTGGTGAGAATGAACTTTGATAATGTTTATAGTGTTTATTTCCATGTACATGACTTTATAAGCCAAGGTTCAATGTACTTTGTACATATAGGAGCAGAGAATAAATATATCTTTTAATTTTATTATTAGTTTCAAGTATATAGTACATTAGTTAGACATTTATATAGTTTCTAAAACGATCCCTTCGGATCTCCACCTAGCCATAGCATTAATACTAACTGCATTCCCTTTTCTGTGCTCCCTATTCCATGACCTACTACTTATTTGTACTTCTTTAACCTTTCACTCCATTCTCCCAGCCCCCAACACCCCTCCCCTCTAGCCATCCCCAGTCTGTCCTATTTGTGTGTTTGTTTTCGATTAGTTTGTTCTTTTTGTTTCTTAGTTTCCACATACAAGTGAAAGTATATGGTATTTATCTTTCTCTGTCTGACTTATTTTACTCAGCAGAATAATTTCTAGGTCTATCCATGTCATTGCAAATGGTAAGATTTCATTTTTTGAATGGCTGAGTAATATTCCATTGTACATATGAACCATAACTTCTTTAGCCAGTCATCTGTTGATGGGCATTTAAGTTGCTTCCATATCTTGACTATTGTAAATTTTGCTGCTATAAACATAGGGGTGTATAGACCTTTACAAATTGTTTTCATTTTCTTTGGATAAATACCCAGAAGTGTAATTCCTGGGTCGAAAGTTATATCCATTCTTTATTTTTGAGAAACCTCCAGATTGTTTTCCATAGGGGCTGTACCAATTTGCAATCTCACCAACAATATATGAAATTTTTTAAACTTTGACAGCCATATGCTCTCTGTTGCAACAATTTAATCCTGCTGTTGTAGTGTGAAAGCAACCAGAGATAACATATAAGTGAATGGGCATGGCTGCTTTTCAATAAAACTTTATTTATAAAAATAAGCAGTGGGACAGATTTGGCCCATGGACCATAATTTTCCAACCCACTGTGAACTACGATTAGTGGATCTATCACCTCCAACTCCATTTTAGATTCCTGGAGTTCAGAAACCAGGTCCTTATTTTTGTTTGTATTTGTATGTTTCTCAGTCTGACATAAAATAAGTTTATTCATGAATTTTTAAGAATAATTATTTATTGAACTCCTACCAAGTATCAAAGCACCAGTAACTGCCTGCTTATATCCTGAAGTAACTTCTGCCTACTCTTGTTTTTCAAGATGGAAATGCCACCTGAAATATTAGAAAGGAATGAGCCTATTCTAATATAAACAATCCTGCTAGTAAGCTTTGTTTTCTTCCAGTATTTGTATCATTTATGTTTCCTTTGCACCTTGCAAAAGTAGTTTAATTTACACTCAGTGCCACTAGGTAATTTTTTTTTAATTAAATTGATTGGGGTGACACTAGTTAATAAAATTATATAGGTTTTAAGTGTACAATTCGATAATACATCATCTGTAGATTGCATGGTGTGTTCGCCATCCGAAGTCAAATCTCCTTTCATCACCATATATTTGACCCCTTTTACCCCTATTTTTAAAATCCTCATTATCTGGCCACATTCTCCAGACAGAACATTACAAGTTTCCTTGAGTGATCATTTCACTTTGAAGCTAATGGAAGGGTGGGTTCTGTTTCTGGCCCTCTAAGTGTTTGCTCCAGGACAATTTGTGTAACTCTGCTATATTAATGATGAGGAAAGCAATGTATGCCTGATGAAGAGGATATCCTGTCCCTGCCCAGTACCCCATCCCTGCCTTCACACACCTACCATGCATTCTGCTTACCTCAGCAAACATGCCCTGATGGGATTCATATGAGATTTATCTTTTACCATAAGGGTTTATTCACTTCTTCACCAAGATATTTTAGAGGACATAGTAGAAAGTCAGTCTCATCTTTAAGTTCTTTTATAGCTAAAATAAGACTATTAGAATGCTATAAAATGGTCATTTTTATCCAAGTTAAGGGAAAGGGAGGAGGCATCACAAAACATTAAATTAATTCCATTGCTATCCTTGCCAACAAAGCATGAATATTTAAACCCATAGAATTTTTTATGCATGTTCCTTTAGAAAAAAACATACATGTCTACATCACAAACACCAAAAATCTTATTCTAGTGTCTCTAAGTATGTATTTGTGTGTGTCCTTGTGCATGAGAGACAGAGAAACTATAACATAAACACACTTAAAAAACACTACATCTCAATTAAGGCAGGGTTGGCACCACTTAAGTGCCTCGGTCATGTGTTCAAAATTACTACTTAGCCTTGTTTAAAATCAGAGCTTCCTATGTTGGCTGCGGATGCAGCTTCCACCTTGAGAAGCAAAAACAATGATCTAATAGCTGAGACATTAGGGATGGGTGTTGATGAAAAGATTTCCTTGTATTATTTTCATTAGATTTCCTGCTTGCCTCATCAATGTTTGATAGACTTAGGTGCCAAAAAGTAGAGATTACTTTTATGGAGCATCTTGTGAATTTATTTCCTCTAAAACTTGATGACATTCACCTTAATGATATAACAGACCTTGGTCTTTACTGCAATTAGAAACAAATGGGCCGGGATGTGCGTAATTACTGAATGCCCTAGGGAATCTAGTTTGAGGCACACTCAGATAAGCTTGTCTTCATCTGTCGTCATTGTCTGCAAAGCTCACACTTGATGCCACCCACCACTGTGTTGATATTCCTGTTAGTGTTCCCGAAGACAGCAATCATGTTCCAGCATGTGAATAGGACCTATTTCTATGATATATTGGTAGCCCCATCTTCAGTTCTCTTTTGTCTGTGTTTTTCTCCCTCGGCCTCATCCTAACACCTGAGTAGCTGCATTTGCTCTATCCTACTGTTTCTCAACATTTTTGATATTTTGAGCTGGATAATTCTTTGTTGGGGGTAGTAGTGGGCATCTTGTGCATTGTAAGATGTTTAGCTGCATTCCTGACTCCTAAATGCCAGTAGCTTACCCCCAACTTCCCAGTTGTGGTTTCCATAACCATATATATTCTGATGTAATTCATAATTTGTTTTAACCCTAAATAAGCATTTCATTAAAAAAAAATGGAGATCCAAAGTGATGAATTCAATTAGCCAAGATGATATAGCTCACTGGTGACAAAGCCTGGCTAGACCTCATTTCATCACAATGCTTCTGCTGACTTGTCTCTGCTCCCATTGGCATCATCACGAAAAGCAGTCAATAAAGACATGCTGCATCTGCTCTGTGCTACTCAAAAAACTCATCATTAAGTAGTTAAGTAAATTGGTTCTCCATTTATTCATGCATTCAATAATATTTCAGTGGCATCTTTGTTTTAGGTTCAGGACATATACTAATGAGCAAACCTGACTACATTTCTCCCATCCTTCAGGACATATAAAATAGCTCAGGTGGCAATCAGTGCTGTAGAAAAATGTAAATCTATAAAGAGAGATTGGTAGTCATAAAGGGGTTGTGATCCATGTGGATATCTGAGAGAAGAGCATTCTAGGCATAGGGAATAGCAAGTACATAGCTTGAGATGGGAGTATACTAGGCATGTTTAAGAACTAGTAAGGAGATGATGATTATGGCTGGAACACAGTGACTCAAAAAGGAAGTGGTAGGAGATGGCACTGGAAGGGGGCCAGAGGCAGATGATATAAACCACAGAGGCAGGGTGGGTATGTTGATTTATTCTGAGATAGGAAGGTAGATTTTCAGGTTCAAATACCAGCTCTGCTACTACTAGTTGTAGAACCTAGGGAAGTTACTTAATCTTTGTACTTAAATTTCCTCAACTATAATGTGAGGAGATTTAATGTTACCTCTTGATAGTGTTGTGTAAAGTTTTAAAAAGTTAACATGGAGTACTTAGAATAGTTCCTGTAAGTACTAAAAAAAAAAAGTTACCAGTTTTAAAATGACCATTCTGGCTGCTGAGTTTGGAATAGATTGGGGACTGGGGGAGCATGTGATATTGAAACAAGGAAGATAGTTAAGAGTTTGTTACAATGATCCAGAGTGTTATAACAGATGTTTGTAGAAATGGCCTGAGTAGTCTGGATATATTTTGAAGGTAATATCAATATAATTACTGATGGTCTGGATGTAGAATTTAAGAAAAAAATGAGCAGTCAAGGATGGCACAACCTTCTTTAACTCAATCAACTAGAAAAAAAAGAGTTGCCAGTTTATGGGAAAGA